>NC_137877.1:9589346-10036846 GCF_963924005.1 Protomyctophum bolini | reverse complement strand
CAGGGCTTTGACATTAACCTTTTTGAGGCACTGTGTGTGCACTCACCCAATAATTAATTCCTACGGCTTGGAGTCGTTTTGGGGACAAGTTTCATATTCATTTGAAGGTTCTGGCAGAAAACGTATATTTAGTGTAATACGGACGACATTCTCTCCGTCCGAGCGGCCCGGAATGAGTGCAGGACTGAACATATCAAAACTTCCTTTTAGGAAGCAAAAATGTATGGGGCCACATAAAAATAGGTGGTGTGATCAATTACCACCTGTCAATTGTGTGCCCCATACGTTTGTGCTTCCCAAACATCAGCTGTTCCCAAAGGAAGTTTTCATATTTTCAGTCCAGGTTTTGCTCATGTAAAAGTGGCGATGATTTACTTAAAACATGTTTTCTGAAGAACTTTCAAATGGATATGAAACTAGAGCACACTATCTGACTCCAAGTCTTTTATTAATTACCGGTAATTATTGGGTGGGTACAAACGCAGTAGTACACACGCAGTGCTACAAGTTGAAAAGCCGACATGGTCAGTCTGCTAGCCGTGCGTGGATAGGACCACATTTCATGGTCAGTCTGCTAGCCGTGCGTGGATAGGACCACATTTCATGGTCAGTCTGCTAGCCGTGCGTGGATAGGACCACATTTCATGGTCAGTCTGCTAGCCGTGCGCGGATAGGACCACATTTCATGGTCAGTCTGCTAGCCGTGCGCGGATAGGACCACATTTCATGGTCAGTCTGCTAGCCGTGCGCGGATAGGACCACATTTCATGGTCAGTCTGCTAGCCGTGCGCGGATAGGACCACATTTCATGGTCAGTCTGCTAGCCGTGCGCGGATAGGACCACATTTCATGGTCAGTCTGCTAGCCGTGCGCGGATAGGACCACATTTCATGGTCAGTCTGCTAGCCGTGCGCGGATAGGACCACATTTCATGGTCAGTCTGCTAGCCGTGCGCGGATAGGACCACATTTCATGGTCAGTCTGCTAGCCGTGCGCGGATAGGACCACATTTCATGGTCAGTCTGCTAGCCGTGCGCGGATAGGACCACATTTCATGGTCAGTCTGCTAGCCGTGCGCGGATAGGACCACATTTCATGGTCAGTCTGCTAGCCGTGCGCGGATAGGACCACATTTCATGGTCAGTCTGCTAGCCGTGCGCGGATAGGACCACATTTCATGGTCAGTCTGCTAGCCGTGCGCGGATAGGACCACATTTCATGGTCAGTCTGCTAGCCGTGCGCGGATAGGACCACATTTCATGGTCAGTCTGCTAGCCGTGCGCGGATAGGACCACATTTCATGGTCAGTCTGCTAGCCGTGCGTGGATAGGACCACATTTCATGGTCAGTCTGCTAGCCGTGCGTGGATAGGACCACATTTCATGGTCAGTCTGCTAGCCGTGCGTGGATATAGGACCACATTTCATGGTCAGTCTGCTAGCCGTGCGTGGATATAGGACCACATTTCATGGTCAGTCTGCTAGCCGTGCGTGGATAGGACCACATTTCATGGTCAGTCTGCTAGCCGTGCGTGGATAGGACCACATTTCATGGTCAGTCTGCTAGCCGTGCGTGGATAGGACCACATTTCATGGTCAGTCTGCTAGCCGTGCGTGGATAGGACCACATTTCATGGTCAGTCTGCTAGCCGTGCGCGGATAGGACCACATTTCATGGTCAGTCTGCTAGCCGTGCGTGGATAGGACCACATTTCATGGTCAGTCTGCTAGCCGTGCGTGGATAGGACCACATTTCATGGTCAGTCTGCTAGCCGTGCGTGGATAGGACCACATTTCATGGTCAGTCTGCTAGCCGTGCGTGGATAGGACCACATTTCATGGTCAGTCTGCTAGCCGTGCGTGGATAGGACCACATTTCATGGTCAGTCTGCTAGCCGTGCGTGGATAGGACCACATTTCATGGTCAGTCTGCTAGCCGTGCGCGGATAGGACCACATTTCATGGTCAGTCTGCTAGCCGTGCGTGGATAGGACCACATTTCATGGTCAGTCTGCTAGCCGTGCGTGGATAGGACCACATTTCATGGTCAGTCTGCTAGTCCTGCGTGGATAGGACCACATTTCATGGTCAGTCTGCTAGCCGTGCGTGGATAGGACCACATTTCATGGTCAGTCTGCTAGCCGTGCGTGGATAGGACCACATGGTCAGTCTGCTAGCCGTGCGTGGATAGGACCACATGGTCAGTCTGCTAGCCGTGCGTGGATAGGACCACATTTCGATAATAATGTGTGGTTGTCACAAAATCTCACTTGGATTTGTCTCACGTCACGGCACACTATTTGGGAACCACTGCTCTTGCCATCTCTCTCATCATCTCATACACACACACACACACACACACACACACACACACACACACACACACACACACACACACACACACACACACACACACACACACACACACAGTGTCTATGGCCCTCTCTCAGTGTGTCAATGAAGAGTGGCAGCCCCTCAGGTGGAGCCACTGGAAGCCGTCACTCGCTAAGCAGCCTGACACCATCCACCATCTGCACAGGGAAAGAGTGGTTAGAACACACTGAAATTGATAAGGGGAGACACACACACACACACACACACACACACACACACACACACACACACACACACACACACACACACATACACGCACACACACACACGTGTGTGTGCGTTCCCCACTTAAATATCAAATATTCTTTGATATGTTCTTGCCTATATGTGATGATGGGCAAGCAACCAAATCCTTCACTCCTACACAACGAGAACACAATTTCCATCATAACCAAGGGAGTTTTGTCCCCTTAAACAATATCTGACAGTGGGGTGACGATTTTATGTGTCAATGCCATACTGTAAAATGTAATTTTCTAATTATAATAAGTAATTTTCCAAGGATAACACTTTTTATTGTTGATTGATTCATACACAGATACATACCAACAGGCCTAAATGGAGTGTTCAAATGTACCAGAGTGTTAATAGATTTATTATATGAGCAGTTGAGCACTATAGCAGTAATACAAGTTTAAATCATTATACTATTCCACCCTTCACTAGAACAAATTTGACCCTATATTTCATATGGTGTTCTTTGTTATGCTCATACGTTGTTTATTCCTAAATGAATTGACTTATATCATCGTGTTCTTTCAACTATTGGTTCTCAAACTGGGGGTCCGGGGACTCCCAGGGGTCCTTGGCGGGGTACCAAGATGTCCCCAGCTAAATGGGTTAATATATAGAGTCACATATTTATATGTTGGCTATTCAAAAACTCTGAACAGCAGATACAATCTCATAGCGTGTAATGTCTCACTGCAGCTTGGTTCTGGACTGGGCTTAAAATATGAATATCTTACATTAAAAGGAAGATTGTATTTATTAATTGTCGGATATAGTTTAGTTTGAGGTTACTGATCCTTTTTTTTAATCTTCTCTCCTTTCTCTCATACAATGTCTATCTACTGTAGCCATCACTCCATATCTTTCCCCGCTCCACGTCTCAATGCTCACCTCTGTCCCTCTGCTCTCTGCTCTCTCTCTCTCTCTCTCTCTCTCTCTCTCTCTCTCTCTCTCTCTCTCTCTCTCTCTCTCTCTCTCTCTCTCTCTCTCTCTCTCCATTTCTACCTCCATTCCCTGTACCAAATTGTCTCTGCATTGACAGAGAAAACAAAAGGAGAGAAGCAGGTATAGGACCAGAGCTCCAGAGCCCAGCTAGAGGTGTGTGGTGTCTCTGTGTGGGGGTGGGGTGGTCTGGGAGGTCCAGGGATGGATAGAGGGAGGAATAGAATACAGTTTCCATAGTAACCTGCGGGTTGTGTGAGTGTGGGCTCACGCCAGCAAGGACAGGTATAGGAAGAGAGGTCTTCACCAGGCCAGGTCAGGTTGTGGCCTCCTGGTGGCGCTATAGGGTATGCGCATGCATAAAGTCAATGGCAAATCGAGTGGCAAAGTGAGTGGCAAAGTGAGTATAACGTCATTTAACATTGTTTAATACAATCTGATAGGACTTTTCTGTTTTGCCACTCGGTAGGCGTTCCCGCATAACTTCCGGGTATAATGATGATGATGTCACGCGCATACCCTCTATTAGCCAATGTGAAAAGGGTGTCATTTGTTCTTATGCCTTTGATGGCAATTGGACGATTTGAGGCATTTTGTAACAAAAATGTGTGCAAAAAATCCACCTGTTGGTGGCGCTATAACAGGCCAATGTGAAAAGGGTGGGATATATTCCTCAGCCTAGTAGCCTAGTAGCCTTTGAGGCTTTTTATTTAAAAACAAGCCAGTCCTGCAAACTTTGACCGTCAATGTTATGTTATAGCCAATGGAATATGAAATATTGGACAGATCCGTCTTGAGCACATCATAACTATATAGAGATACTGTGTTAACGATTTGCTGCAGGGCCTCCTGGTGGCGCTATAACAGGCCGTTCTGGAAAATTTGGGCCAAGGGGTTCACCGTTTGTGCAAAGTTTGGCATGGATCGGGCAAACGGTGCCGGAGATTAGCTGGTAATGGACGGACAGACACGGACGGACGGACGGACGGACGGACGGACGGAGTGCAAAACATACTCTCTCCCCATGCCTTCGGCCTGGTGGAGAAAAAAAGGTGGAGAGAGAGAGAGAGAGAGAGAGTAAGAGAGAGGGCGGCTTTAATTGCTGCCCTCCGCCACTCTCCAGCGTGTAATCTCCTTGAAGTCCAGTGAATCCTGAACTGCGTCGTCTGTCTGTGGAGACGAGAACTGCTTTTAGTCCAACTATGTTACCCTGCTGTGCTGCTGCTGTGTACGGCCGGGGACGACAGACGACTCTGTGGAGAGAAGGCTCCAGACAATGCCATGTGTGTTTAGTAGAAGTGCTGACTTTGGGGAGCTACTGAAGCGCGGAGCGCTAGTCTCCACCAGGACTCTCATTATCACACTCGTGCAGAGTCTCCAAGCAGTCTCTCTCAGCACAATGCTATATAGTCACACATTGCACCGTTAACAAAAAAAAACACTGCCTGCAGCATGCGGTCGACCAGACACACGATCATCAACTCTTTGTATACACCGTATTTGGGACTCTGACATACTGTATACCGAGCTCATGGTTTTGATAAGGAGAGATTTTCTGGCAAGTATCTCGCTGCCTCTACAACATGCAGAGAGGGGGGTCCATTTATATTGATTAGGAGCTAATGGTGTGCATCCCCTGTGGATTTTGGCATCCGTTGCCCAGAAGGCATGATGCATGCACACTGCACAGTAAAGCTGGCTTCAAATGAGCCTCCATCCCTCTTCACGTTGTGGCCATGGTTTTGTGTGTGTGAGTGTGCATGCGTGCGTGTGTGTGTGCGTGCGACGTGCGTGCCTATACTGTATGTGCGCGGAGAGGCATGCACATGTTTATTTACTGGTTAAGTGTGTGTGCTCTTGTGTGATTACACACACACATGCATAGAATCTGTCTGCGCCCTTATTTGCTGGTGTGTGCGCAAGCATGCATGGTATGGTTCTTAACAAGCTAATTCGTGGCACTCAAATCCAATACTCACTTTCAGCCTCCTCAGTCTCCTTTGAAGCCCCAGCAGAATTAATTTGAATATTCCTGTTATTTCCCAAGCCAGGGGAATCTCTCCTCAGCTTCTCTAACTGTCTGTCAGTTCTGTTCTCACTGTTGACCTGAATTCCCCGTTATAGTGTTGTTGAGTCCTGGCTATTTTGTGTGATTGATCAGTATTCAGAATGACAACCGTTTTGTGTGTGTGTGTGTGTGTGTGTGTGTGTGTGTGTGTGTGTGTGTGTGTGTGTGTGTGTGTGTGTGTGTGTGTGTGTGTGCGTGTGCGTGTGCGTGTGTGTGTGTGTGTGTGTGAAAAAACTGTTATTAAGGACATGGATCAGCATCTTTATAGACATGTGTCCTCCTAGGGGGTGAAGTCGATCAAAATTGCGTGACATCTTTTTCACGGCTGTCACGCACACATTCAGCACACACACACATACAAACATATCAAACCGCCTTTGTGTTCATTGCAATATGCTGAATATGATTGACAATGGAATTGTGTCACAGTTACAGGTTCAGTATAGGAGATTGATGTCGAGGGACGATAATGTGGGACGATGACATTTGTTATCCGACTAACGTTTGAGTCATCCGACTCCCGGTCGGACGCATTCGTCCAACCTGTCGAGCTGTGCCACATCTCTTAAGCATCCATCTCTTCCGCTATATATCCATAAATGGCACGCCTCCTCCCGAGGTCTTTTAAAACTCTATTATTAATCGCATTTTCAAAGACCTGTTCGCCTGGCGGATCTCTTTACAGATGTTCAGCTCCCATCGTGACAGACAGGGTTCACGTGGTCAAGTGGGACGTCGAGTGACTCATGAAGACTGGCGAGGCGAGGATAGTGTGAAGAAGGGAGGGGGGGGGGGGGGGGGGGGGGGGGGGTGGAGAGGAGGAGACGAGGAGGAGGGCTGCGGCCAGACAGATCATGTGGCCTTGGGCTGTGGATCATAGGGGGGGATGAGAGTGATGAGCTCACATAACCCATTCTGACCTGAGATCAGATTCTACAAAATGTCTTCTATACATCCTGGCAGTTTTCTGAAAAAGCTATGTTTCTGTGCCAGTCGTTCTTCGATTTTTGAGTGGTGCAAGCACTCCTGCAACCAGCAATGTCCGTGTCTACCTATGTGTCTGTCTACCTATGTCTCATGCACCAATGTGTGAGCACGAGTATATGACTTATTAGTACCAGTAGGGGGCGCCAGAAACAGAGAGAGGGATAGTGGCTGCTCTGTTGCCTGCTAATGAGAGAGAGAGAGAGAGGTGGGGGGGAATTGCACCACTCAGTTCACACGGGTGTGATTTTTTAAATAGCTAAAGCATGACATGATGCTATAACACCAAAAGGGGTTCCCGCGCAAAACGGGATAAAGCAGCCTCCTCTGTACTGTACCCTGCACCGGAGAGGCTGCCATAAGCTCAGGGGCCTCCAGTGGGATCAGATGGAACTTTCCCGGGGCTTCAGGGATCACTTTATACTTTATAGCGTTCTGGCAGCTGATATACGGGTCCCTCTCTCTCCGCTCAAGCTTTTATTTGGCCCACACACACACCACAGTTATAGGTTCTTTTGGCATAATATGTTTACGGAGGATTATTAAAGCAGCATTCAGGGAAATGTATACCCATGTAGATATTTGTTATTCATATAGTTTTTGGACTTCCTGCTTAAAAGGAGGAAAATTTCGGGCTGGAAGGCATTCTTACCGTTATTTGTTGTTTGTTACGTCCTCACCAAAGAGGTCCAGGTGTTATTTGGTGCAAAAATGCATCATTGGCTATTTCCCCTATACCATAAGCCCTCAATGAGGTGTTGGGTTTTAGTGCTAATTCGCTTATTTCCATCGCTCGGAAATCCATTTCTTTTTTATATATCCTCTGTATGGGAATAGTACCCCAGCGGCACACTTTACTACTTATATCGATGGAAATAAGCGAATTAGCACTAAACCCATGACGCCCCATTGAGGGCTTATGGTAACAACTATACAAATAAAGGTAAGAAAGCCTTCTAGCCCGAAATTCTCCTTCAGCTGCATAGTACTTTGAGGCAAATAAGTCATTTTTAAAGTGCAGATGTGATGTACAGTATGTTGGTTTTGGGTTGTGAGTCTGTGTTATCTGTCTCTTTGACCGGGAATAATCATCATCATCGTCGTCGTCCTCGTACTTTTGTGCATTTGCGTTCTCATATAGAAAGCTTGCCACAATGCGTTGATGATTGAACAGGCGTGTTATATGATAAAGCGCTCCCGCTCAATGCCCTACCGTGCACGTGTAGACAAACTCAACATATACACAGCATAAGGAGCTACTGTGCAGGCGCCACCTGTACACACTTTTTATTTAAGTACAGATATACAAGCTAAAAAAAAGGTTTTAAAGCAACGCGGCATTAGCGTCATGTTAGAAATTAGGCTGCAATGCATCATGTATGTGTGTTGAGTGAATTGGGCGTTATATGCAGAGCTGAGGGTTGCAGTTTCAACACAACAAACAATGGATGTCCAAAACGGTGTCTGCAACGTCAGTCACAACTTTGTTCTGCTTTGTATACAGCGCAACACCTCATAGAGTTGTGGCTGGAGAAAACCATCAACTATCGCCCACGTCTTCCAAACTTTAGAATTGATGGTGCCCCGACTGCACTGCTCTGCACTGTGATAATGTCGGCGTTGTTTGTTTCACTCTAACAAACGATCAATGGGTGATGAGAATGAGAGGCAAATGAGGCATTGTTTTGAAAGTAATGACTTGTAAAATGTTTGATTAGTGTGTTAGTTATTACTAAAGTAGAATTGCTTTTAGCCTGGAATCCAGACTGATTCTCTCCAGACTTTTAACCCATTTTGTGCGGAAACCCCTTTTGGTGTTAGCATTATGAGCTTGTAGATCTGCTATTTTTGAAAAATCGAAGAACGACTGACATAGAAACATAGCTTTTTCAGAAAACTGTCAGGATGTAGAAGTCATTTTTAGAATCTGATCTCAGGTCAGAATGGGAAATCACTTTGCTTCTCAGTCTGGCCCGTCTAGCATTTGGCACGTCATCACTGATTGGATAGTGCTCAACAAATCACGATGAGAAATGAAGTGGCTTGAATTTGACATTACATACACGGACCAGATTACCATTGGAAGGCTGTGTGGTCAGCCCCGCCCACAGACCAATCAGAATCAGAAGTGGTTCAACGGATTCCTCTCAAGGACTTTTGAGAACGACTGGCCGACTATCCGACGACTTAATGTCGCGGGCACGGCACTCCCTTGGGGGTGCTCTCTGAGATTTGCATAATTTATAGTTTGACTATAAAGGCCGGGGGGTTATTTATTTTGTCACGGGTGGCAGGAGCTTAACTCCAAAGACTTAGCTCAACTGGGCTATAGTGTTTTTCAACAGGAACTAAACTTATAAGACAAGTAAATACTGTATAGGCATTGTGGTCTGAACATAAACTCAGTGACCGTGCGATGCTCCGCACAGTGTGATATGAAGGGAGAAACGGAACAGAAGTGGACGTGAGCAGACTGTCAGCTAGAACAGCACCATCGACGACGACACACCGAGGGGATGCTATATGCACAAATCAGTGCATAAACGCCTCACTACATTACTCTCATTATTGACCCCTGCATTGAGCAGGTTCAGTGGGTCTCTCTGTTTGGCATTTTCCCGGGCATGGTGTGATGGTGGTGGTGGTGGTGGTGGTGGGTCCACTGAGTGATGAGATGACCTTTATATCCCATGATGAAACATTTCTATCCTGATAGGAGCGGTCATAACAGGATGTCCATATACCCCCGATCCATAATACATGAGGTCACTGCAAATGCTTTGATGAGTATGAAGGTTATTTGAAATATGTGTATATGCGGTATATAGCCTTCATTGTCACCACGTATTAAACCAATTGAACAAATCCTACCCACTCTCCGCCATTACACCGTCAAAACACCTGGGCTCGTGGTGGCCCAACACCTTATACTTTGTTGTTGTTTGTTTATTTTTCACCCGTCTGTATATTTAATATACACATACATACATACATACATACATGTATACAAACAAGCATACATGAATGTTTTGCTGACAAGTTCACCACATATCCATATCTCAGGGGAATAGTTGAACACTCATCAAAAGGCAGCACACTCAAACATTCTCTCTCTTTCTCTCTGTCTCTCTCTCTCACTCACTCACTCACTCACACACACACACACACACACACACATACAAGCATGCTCGCACACACACACATACAAGCGTGCACACACACGCACACGCACACACACACACACACACACACACACACACACACACACACACACACACACACACACACACACACACACACAAACTCTGTGTTTGAGGTTGAGAATACAATTCAAGCCGTAGTGAGGAAAGCTCCTATAGACTGATGTCACTGTGCATCAACACCCGAGGCTACACACACACACACACACACACACACACACACACACACACACACACACACACTCGTAGCCCTGTTAACAAGCACCTCAGTGAATGAATGTATAACCCAAGATAAATGAGCCTTCATAATAAAACGTACATTGTACATACACGCTTACACACACACACACACACACACACACACACACACACACACTCACACTCACACTCACACTCACACTCACACTCACACTCACACTCACACTCACACTCACACACTCACACTCACGTACGCCCGTATTAGATTCTCAGAGTAACAGAGTATCTACTCTGTTAAAAAGCTTTGGGAGTCCCTGGATTCTCAATGTCCAATGTCGGTATAGCCCTGGTCTATAACGCACCTCAGTCTAAGACACCATGTTGACCAGTCTGAATTTATCCATACTGTACGTGCATTGTGTATACTATTTACTGTATAGTAGTATACAGTATTCATGATTCCGTTTCTGGGTCGACTGCACCAAGTCGACACTCCCGTGTTATACAAATGTGCCCACTGTTCTGTCAGGTGGAATTGGTTTGTTTTTGTCGAGAATCCCGCAGAATAAATAAATGCATTGGTGGGTTTTTGTGCAATGCAGCGTATATAATGTATTGTGAGCGATTTCCCCCCCCAGCGTTTAGTGCAATTTACCTGAGTGAAGGTGATGGCTTTAGTACAGTATGTAACAGACTCATCACGGCCCAATGGCCCACGCTATCATGTCATGTCAGTCTGATTATGATGATGCAGCTACACAGTCAATTTAACTCTGAGAGGGTGCAAAATGTAAGGAAACGGAACCTTTTACGGGTCCATTTGCTTCACAGTTTGTACCCTCTCAGACTTACGAATGGTTAAATTAACACAACTGATTTTACTCTGGCCCCCACAATGCTTTGCCTCTCTGAATATTATAACTTGAGAATGTATATGTCGTCGTCGGCACACATCACATGCTTGATTGATACATGCATTGAATACATTTATGTTAAGGCATGAACGTGAATGCATGCGGATATAGATGTGGCTGGGCTCAGACATGCATTAAACACCTGTGTGCATGCACCGACACACACACGAGGCAGCCTATTCGGTGATGTAATGTCAGCCGTACGTCACTCACCACCATACGGACCCAATCCGAGCGATGCAATGAGGATGAATCTCAATTTACTCTCAGGAGCCCCTGCCTTTTGGACCTGAGAGGAATATCCCCCCACCCTCATATTATTTAGTTTTTCCTTTAGTATAGGCTACTGTAACATTTTTGCAATTGCACATTTTGTGTGTGTGTGTGTGTGTGTGTGCATGTATATGCCAGTGTGCGCACACGTACCCATGCCACAGTTCACTGCCCCCCCACCCCCCCCCCCCCCCCCCCTGTAGAAGTCATAGCCCTGACATCTCCAATGATGTTTTGACTCGACGTAAAATGCAATTAAAAATATTCTCCTAACTGCTTTCCGCAGTCATGTGTCTTCACGGAAGAACGGACAGGGTGAATAATTGTCTTTTCTCCTCCCTCCCTCCCTCCCTCCCTCCCTCTCTCTCTCTCTCCTCTCCGGCAAAGGCGCAACAGTCCATTAAAAATGTGTCCATTACATTCCTCCGGCATGCCTTTCTATACTTGCTTGTCTGGGGACCCGGCACCGCGGGGCAGATGAAATTGAGCAAACAAGCAAATAGAGCTATTTTTCAACGCAGTGCATTCATTATTATTAGTATTATTATTATTATTATTATTATTTTGAATGCTGCAGTTGGGGGACTTAGAATGAACTGACACACTGACACGGCAACCACACGCATAAACTGGGAGATGAGATTAATGAGATGAGATTGATTACTATTTAATTAATTCATGAATTGTTCGATAGTTTAAAGGGCAATGTATTGGCATGCAGCACAGACTATAGCCATCTAGTGAATATACATGCGGTACATGCAAACGTCTGGATGTGTTTCTGTTTGAATGATATTGTGTGTGACTGTGCAGTGTGCACTGCACACCATTCACACTGATAAAAGTCCACAGTGAGAGTGTCCTCTTTCTTCTTATTTTTCTCTTTCTCCCGCTCTCTCTCTCTCTCTCTCTCTCTCTCTCTCTCTCTCTCTTTCAGATCTGCTGACAATGGTCCCTAGTGTTGAAGCACCTATATATACTCTTCAAATCGTCTACTACTCTATGAAGAAGTGGGGCCTGGCATGGCCGACAGCGCATAGCATGCGAGTGCGGGGAGTCGTCTGAGCAAACTGCTGACCCACACAATCACCACCTGTCCCCCGTGTGTAGACCACCTTCAGAGGCCAGCCGCTGGTCCCAAGTGGGGACCAGATATGCAGGGCGT
Source organism: Protomyctophum bolini (assembly GCF_963924005.1). Lineage (NCBI taxonomy): Eukaryota > Metazoa > Chordata > Actinopteri > Myctophiformes > Myctophidae > Protomyctophum > Protomyctophum bolini. The sequence continues at coordinate 10,024,478 of NC_137877.1, read as the reverse complement.
TGGTGGCATGGCTCCACGACACAGAGCTGGACATAATAATGACCACGAGACACAAAAGAAGAAGATGGTGATCCTGCAGTTGTGCAGGTTGTTACAGAGTGCCAGTATAATACCAGGTATGTCTGCCCAGTTTATATAGGCGTCCTCTGCTGGGCTTATAGCTGGGGGGTTGTGGGGGGTTGTGAGGGGTGGGGTAGCGGGTGACGAGGCCAAAAGCCAAAGGACGCTTTTTTTTTGTATGCAGATGCATGCAGATTTACTTGCACTTGTGCACCTGTGCACACACACACACACACACACACACACACACACGTCACACGCACACACACACACACACACACCTTTGACTTTCATTATTTTCGTCTGGCCCATCCATGCACCGGTGGTGACCAAATGATTCATCCGTCCTGTGGACTGTGACGTGCATTGATCCAGCCCCATGTTAACCAGCATTGATTTCTGCTCCGTTAATAACATCAGAAAGAGTCACTCTGGCTGGCTGAGGACAACCCCTCCTCGTCTTTGTCGGGCCGGGACTGGCTTAACGATCGCTTTCTGTTGTGTTTTTTTGTTGGCCCATGGGACGCGATTGCATACGATTAGGTTCAACCGGCCCATGAGGGAAATTGACTTGCTGATGATCGTGCGTGTTTTCCCACTGACAGGCCGTCTAGTCAATGCAGGAATAACACTTGTTGACACAATACAAGCCTGGACTGACGGGGGGTTCCCCTGGTGTGGCTTTAGACTGAGAGCACACACTTTTGTTTCTATGGCACTGGAACTGCAGGCTTCATCTAAACGGATGCTCATTGTTGGCAAACCTCAATTATTAATAAAGAAAGTCTAATTACTCATATGGCTGTTGGTTGGTGAGTGTGACTTTGAACACATCAGAGGAACAGATAAGAAAGAGAAAGAGAAGAAAATCTACACTTTAGTGTAGGTTATGTATACTGTAGATGCAAAGAGCTTAAAAGACACGGGGATTATAAGGTATAAGGTCGTTGAGATATCAAAGGCCAATCTTAGATACTTTAGAATAAAAGAAAATATACAAATATACTAAATGTATTGTTCCAGCAAAAGGATGAGGTATTCTTCTTGCAACAGTTCCTACAGCCTCCTAGTGTGAATGTACAGTTTACTCTTCTCTTGAAGAATGAAACCGGGTTTGCATAGACTGATCCCGGGGGCGAGATTTGCATTGATCCCGCCCATGGGGTCTGTCTTTAATCTGTCTAAGCTCCAAATAGCTCAGAATAAAGCTGCGAGGCTCGCACTGTCCTGTCCATTAGGTGTGAGGCAGAGTACAGATGGAATGCATGCCAGTCTCTCATCATGGCTCAGAGATAGATAGATTGCCGTGATAAGAGTGTCGTGACTTTTTTCCCCACCCTAAAACATGATCATCAGGTATTATTATTATATATCATAGGAGAAGATTTTTTTCCCCCAAAAAAGTGTACAGTATTTGTTAAAATGACGGATTTATGTGGACACGCCCACCAGTTCATTAACCCATTCTGACCTGAGATCAGATTCATACCAGGTTTCCACTGGACACACACTGGTCTGATTAACCCATTCTGACCTGAGTTCAGATTCTAAAAATGTCAGTCGTTCTTCGATTTTTCAGATTTTACGGGGGCCAGTTTCGAATTGCAGCCGTCCGTAGGTGCCCTTTGAGAGCGGTTTTGAAGGAGTCAAGGGATTCACATGTCTTAATGACTGTTGGTAGGGCGTTCCACATTTTGGTAGCATAGGAGCGAAAATAATTTAGTCCCTTGTTTGTGCCGAATCTGGTTTGTTGCCATGTACAACCATGAGGCTTGTGAAGCACACCAAAGCAGGCCGTTATAGTCTAGTCGAGTGAATGTCCGCACCGAGCTTCTTCGTATGCCGTCCCAGTTGGCAGGTTGGCTATAGCCATGTGGACAGAAATGGGTTATATCGCCTGAACCAGAATGAGCGCTTCTTCAAAAGAACATTTGAACGCATGCAATGGCCCTATGTCTCCATTCAGAATGGATCCTCAAGGGGACTTGTCAAATAGATGATATCCTTAAGAGATCACAGGAGGACCCTTGAAGAGACTCGGGGCATTATAGACTGTGATCTTTCTGCATCAAAGTGCTCTCAACATCACATGCCGTTGGTTTCTGTAGCTATTTGTTCTGTATACACTTTACCCCATCTCGTGCACTCATCACTGGCACTGCTCCTTGAAACTATAGCCACAGGGGGATCTCTCTCCCATATTGTTCATTATTGTTATGAATGCTGAAGATGTCTCTCTCTCTACTGTAGCTGTGAACACTACCTCCCGTGTTTGTCTTGTCCCCACACGTCTCATATTTGCCATCGACAATGAAAGGAGAAATTAGGTCAAATGTCCACCAAATTTGACGTACATTTGTGGCAACAGGCAATCTGATTGGCCAGTATGAGATGATTCATGATGATGTACGATGATAATAATAATAATAAAACTTTATTTATATAGCACTTTTTTAAACAAAGTTACAAAGTGCCTGAACAATCAAAACAATATAAAACATCAAAATACAACAATAATGCAATAATGTAAAAAATAACAATGATATAGAAACATACAAATAATCAATAATACAAGAACAGACTTAATGGGGGTAAAGTAAGAGCTGGGATTGATATAAGAAGATGTAAGAGATGATAAAGGCGTCCGCACTTCACACGAGTGTGATTTTTAATACATTGATTTATGCTGTCACACAGGAGGGACGTAGCTGACCATTTGGTTGCCCTACTTGTAGGATATTTGTGCTGCCCTTCCCCCCTGACGAGAGCGCTGCTATTCCTGTTATTCCTGTTTCTGTTATTACGCGGCGGAGCCGCGGAGAAATGTGTTATTTTGAGGGTCGGCTTGGCACTTTTTGGAACATTTTGTTGCCCCCCTCGGCGTGTTGCCCTACTCGCAGTGCGTATAGGTAGCGATGGCACTGCTGTCACAGTCCAATATGTGTCATTGCTGGTGCCAATGCACATTTGGATGGATGTATAGGGAAGGCCAAGAATGGCCTAAGCAAGGTGAAAGAATAATGAATGATGCTTATGTCTCCATATAACCACGTAAGTCACGTATATGCCGTGTGTGCGTGCACCTCAGTACATAATGTGATTATTCTGTATAAAAGTGCTCTCAATATCACAGACCGTTCATTATTGTATATATTTTGCATATAGTATCTGACCTGAAATCCTGATATGGTGGCGTTCAGAACACACATAATTAGTATACCACCAGCTGAGTCTGGAAGGGTGTGACGTTGTTTGAGATAACATTATCTTCTGATTTCCTGATTTAGCTTGTTCCAAATACTCGAACCCCCAGCATCTCCTCAGCTATTCACACACAGTGAAACCTGGAGTGTGTACAACATTAAATATGGGTGCATTTTTACAGTCACAGTCAAATTTAACACTCCAGATTTTACCGTGTGCATGCAGCCAGTGCCGTGACACTTAATAAAAGAGCAGAGAAATATTTCCAGTGGGCCAAATAAATTGCCCTTTATGCTTCCATTTATCATGGCTGGGAGAAAGAAAACAACACCTATCTAAACTGTAGCCAGTTTAATTAATACTATTTATTTTGTTGAGGAATCATAAATAGAAAGACAAGCTTGTCATCTTGAGTTTTACCAACTCTGCTTAATTATTCACTCTGCATGAAATTAGACAAGTACCAAGCAAGCAGGCAGTGTGTTTATAGCCCACCAGAGTCCATGAAATATGAATAGATTCAGCTTGTCTGTACACTGTGCTCACATGTCTACACAGTGTCTGTGGGCGGGGGGGGGGGGGGGGCAATACTTTTTGGGGACAATAGTGCATTTTGTGAAAATGAATTAGCAATTTCACAGCTGCCACACACAATTTCCACACATGCACAACAGTCACACACATTATTATTCTTTATTATGTATTATGTGTTTTGTATTAAGTATTATGTATAATTTATTAGGCCTATTATTATTAATCTGCAAATGGATGCGTATGATGTGGCGCCATCGGACTGTGACCTCCAGCTCTCATTGGGTCGGTTCACAGTTGACGAGTTGAGTGTGAAGCAGCTGGGAGGAGACCTAATGTCGACCTAATCGAGGAGCTCAAATGGGAACACACCACCCACTTGAGGAGTGTCTAGCAATTATGGAATAATAATAGGCTACTTATCATTATTATGATTATTAGCGCATTATGATTATCTATGAGTTCTTAACCCATTTTGGACTGATGCCGATTATAAAAAAACGCCCTCTAAGTTTTCTGAAAAACTTCAAATATTTATGAAGCAGCATGAAATATTTTAAATTTTTGAATACTGTACATATACTGTAAAACCCCAAGAGGGGTTCCCATCCAGAAGGGTTGCAACGCCAAAAGGGGTTCCCGCCATAATTGCGACCGAAAGTTCGCAGTTAACTATGGAATCGTATACATTTCACGTCAGTGTGTCGGGCACCATATATGGTGCCCAGGTCTCGTGACATCATCAGGGGTGGAGATGTGGAAGCCCTGATGTCATAGTAAATGCGACCTGCTGTTGCAGTTAAGCCCATATATGGAGATCCCTGATGTCATCAATATTGGCCAGCAACTCTACATCTGACCTCAAACCTCAAACCCTTAGATCTCAGAACATGTTCTGACGTTCCATATGTTGATCCTTCCCCATCCATCGCATGAACCTGATGGGGAAGGATGGACCTGATGAACAATTGAACACTAGAGGGTCGAAACATTGCATTTTTTGCCTAAAGTGTGGGGATGTTTCTTCTTCCCTTTAGAATTGAATACAGAAATGAGATGCATATAGCCAGTACCAAATATTCTATCTATGACATTGGAAAATAAATGTAAAACCCAAGCTTACATCAAAGTTTGCCTAGGCTGTGCGCGCGGCTGTGTTTTGTTAGTTGTAGGCTCTCTGGATTGGTTCACCTCACAAGAATGTCTGGGGCCCATTAAAAGTAAGCCAGGAAACTGTTCTTTTTTGGAGAGCTTCGTTGTCCCGCTGCTCCCTCATCTTGGCTCAAACGCTTGAGTTTCAAAGATCCCAGGGATCCCCAGCCGGGAGCCAAAATGGAGGACAGCGGATCAGTTTCATTACCCCTGTGTAGGAGGAGCCTGGTTTTCTGGAAGCTCTGGAACGGGAGAGAGCGAGTATGCGAGAGCGTAGCCGTAGAGGCGACTGGGAGTGGGAAGGAGAGAAAAAATAAATAAAGCCAGCGATTGGGAAGAGTTCTGGAGGAAATTCTACGTTCAGTGAATTTAATCTGCTTGTCGATCGCACCAGAGAAGGACTGTGTGCTTTCCTGAAATAACGTAACATTAAGCCGTTGCAGTTTTTCGGGATGTGAAGAGATCCTTGTTGCGGTGCCCACCTGGGTTTGTGTGTGCTGTAATCAAACCTACACATTATCCACTTGGTTCGTTTTGCATTTCTTGATCAACGGTGTGCACAGCATTCTATGTGCGTCGGGGATTTTGACAGACAGGTGCTGCGGATAGACCTGCGAGTGGAGTTGTTTACTATGTTTGTTTGACAATCATACGGTTGGCTTTGCTTGGATTATTAAACCGGGAAGCTCGGGGAAAGGTGGGGCCGAACCGGGGACTGCCAGACGGATTATTCAAAAAACGCTCATTGAAGCTCCGCTGCTTGCCGATTCGCCCACAGCGACGCAGCGTTCGGGAAAACCGACGGGAGGCAGCTATTGGAATTTAGTGGGGGGAAAAAGCTCCCATTGCAACTCTTTTTTTTAAGTGACTGGGCTTATTTCATAGCATATAGTGCTGTGTGCGCCAGTTATTTCTGTCAAACGTCAGCTGGTTGTGGCCTTTGTCTCCTTTTTAAACATACGGTTTTGGGACGCATATTTGGGGATAATTTCCCCAGCCGGGTTGGACCATGGCGGACGACGACATTCTCTTTGAAGATGTATACGAGCTCTGTGAGGTCATTGGGAAGTAAGTATCAGGTTGCGGTTTATTCCATTGTGTTGTAGCTTTGCTCTCTATGTCTGTGGCATTACATTTCTCACGCTATATGTCTCACGCCGGGCTCTCAAATTAAATACGCACACGTTAGGGCATATAGGGCTACTGTGACATGCATTGGACATGACAACAACTGTTTAATTTTCATGTCTAAATCTGAGTGAGTCAGCCGAGCTAGCTAACCCACATTTCGGCTATTCGCAATAATATTAATAATAATAATGTGGGTTGGACTAGGTACTTCCACTGTAGTAGCCTATGTTGTTCTATGTGTTCGGCGCTTTCATCTTCTGTCAGTTGGCGACTTGATGTAGAGATTGGGCATTGGGCTACTGGTCGAGGCACAGACCATGAGTCATGATCCACATTGTTATGGTCATCGTTAGCAACCCGAGGCTCATCTTAACCACTTTAAAATAGTGGCTGTCCCAACGGGTTGACTGTTGACATACATTTTTGTGGTGCTTTGCAATCATTAACACTATGGCAAATTCATTGTATATCCCTGCCTCAGACTCAAATTTTATGAACCCTGTCTGTCTGTCTGTCCTTATTTTTTACCTGGAACAAGATTAACATCATTGCCCCTGGGTCTAAGTTAGTAATTATACACAGTTAGTGGGAAATGGAATGTTATTACAACGTGATTACCATCCCATACACAGGCGTACGCATGCAATCAACGTCCCAACGCTGTGTGTGTGGAAGTCAGTATAGTAGATAACCTACCAGTCATTACATTAGCATGTTCCCAGCAAGCATATAGCACCAGCCTAGATTGAGCATCCACCCAGACAGCTTTTTTACAAACCAATTGAATGTACTCCTGTTCTATTTCTCACCCGTGGTCTTACAAAAATGTCTGGAGTAACCCTGCAAGATGACAAACGTCATATTACCATACTGAGAGACAGAGGAACAAAAAACAAAAAACAAACACAGTACATTTAGATTCACCTCCCATCAAGTATACTATAATAAGTAGGCCTACACTATAATTTGATCTTGAGCTGACGAAGACTGTGACTGTGTGAAATCATATTTGAACTGGGGACCCCCCCCCCATCCTGACAAGTACTCGGAATTGTAGGATTGAAGCATTACATTCATAGTTTGACTTGGCTCCACAGATAAATATTGTGAAAATTGCTGATCTACAATGCCTCGTAGTGAGCTTATAGAGTTGGCTATTTTAATCTTTTTGCCTCTTTCTTGGGTAATTAATAAGGTCTTATAAGTACTTAAATTGTCACTTACAGTACGTTTTAACAGCGGGCGACAGGCTACACAGCCAGACGAATTTTCCGGAAGTGCATTATTTTGTCAATGGGAACCCGGCGACTACTGGCGATAGCAGGCGAACAGGCGATGGTCCAAATGTGGGCGGAGGAACATCGGCCCGAAAATATGAAAATAATTCATCTTTTGGGGGCGATGTCGTTCGGCCGTAGTGGGCGATTGCAGCCTGGCCTGTTGTGTATACCGTACGTACACCTATACTGTTGGTTTGTTTACTGTGGAGTGAGAAAAACAAAACAATGTTGCACATTTAAGGAAATCCTCTGGGCCGGGGACCCCTAAAATAAATGTCCCGACCCACAGGTTGAGGACCACTGATCTAACTACTGCATTGAAGCGCTTCATCGGGTGTATAGTACAAACAGAAAGCTTTTGGCAGGCCTTTGACAGACCCACGCAGGTCACACTCAGTCAGACAGAGTGACTTGTTAAAAGGGGGGCTGCCGCAGAGCCAGAAGACAGTTGACTGTTTGACAGGGGGGAACGTTACGGGGGCCTAGTGCGTTGTACATGTTTAGGCAAGCCTGAAAAAAAGGGAGCGCTCTCTTTATTGCACACAGTGACAGATACATGCATGCGTGTGTGTGTGTGTGTGTGTGTGTGTGCACAGAAAGAACCCAGGCCAGACCACACACATAAAGGCTTTGTCACAGAAATACTCACAGAAACACTCGCTCTCCCGCTATATCGACATGGTTCCTTCCTGCTCCAAATATGAAGCACACTGGTGGAAATGATAACCACCACCACCACACAGTGTTAAGTTAATGTGCCTCCATCCTCCTTATGTAATTATGTTTGAGGACGGAGCGGATGGATGGACCCTCCTAGAACAGGTCCTGCCAGTGTGACTGCAGGCATGGTATATACGTAAGAAGGAGTAAAGGACAAGAGGATAAGAGTAAAGTCAAATACTTGCACAACATTACACACACACACTCTCTCTACTAGTCGGTATAGTATCCTGTTACCTGACTCAGCGGCACTAGCGCTGCTCATTGTTTTTGACAGATCGACTGTGATTTAGGGTTTTTTCTTTTTGGAGCAGCAGAGGGAGGGAGCAGTCTTTTATCTTTTGTTTTGCCTGCTGATCTCTCTCTACAGTACGTTGCTGCTGCTGCCTCAGTTTCCTTGGAGTAGTAATTGTGTTGTGGTATGTTATCCTAAGAGAGAAGGGATTAAACGGAGGGAAACCCAACGAATGACAATTCAAAGAATGCATCACTTAAAGGCCTAGTGTGTGTGTGACGTGTGTGTGTGTGTGTGTGTGTGTGTGTGTCCTGCAAGGATAGACCCATGTAGTTGTACTAGTACTGAAATTGTACCATTGCTGTGATGGCTGTGCCTCTGTTGTAGAGCTATACGTGTTTTACTGGTTTTGTTTTAAATCTAAAACTGCCATTACCCCTTTTTCATGTCACGCAACCCCCTAGAGGGCTTTCGCGCGCCACAGTTTGGGAACCCCTGCTTGTAGATCATGGCCTGTGTATATATAATTTAGGTCATCCTTAACTTGAAAAGTAGTGTTTTGTTGTGAGATTTTTGAATGCCCCAGTATGTATTATTAGACTGAGTAGTGAGTATACACTATACAGGATTCATTTAGGTATGTAAGACTTCATGAACTGTGCGCAGTCATTTTGTGTGAATTTATTTTGTGGCATTTAAGGCGCCTATAAGCTCTTGTTTTAAGAAACTGACCTCGGACACAAATCCTGTCTATCTTTCTGTCGTCCTTGTGTGTGCGTCTGTCTGTCTGTCTGTCTGTCTGTCTGTCTGTCTGTCTGTCTGTCTGTCTGTCTGTCTGTCTGTCTGTCTGTCTGTCTGTCTGTCTGTAGAACAAGAGTATATAAAAGGATGGGGGGGGGGGGGGGAGTGAAGGGAGCAAGGGAGGTCAGGGGTACTGTAGATGGAACCAGTCCATTACTCACACATTAAGAGATTCACTGTGCCTTAGTCTGCCTTCAGGCTAGCCTTTTTTTTTTAATAGTTTGTTCACAAAACAATCATGGATTTGTGTGCGTTTCTCACAGTGTGAACCGTGACTAACCGCAGCAGCATGTTCAGATTTAGCTTGCTTTTTAGAGCTCTTCACAAATATGTGCTGCTGCTGCTGCTGCCCTAACTGATAACAGCAGATCTGTCCAATGATAATGCACACGACCGACCACAAGTTTCTCATTAGTACTCTTTTATTTTAGTCCAGCTTATATGGAACAGTTGTTATATTACAATTACATTGAGCCCTGGTGAACGTCTACAATATGGATCTTTCAGTAACAATGTGAGTGGTCTTAGTAGTTATACCCTCACAAAAAAACATGCAGTAATCCTGGTCTCTAAACTGCCTCCCCCTGGCCAGCCGGGGCGCCTGATGGAGGGGAATGGAACTGGTTGGAATAACGTGTTCCTTCCACGCGCTATACGTCCAACCAGGGAAACTCCCCCCCCCCCCCCCCCCCCCCCTGTCAGGTGTAAAGGAGCGACTTGGACACTCGGGCATGAAGGAAGCATGAGTTCAAGTCCGTTGCTCTCCCCAGGTTGGCGGAGAGTGTGTAGATAATTGACACAGGAGTGAAAAATGGGTTACAAAATCGTGGGATAAAAATTGAGAGAAGAATAACATTGTGAGTGGTCTTGAGTGAGTTGTGTGCATTTCATCTTGTGTTCATCATCTGACATCTCCTGTCTTCCCCCTCCCATTTAAAACACGGGACTTCAAAAACGTTTAAAAATAGCAGACTTACACGCTCACATGGCATTGCAAGCTTGCAGATCTGCTATTTCTGATTTTCTTTTTGAAAGACTATGCCCAAAATGTAACGGCAGTTTGAAAGTGCATGGTTAATGGAGAGCTAAACGGAACTTGATATTCTCCAACTGAACAGATCAATGGCCTTCCAGTCCCGACTGTGGATTTAACAATGGAATATTTGCTGCACACACATTCAGTCACGTACGGCTGCTCCGCACTCCGCCGTGAATGAAATTAATTACTCTTCATTTGCATACCTCGCACTCACAGCCTAGTGAGTCTTGGGGGGGGGGTGTCTTGGACAAAGCCTGAATGTCATTAAAACAAACTGTGGGACCAAGGAGTTGTGTGTATCTATAGTTTGTCACGCTACAGGAGGTTCCACAGTTGTGTATTAAAGGCTCAGACATAGCCTCAGATTTGTGAATGTGTGTGTGTGGTCATCTTTCAAAGCCGGTATAGTTCATTGGGAATGGCGATTTGGGCCCCCTTTCCCAAAAAAAAGAAACCCATTTCAGGTTATTATGTAAGAAATGATGATATTGCAGAAAGGTCGAGAGGCAGACAGTGTGTGTATGCCATGCATGTGTTGTGTTGTGTTGTGCATGCATACGTGTGAATGCTGCGCATGCATGCCCCTTCCTATCATCCTCTACCTCTGCTGGGAGCAAGGACAGCATTTCCCTTTGCTAAGCAGCACAGCGGAAAAACCCCTTCCAGCTTGGGATAATTGTGTTTTCATCATTCTTTTTATGTTTGTGTTTTATATGACACAAACATTATAAGCCTATATAATGGGGTCAGTAGAGTGTGTGTGTGTGTCTTAATGCATGCGTACGCAAGCATGTCCGTCCTCCTGCCCTTGATGCAGCGTGTGAAACACTGACCTACATTAGCAGGGAACACCAGCACAAAAGCCCCTGCTCTGAGAGAGTTAGCCCGGGGGCAATGGGTGCTGAATGATGGAGAGCTATAGCTACGTTTAGCTACCGCCTGGCTTGAGCTGCGGTCAGCGGTCGCCGAACGTTGATGAATTGGCTGGGCAATGCTAACTGCCCTAGCCAGGCCGTGCTTTAAGGCCTATGGGCTGTGGGTCAGTAGGTTAAAGCCTGCTCTATTTACGCTGTCAAGAACTGTGTTGTCTTTTGAAATAAGCAAGCTCTCAATCGTCTACCGTGTGCGCTCTGTGGGGTGTTTCCCCATCATAATGGAAGAATCCACTTCCACGCTGTTGAATCCATTGGAATACAGTAGTACTGTACATATGCTGTGTGTTTGTTTTCAGCGCTCCCCTCTACTGTGGCTGTTTTTGATGCCTGCTGGGAAGAGATGGCCATGTTTGTTGTCTGATCTCCCCTTTAAAAAATAATAAATACATAAATTAGACCCTGGTGTTTTCTTTTTTTAGTAATATCCTTTTTTTTTTACTAGCGCATAACAGATTTTCTTTCCCCGGGAACACCAACGCTGTCATAACGGTTATGACTGAATGGGGTTCTTTGCTCTCAGGTGAATACACACGTGGTGTATAGTCCTCGGGGCTTTTGCCGATACTGTGTGTGTATTATAATGTGCACACTTTGCATTGTGGGAGCTTGTCTTGTCTCAGTTGGGGATTTAGTGGGGAGGGGAGGGGGTCGGCTGAAAGGCTGGTTTCAGGCAGCACGCACAATTACACATACGTGATACGGCACAGTGTTCTCACTCTCAGCCGTTGAAATATTCAGCTCCTCATCAAGCTGTAGAGAAACAACCTGGAGAAGAGAAGACCCATATAGCCAGTAGCTCTCTCTGTGTGTGCAGTGACGAGGAAAAGAGAAAAAAGATGCATGCCATGTTGAACATGTAGCCAAATCCCCTCTGGAGCAACGGTTCAACATCTGGAAGGGGGGGGGGGGGTGTATTCAGCATGGACATTCATACCACTTCCACAGATCTAGTTATTTTTGCTATCTATCTATACATGTACCAAGTCTCTGTGTGTGTTAATACGTCTGTAACTCGAAAACCGTTCGGGACACAGACGGATGGGTGGAACGGGTATTCTGACACGGGTAAAATGTGTCAGAGTATAGCCGCATAGCCAGGTGGGCGCATGGATCTCAAACTTCCATTGTTACCGACTCGGCACTCAGTCTAGTTTGAATAACATTTTATTTTTTCTTATCTTTTGTTTCTTTAGCTTTTGCTATTTTTGAATTGGAATCCTGAAAAGTACCAGGACTGCCCCCCCCCCCCCCCTGCTATTCATTTAGATGGATGTTGCTCAGTGGCGTTTTGAAGCACCCGGAAGAACGGTCTACTTCCAAAATTTGTTGTCCAAAATGTGGAAGTGCTCAATGCTTAAACCTTAGCCTCACAGGGTTTTCCTCATGCTAAATGCAAGGGCCCGCTTGCATTCTCAACTCTGACCAGTAGGAGGCTCTGTTCAGCGCTTCAACACTGGATAGCCTTCCCTTGGGGGCTTGGCTCCTCTAGCCCATTTTAGGCGGGAACCCGTTTTGGTGTTAGCATTACGTTATGCTTTAGCTATTTAAAAATAGCAGATCTACGAGCTTGTAGGTCTGCTATTTTTGATAAATCGAAGAACGACTTGACATAGAAACATAGCTTTTTCAGAAAACTGTCATTTTCAAACAGACATTTTTAGAATCTGATCTCGGGTCAGAATGGGCTAGGCCAGAAATCACACACAGGCTGGGGCTGCAGGCTACTTTAAAATGGACCACCTCAGCAGGGCAGCTGTTTTGCCGCTAACTGCCAATAGCTGGTTGTTCCAGGTCACTACACACCGCGGAGATTCTTCACAGATAACGGTGCATGCTGTTTGATTGCCTCTTTCGGCATGATCGGAATTCAGAATCGTAAAAAAAAGAATGAACGCTGGGGGAAAATCTTCTAGTTCCTGGATCCGAACCATCATAGAGCAGAACAGGAAGGAAGCAGGAAGATGGCACTCTGATCTGACGATAGCTCATAAACGGCGCTGTGGTCTGTTGTGGGCTTGTAGATCAGCTATTTTTACACGATAATGTTGTTCGTCTTTTTTACACTTTTGGTGGCTTTGCCTATTAATGACTTGCCTGAAATGGGGATCGATTATTTTATAATCGATAAGTTGGATGAATTGTTGCAACCCTATAGTCTCCATTCCTTATTGTTCCATACTCTTCCTGTGGATCAATATATTTGAATCACAGTGTGTGTGTGCGGCACACACACACTTTTGCTTTCGTTACAGTGCTCATAACACATGTGTGTATCCTCCAAAAGCACTGTGTTCTTTTTCTGTGACTGTAGTGGTTTGTGGTGTTTCTGAGTCGGGGATCAAACCACGACTCTAGTAGCTGACGCAGCCTGTTGGTATTTTAGGAATACACTTCTCCTTCCGTTCTCCCTTTTTCTCCGTTTATTTTCTCGGTCGTATACTTTCTCTCTCTATTGGGGCCTTTTCAATCTAAAGTCATTTCCGCCCTGCCTGCCAAAGCACACACTGTCACCTGGGTTACGGCTGGGGCTTACCCTGAAAAACAACACACACACACACACACACACACACACACACACACACACACACACACACACACACACACACAGCTAAAAGTGCACACATTTAACACACTTTCTAATTGGGGAACAAATTTAGAAAAGTGCTTTTTTTTTAAAATAAATAAAACATTAGACGTCAGTGACTTCGGTTGGTTATATAGCTCTTGTTGTGAGTGTCAGGGTGAGCTGGCGTCGGGGGAGCTGGGAGCTAAAGTGGGTCTAAAGCAAACATATGGTCCAAGTGACAGTAGGAACTGTTTGTTTAGTGGGCCAGGAAAGAGAGGGAGACAAGCCGTGATCCCTCCCACGCGGCCAAAGATGGCTTGCAGATGTCAAAAAAAGCCAAAAAACAATTTGTCTAATGCTCTTCTCCAGAATCGGAGTAAAGTGGCATGAACCCTATAGTCAGCAAATGACAAATAAATGGTAAAAGTGAGTAAGATATAACTTGGGCAACAAGACATAATACAATGAATTAGTACTAGTAGGGGTTGCTATAGGGGGTGAGGTGAGTTTTCAGACTGGTGGAAGAGTGAGTCTTGCAGACTTGACTTGAGGGGGAGACTTGACTCGGAGAGGTCATTCCACAGCTTTGGGAGCCAGGAGGGAGAGAAGAGTCTGGGGGAGGCTTGGAGCATTGGCCAGTGTGTCACAGGGAAGAGACGAGAGGGACAGGCCTCTGCCTCCTGTGTTCCCTGATCTAGGTGTTCGGTAACTAACTGTTGACGGTGATTTAGGATTGGATAAGGAGTCGGGTAAACTCTGGCGAGGAAAGGTTTGATCCTCCAGATTTTGTACGGTGCAAACCGGCCTTGAAGGACTGACTATATCCAGGACCGCTTCCAGCTTCTTGGTATTTGGAACAGGAGCCACTGTTTGTAAGCATATGGCCTCCAGCTGTTGGGACTTGATGGCATGTTCAAATAGTTTTTTGTTTTGTTGAGTTGGCACTATTCATTAGGAATAGGAACTTTGCCATGGCTGTTTGAACGGTGTTACAGATGGCAGATTCCCCTTGTTGCCCAGGTTATGTGCCCATACTGTACACACACGTATAAGCACCGCGCTTGCAAAGCATTTGACTGGAAAAATGGCCTTCAGGCAACTGTAGCTTATTGTCAACTATCACCAGTTTGCCCCATGTGATGACGTAGACTGCTTCCAGTTTGTGACTGTGTCATGCACGTCGTAAATATTCAAATACTTGCGTACATGCCACAGTGACATATGTGCATAATAATAATGAGTAATGACCACACTTTGCCTCCAGGCATCTCACAGTAGTCGTGGGCGTCATTGTCACTGGCACCAGCCTGCCAGGGCTCACACTTTGCTAAAGTGGATTTCTCTATTCAATTGTTTGTTTTTTCAAAAGCCTTGACATTCCCATAATAATGCATCATAAAACATTTTTTATTTTGTAAGATTTATTTCAGATAGTGTACACATAAAAGGGCAGAGAGAGAGAGAGAGAGGAAAGACATGCAAGACAAGACGGGTCACATTCAAACTGTGTACGAACTGGTTGAGCCTATAATAAGAAAAATATCCTTCGGGACAATAAAGACTATTATTATTATTATAATACATATTTATAGCACTAAAGTTTTAGTGCTATATAGCAATATTTGTATATATAATTTTGGGTGCAGGTCTTTTTTCCGACAGCATATTGATCCGAAACCTCAATCCTAACCTAACCCTAACCGCAAGCACGGGAGCAGCGCATGTCGGACCATCGCTTTTTCGCATCGCAGCGACGGTCCCCCCGCTGCGGAGCGGACCGTTGCCCCGTCGGCTAGAATGCTGTCGGAAAATAGTCCGCCTCCCTATAATTTTGGGGTCTAATGGTCCAGGCGCATGCCACATAATAGGCTCTGGCCTGACAGCGCATTGCGTGTTCGAGTCCCATTCATGACGGCCTTTGCGGCATGTCTCTCCCCCCCCCCTCTCTCTCTCTCCCTCTTTCCTGTCCGTCTTCACTGTAACTATCAATAACGGCACAAAAAATGATATATTACCAATTAAAATCCTCAAATGAGCATCTGTAAATTGTGGGAGCCAATCCGTCTTGAGAAATTAGAAACTTATTATGGGACTAATGTGTATTGGGGGCTGGTTCCCCTCAAGTCCCTGGTCGTCTGTGGTACCTCTGCCAATGATCTTTTTTACCAACCTATAAAAACGGCACCGCTCTAACGAGCCATTTGCCCGTTGAAGTTCATATTGCCTGTTAGTCGGGGGCATCTTGTTTCTCTCTCCACTCCTACTGTCCGTGCACGCGTGCGTTGTTATTAATCACAATCAAATCATTAAGAGTCGCTAATGAAGAATTTACACAAGTTCCGGCTGGTGATAAATCTTCTGAATGTGTCAATGTGTTTCTGTATTTTGTGAAATATAGGAACATAAAGTGTATTGTTGCAAACCAGAACACAATTGATTGAACATTAAAATGCAGAAGGCCCACCCATCTGACTACTTAACACTGCACCAACAATTTTGGAGTGCACCTAAATGAAAAAAAAATAGGTGCACCAGTGCAAACAATTTAAAAGTTAGTCTGGACTGTGGAGCTCTGTTAGGCTGTGTGTGTGTGTGTGTGTGTGTGTGTGTGTGTGTGTGTGTGTGTGTGTGTGTGTGTGTGTGTGTGTGTGTGTGTGTGTGTGTGTGTGTGTGTGTGTGTGTGTGTAAGCTTGTGTGCACAATCCTACATGCCCATGTGCTTTTATTATTGTCTTCTGTGTACTGTAGCTTTGTGCATATTCAGATGAGTCTGATGATGCATTGTGACTTTGGCGGATACTGGATAGCGAACCAGGATAAATGAAAGCCATTTGTTGCAGTCAATTCCCCATTAGTGTTTTGGTGTGTGTAAACATATTGTTGATCTGAACAGGAATAATGGCTACTTCAGAAAGACGAAGTGTTTGTCTCATGAAGCGTTGATAAACCCTGATCATCCTCTGCACGGACGCCTTCCAGACAATGGCTTCTATTGATTAGATAGAGAGGTGTGTGTGTGTGTGCGCGTGTGTTGGGGTAGATTTGTGACAGAGAATCCCTTTTAATGAGCCAAATGCTGTTTAACATAAATGCATCGCACACAAATGTACATTCACAAACACACACTCGTTAAAGGTTGAAAGCTAACGGCCAAGTCATCTAATGACCCTGTGTCCTTGAGCTTGATGTGTGTGCGAGCCTGAGGCCATCATTGTCGTAACGATAATTCACATCTTGACAATGTGCACATACAGTCAGTCACCGGAGTTCGCCTGTTCCCCCCCCCGTGTTCCCGTGGGGTTCCTTTGGTAGTTCCAGTTCATTGGAGCTCGTCCCAAGGTGGCAGAGGAGATAAGCTACCCACCTCTTTAGTCAGGAGGATGGGTTGTGTGACATTTTGCCAGATGAACTTTGCACATTGCACACAAAGTACAATGCCCATTGTCATCATGGACTGAAATCATTTATCATGGTTGCATGGAGTATAGGTCAAATATATATATGCTACATTGTATGGATATGTGTGAGGCTGAGAGATGTAAGGGCTCTATTTTCGTCCATGCTATGCTAAACCCCTTATCCCTAAACTACTTTGCCTATAGACTATTCAAAAATGTTTTTCAAAATGGTAGAAAAAAAGGGCAAAGTATTATAGGGATAAGGGGTTTAGCATGGACGAACATAGTATTATCTCACCCCTAATTTAATGACACAAGTTTCACAAGCTGCGAGTGTCCCTGGGTGGAATGTAGCACCTCACTCCAAGTACATCGGGTGGGCGTGAGAAATGGGAGAATGTGTAAAGGATGGAAGTAGCACTGATAGAGAGAGAGGTTAGGACTGGAGAGAAATGATCAAAACCAGTTAATTCATATTTGGAGGGCTAGCCATGGAACAGGCATCCAGTGGTTAAAGGCTGTGTTAAGGAGGACTAGTCATGCAACAGGCAGCTAGTGAATTGTTTGGAGGGCTAGCCATGCAACAGGCATCCAGTGAATTGTTTGGAGGGCTAGCCATGCAACAGGCATCCAGTGAATTGTTTGGAGGGCTAGCCATGCAACAGGCATCCAGTGGCTAAAGCCCAAACCACACCAATGGGTCGCGTTGGGACTGTTTTTAAGGTAGACTATACACCAATGCAACTAATTGCAACTCAATGAGTTGCACTGGTGAGGTCTACCTTAAAAAAAACTTTTTGTCCCAACCCGCCCCTTTGGTGTGGTTTGGGGCTTTCTAACGCTGTGTTGACATATTGTCTGACAGATGGGTGACACATGTTCTATGTTCCAGCCCCACTGCCACACTGGGACCGTGCGACAAGAGGCAGGGCCTGCTTTGAGAAAACCACATTGTCTCAGTAAACCACCAGTCTCACAGAACAATGAACCATTACCACTTTGTGTGTGTGTGTGTGTGTGTGTGTGTGTGTGTGTGTTACCCCTTCTCGGTGTGTTTAGACCTTATTTATATTGTGCATTATATATATAATATATTATTATTCAAGTGTTGTGTTTTGTTAATTCTCTATGGTGGTATAAAACTCCCAGCTCACCAAGTGTGGAGCGAGATCACAAAACACAACTTGTGCATTTCCCAGCCAGCACAGCCTAATTACGTATGTTGGATTTGTTTTCATCTGTTCCCCTTCTCTCAGTCCTTGCCCCGAGCAGCCCATTGAAAGTTGTACTGGGTATAATATGGGTGTGTGTATAGAGTTATGTAATATGTACATATTACATGATACATGTATTATATACAATTTCTCAAAACTGAGCTATAGGTAAAGCACAGACTATAGCGTGACAATTCTATTTCAGATATGGTTATCTCTCTCGTGCTCTCTCCCTATCGCTCTCTCCCTCATTTCCTCTCTCTCCACACCCACAGTGTCAACAACAGTCAAGTTTAGTGGATTTGATAAGCTCCAGGTCGTCAGCCCTCATGGCCGTCTGTCTGTCTGTCTGCCGGTGACTTGTCGCTGAGACCCGGGAGTAGTCTGGCCCACGCAGCTTTACTGATAGCACCATTCGTGCTGCTCAACAATCAAGCAGCTTGTTAGCTCAGTGGGTTGGATTTTCTTTTTTTTTTAAATGTTTTTGAGGGGAGCTATCCCACTCGATGTCTGGCTTTTTTAAATTAAGTCACGTGGCAGTCTATGGACTTTAAATTGTTGTTCAGAGCACTTTATTACGTCATGATGGTACAGCCAAGTCTATGGACTTTGGTTTGTTTAGAGCCCTTCACCAGGCTGTTCGAATCGAAATGCATTGTGATGTCCGGTTTACGATTATAAACAGGCTCTTGACCTGATCCACCATTAAATTCAAAATAAAAATGGACAAAATTACAGTTGGCATTTTTTGGTGGGCCAAGTTTATGCTTGAGCTCAGTTCGCCGTTCCAGATTGTAATAGCCCCTGTCACTGGGCAGCCCTTGCCCTATACAGTAGATACAGTAAATACACTGAGGACAATGTACACTTCTAAGTACACAGCAGCTTCCATTTGACTAACCTTGCCGGCCGGGTTTTGGAAATGACAGTGTGGAAGTGTTCGTCATGGACAGTGGTACTTCCTGGTATTTCCCAATGCATTTTAATGTTTGTGTTGGTGTTCTGTTTATTGATTGATTGATTGATTGGGCACCTCATCAGTGCGGGCACGCCTCTCTAAATTGGAGGGTGCCAAGTATTGTAGACGAGGAGGGGTGTGTTGTCCGTCTGTATTTAAGAGCAATAGTTTATTCTGTTGAATATAATGTTGGGTGAGAAATGTAACTTATATTATGTCATGGGCTATGAGACTATATAGCTGGGTTAATGACTGTTAATTGATTGCATGCCATGTGGTAGGATCCACTCCCTATAGAGCGTCGCAGTCCCGCCCCCAACCAGGGCCCAGGAAATGATTCTCCGTTCATTTTCCTCATAGACCGACCTTTCAGAAAGTATTTATTTAAAGACTGTTACGCCGCGGACAAAGCCAACTCTTGTCGTGACAAATCATGACAATAAACACAATGTTTTGGGCCAAACAAAAAATTAGAAAGTAGAAAAAAACGGCAGGTTACAACACTTTCTTTGTTGTTTTTCTTCTTTGTTATGGTTTGTTTGGTCCAAAATATTGTGTTTATTGTCATGATTTGTCCCGACTGGAGTTGGCTTTGTCCACGGCGTAACCATCTTTAAATAAATACCGTTTGAAATGTCTATGGGAAAAATGCATTGGGATTCATTTCCTGGGCCTGGCGTCGTCATGACAGGGGGCGGGGCTGCGACGCTCTATAAGAGGGAGACTGCAGGGCATTCAGTTAGTTGGGCTTGGAGCAACAAGCTGTAAGAACCATGGGGAGAGCTGCCAGGGCCCTTGTTTTGTAAGGGTGTCGCCTGTTAAACAGTGTCTTAAGTTCCTAGGTTGTTTTCATTAGTTCAGTTTGCTGTGTCAAGTATTGGTTTCATTTTTGATATTTTTGGTAAAGTCTTATCTTGATTTGTTATTTAAGGCCTTCACTATTTACAGTATACTGCACTGTAATTGTTGTTGGAGGATTCGTTTGGGAGAAGATAAAACGCCCAAACTTAGCATCTCTGGACTCTGGACACATTTTTGGAGCCTTGACCAATGGCCAACTTCACAAGCCCCAATTTCTCAAAACAGATACTGTAACTGCGAAACGTGGCAAAAAAAATGTTTTGCTTCTAAATCCTACCATTTTTCACAAACGTTCGCTCTGAAAGAATATATATTCAAATATTTACGGCCACCTTTTTCACGACTTTTCAAAAAATAGCAGACCTACAAGCTCGTAGCTCGTATGAGCCTGTAGATCCGCTATTTTTCAATAGCTCAAGTATAACAGAATGTGGGCGGGAACCCCTTTTGGTGTTAGCATTACGTTATGCTTTAGCTATTGGAAAATAGCAGATCTACAAGCTCATAGCGCCTACGAGCTCATAGCACCTACGAGCTTGTAGGTCTGCTATTTTTCAAAAATCGAAGAAAGACTGACACAGAAACATAGCTTTTTCATAAAACTGTCAGGATGTAGAAGACATTTTTAGAATCTGATCTCAGGTCAAAATGGGTTTTAAAACACCAAAAGTGGTTCCCGTGCCAAAAATGGGGTTAAATCAGCCTGATGATGGCCCCTACACTTCCAACACAAGCTTCATGACTCCCACGCTCACACGCGCCGTGCATGCATACACGCCCAACGCCTGCCTGTGCAGACATGATCCACACAATGTCAGCTCTCTCTTATTGGCCTCTTTTGTTGTGACTCCTACTCATGTCCTTGTACCACGTCACCACCATCACACTGTACGTGTTCCCTTTCACTTACAGTCATTCATACAGTCGGCCAGTAGAGCCTTTTGTTACTCATTTGTCCGACTGTGTTCCTTTGGGCTTTCCAGTTTAACCCGTTCTGACCTGAGACCAGATTCATACGAGGTTTCCACTGGACACACACTGGTCTGATTAACCCGTTCTGACCTGAGATCAGATTCTAAAAATGTCAGTCGTTCTTCGATTTTTCAAAAATAGCAGACCTACAAGCTCGTAGCGCGCCACTCGGTGGCGCGCTATGAGCTTATAGATCTGCTATTTTTCAATAGCTAAATTGTAATGTTTAAAACACCAAAAGGGGTTCCCGGCCCAAAATGGGTTAAATGTGCAGGGAATGGGGATAGATGGAAAATGAGTGTTGGCTCACCTTTTGGCTATTTCTGCCCTGGCTGCGTCCATCTGGGCCATCGTGATGATGGGGGCGGGGTTGAGTGAGCGGCGCGCAGCCCGGTGCAACAAGGCCACTCCGGGGCATATGGTCAAAGAAATGTGTGTGTGTGTGTGTGTGTGGCAGTCAGATAAACGTGTCTGGAAATATATTGGTTGCCACGGTGAAAGACATGGACCCCACTAGGGCTGCAACTATCGATTATCTTTCTTAGTGATTATTTTATTGAAGAATTGTATGACTAATCGACTAATAGAAGTGTGTTTTTAAAATTCTGTATTTATATTTTTGGTTGTTTTTTTAATAATCAACTAAATCGAGTTTCATTAATGACTTTTAACAATGTCGTGGAAAAATAGCTGCTCTATAAGAGCTTTTAGATGTGCTATTTCCACATGTTGACATTTCCTTTTTCTTCCAAATGTAATTATTTTGTATTACAATGGATTATCAATAATTATTCTTGTGTGTGTTGCACTTGCACCCCTGAGGCCTGAGATACACATTCACAAATGCATATTCCACACAGTATTCTTCCTTGTCAACCGCTCCGACATAAGTGCACTTCAGCACTTCATGAGCATCATAGTTCATTCCAGCAGTGGTCCCTGCTGCTTTAACACACCCTTGTTTGTTCATTTCATCTGTGATGAGTGTATTTGTGCTTACACAGCCTATAGTCTGCCAGGGCGCTATGAAGGAATGCCTAGTCGACTGGCCACGCACGTTCACAATCACACAGCTCCTCAAATATTTACCCTCTTCACTTTCAACCTGCGGATAGATAGACCTCTTCCAGCTGTTTGCAGCTGTGAGAGTGGAAGAGAGCGAGGGAGGATGGATATTAGAGAGAGATGGAAGTGGTGGAGAGCAGGATGAGTTGGTTTACACAGGTGCACTCTGGGAAAATGAGTCATTGAGAAGAGGTGGTGGTGAGCAGGTATTGATGAACATGGTGTCAGAGCTGACGGTTGTCGATGGTATACATCTGTTCAGACTCCAGGGCTGACAGTCACTGTCTCATTGTGCGTTCAGCGTGCGTGCGTGACTGGCGTGCACGACGATGCGATGCGCTTGCTGTGTAGTTGGGTAAAAGCCCATAACCTCTCACTATAGTCTATATATATAATATATAAAAGGAATTCCTTTCAGACTGTCCTGACGAGAGACCATATTATCGTTCACCCCTCAAATATTTGGTCGCAGTGTTTCTTTTCGTCAAATGGTTTTTTTCCGGTCTAAGTCCGTACGCTACTTGGAATATAGCAATTGCATGTGTGATTTCAACATGGACAAGAAGAAGTGGTATCATTGAAGTATTGAAGCATCCGTGTGTGTGTGCGTGTGTGTGTGTGTGTGTGTGTGCTGCACAGCAGCACAGGAGTTAATTCCTCTCCTTGCCCTAGGAGATTTTTATGCCCCTAGCGATGGGTTAGACACGAAGGGCAATGCAAGAGAACTATATGCCCGTTCTCGAATTGAGGGAGAACTGGGCCCTTTTTGCAAAAATTACATAAAGTTTGTTAACCCATTCTGACCTGAGATCAGATTCTAAAATGTCTTCTACATCCTGACAGTTTTCTGAAAAAGCTATATGTTTCTATGTCAGTCGTTCTTCGATTTTTCAAAAATAGCAGACCTACAAGCTCGTAGCGCGCCACTCGGTGGCGCGCTACGAGCTTGTAGATCTGCTATTTTTCAATAGCTAAAGTAACTATAGGCCGCTTCAGACGGGATGCCACGTGAGGCGGTCCACCGCTTCTGCTGTCCATGTTATTAAAACGACAAAATCACAGAGAATAAACATTAAACGTGGCAATAAATGTGTCAATTTAGTTATTTTCTAGCATACTAAATATTAATAATAATGCTCTATAATATTGACCAAAAGTAATTTTCCATAGTCGGGCAGCCTAATGCTGCGTTCACACACTGGCAGTGACAAATCTACAGGCTACCTGTCATTGTCAGTGGAAACCAACGACATTGAAGATACAAATCGACTTTAGCTTTCAAAATCTTTACGATCCAAGTTGAGATCCGAGTTGAGCTGGCTTTCAACTGCAGCTACAAAGGTTTTCCACACTCTCCTTTTCTCTTCACGCACAATTCCTGGTTTTAATGAGGGGAAACTAATTATTTCAGTCAGCCAGTTCCGTGCTCCGTTTAACACCAGGCTTTATATTTTTTTAACTTTATGCTTGCTTGATCAACACTCCCAACAGCAACTCCGCGACAGATTCGCTGTGTTGCTTAAATTGCTTTGTGTCTGTTGTATAGCTGCCTGCCAGTGTGTGAAATGCAGCATTAAACACTTAGTTAGTTAATTGTTTGATATCGGAGCGCACCACTCTACAGTCCATTGGGCAACTTTCGACGTCATTTCCGGTTGGTTCCGGTTGGTCCCCCTCCATTGGTGTTAATCAGGCGTGTGTTGTAACTGAACACCGTCTCTCTTCTGTGTGCATTCATGTGTAATATGATGCTGAGTGGCGTAGTATTTTGTGAGATTATCTGCAGACAGACAGACAGACAGGCACGTGCGCGCATGCACGTACGCATGCACGCACACTCGCACAGACAGACGGACAGAGACACACACACACACACACACACACTATGAAAATAATCATCTGTTCTCGGCTTTAGGACAGTGGCAGGCAGACTCTGCATCAGAGACTGACTTTTTTTTGCCAGGTTGAAGTGCGACGTGTTCCTCACACATGCCTCAGCCTCTCTCCGTAGCTCGTGGTTTGAGAATTGCACTAGCCGCTGAATGTAAACTTGTAAGACAACACACTTGGCTGACAAAACATGCTGTTTTTGTCAGGCTCAGTCAGGCCTCATCCACACAAACCACTGGGTTTTCATGTGTCTCCTTTTTCGACACCCTTTTCTGCCTAACTTACCTCTCCACTGTTTGCATTGCGTTACATGTGTTTGGAATGCTGAACAGAGCGGCAGTGCTCTGCTAGCAGTGAGCCAAGTGGCATTGCGACTTATACAGTAGATGGCTATCGGGCTGTTAAAATGCTTTCTCAGGCATACGAGGGGGAAGGCCGAGCTCTTGTCGGACGCTAATGATATGAGCGGCGTGACAATGGACGACGCCGCAGCTCCCAAGTGAAGTGCAGGAGGAAGTGTTTATTCAGCAGAGTGGCTGTTGAGACAAACTGTTAAATAATAGATAGGAGGGTCCGATGGGACACGTCGTCCTCCCCCTTGTTATGTCTAATAATAATAATAATGTGACGAGGAGAGTGAGAGAGGAAAGTGGAAGGGAGGTGGTGTATCATTGTTTTGGGGACTGTGCTATCGTCTTGGTATGTGGCCTGGAGGAGGGGAGGAGTGTTGAAATGTGCTGGGGGTCAGTATTTTATATCGTCACACTATTGGGTTGAAATCCGCAGCACAAAGCGAGCCACTTGACAACGGTGGCGAATGTTAGGAGCCAACTGTCCTGGAGCTACAGGAAAGGCATCCCAAAACACAGTGATTGAAGAGAGTACCAACAAAAGAACGTCGGAAACCAACAGCTGAGAGGTTGTGACATACAACCTGACCCAAAAAAAAGGAGGGGGGGGGGCAGATGCCACAGTTCTTTGTTGCTGATGGTGATCTGGAGGATTCGGTGTTGACTGGATTTTGTTTGTTTGCACTGTAACAACACTTTAGCTCGTGCATTAATTTAGTCTTAAACAGCTTGAAATACTAAACACATACCACCCACACATCCAAATGGTTGCCTTGGGTTGGAAAGTATATTGTTTGCACTCTCGGTAGCGAGTGTGCGTGCGTGCGTGTGTGTGTGTGTGTGTGGGGGTGCGTGCGTGTGTGTGTGTCTGTGCGCGTGTGTGTGTGGGTGCATGCGTGCGTGCATTGTTTTTTGTTTACTCAGATGTCTGGTACAGGGGCTTGTCCCCAGCCAAGTCCCCCAGCCTGTTGTGCGGGACTGTTTGTGTGAGGAGTTATCAATAAGTAATTAATAGCTAAAGACCATCCAGCATTTGTACCTCACAAGCGCTCTACTACTTATTCTCTATTAAACGCTGTTGGCAAACATAACGTACATTACACACACACACACACACACACACACACACACACGCCGCTGATTTCAGGATCAAACCAGCTGGGTGACCCAGTGATCATTGAAAGCTGCTAACATCAGCTCTCTCCCCATTCTTTCCATCTCTTGCTCTCATCGGGATGATTAAATAGTAATTGAAGCCAATTTGCTGCAGCAGCTGCATGCACTTGGGATGGTCAGAGGCTACTGGGTCCTAGTGTCCCCTCAGCCTGTATGTATTGCACGTGTGTGTGTGTGCACGCCGCTACAGTGTCGTATTCTGACTGGTTGTGCCGCAGTGTATGTTTAAAGTGGGGCATGGTCTTTTTTGATTGACAGCGCTCATCATTCTCACACCGTGGTCAGCAGGGTGACTGCAGGTCAATGGGGCACCATGGTACGCCCCCCCTGGCCTGATTGGCTGTCACAGCCCAGCCCTGGCCTGGTTGGCTGTCACAGCCCAGCCCTGGCCTGCTGGTTGGCTGTCACAGCCCCATTCGAGCGGTAGCCTGTCAGTAAGTGTTAGCACGCGACTGGCCAACCACAGACGAGCTGACGGCTGTCTCTCACACGGCTGTCTCTCACCATAGCCCTCATTTAGCATGTTACAAATATTTGTATCCACACTTGTCAGCAGTAATAGGCCCACTAACATAGACACATTCTGCAATGTACAGTATATACAGTGACTGTGTACTGTTGGTTTGCTCATTTGGGCAACAGGGTTCTAATGAGCTAATGAGGACCACACCTGTTAAAACTGTTTAGTAGCCAAAAACGTCAAGACATTTTCTTTTTTTTCATCCATATTTTGAAAATTCCTCTAATCTGGTGTACAGGTGATGTAACATGCACATTACATGCATAATATAATTACAAATTCTTTCTTTATAATAAGAATTGGCACTCAGAGCCTAAACTGGTGACCACCAGGTGGCGCTGAAAGAGTTTTAAGAGAGCTCAGCATTTTGGTGAAGACTGGTAGTATGTCCCATTTGGATTGCCCAATTACTATAAGGGAGCAATGTATGCTAAAATTGGGCGAAAAGGGGGGTAAATTAGCCCCCAAAAGGAGAGAGAAACAAAAGTAATATGGCATAGACATATGTAGCTTTGTTCTTCAACTGTACATTCAAGACATTGTTTACACATTGTTTATTAAAGTGCAAGTCACTTTTCTTTTAACCTGAGACATCATTTCTTTGTTTGTCTGTTGTTTTGTTGAGTTGTATGACTTTTGAGCAGAGATGAGGATACAATGGAGCTAACGCTATAGCTGCTAGACTAGCTGGCATTAAATCAGGTATGGCCTGCAACAAATTATGTTGTGACTCCTTTTCCGATTATCCAGCTATAGCTGGCTGATGCTGTATTGCTGTCCAAGGTTAGGTTGTTGTTGTTATGACAGCCTGCTTATCGCGGCTGCACTAACCCTTTTGCATACTGGACCCCTGAATTATAGGTCAAGTAAACGGGCTCAGCCTGTCCCCCAAATCTGCTTTACTAAACAACAGCAACGCGTTTGCATGCTGCGCTGTCTGTGTGCTACATTTAAACGGAGACACCACACACACACACACACACACACACACACACACACACACACGTCATCTATACCAGATGTTGGCTTATAAAGTCATATTCCATTTATAATGTATGTAAAGTATATTTGTCCATGCCGTAAAATGGCAAATGGTGCAGTTATATAGCGCCTTTATCCAAGGGGCTTTACAGAGATCGTGCATTATACATTTAACCCATTCACGCACCGATGCCCGAAGAAACCATGCAAGGAGGATTGCGCAAAACAAGCACCTCTATATCGAGCGATGCGATCATCAGTTTTCATAGCACTGATTTGACTGATAATCTCCGTCTCGGGCACATGGCCGCGCACTTGAACTTGACGGTGATTTACGTCATGGGCCCTGATGGTGTTTTAATGGGTTAACCCATTCTGAACGGGAACCCATTTTGGTGTTAGCATCATGCTATGCTTTAGCTATTGAAAAATAGCAGATCTACAAGCTCGTAGCGCGCCACCGAGTGGCGCGCTACGAGCTTGTAGGCCCGCTATGTTTGAAAAATCAAAGAATGACTGACATTTTTAGAATCTGATCTCGGGTCAGAATGGGTTCATCAGACCAGTGTGTGTCCAGTGGAAACCTCGTATGAATCTGATCTCAGGTCAGAATGGGTTAAAGGTGCTGGCAAGGGTGACCAGTGACCAGTTTGAATGCAACGGCATCTTCCTCAGAGTCATCCTGATGACATGACTCATGAGCTGGTATATACAGTGTGATGTTTTACAGTATGTGACTGTCCCGTTGCGGTGACACACCTGGCTGAGGCGCCGTGGTATACTCCTCTTCTTCGATAAATACAATGTGTACAAATTGTGTGTCTGCGCATGTTAATGTGTGACCCTGTGTGTGTGTGTGTGTGTGTGTGTGTGTGTGTGTGTGTGTGTGTGTGGATGTGTGATCCTGCTAAGTATGTATATGGGCTAATCTTGGCTTTAGCACTTGCTCCAAACCAACCGTGAGGATTAAGAGAGAATCATACATCTAATGCTGCTGGACAGAGCAAACAAACTTAAGATACAAACGCTCACACGCGCATGACATATGTGTGTACGTGCGCATGCACGCACACACACACATACACACACACACACACACACACACACACACACACACACACACACACACACACACACCTCACCTCACTTTTGTGAGTTGTGGCACATTGCCCTTTGGTGGATGTAAAAAAACGTTTGCCACCCCTGAGTGTGGCGTAAGAACAACATGACAGCGGGTGTGATAAAAAATATGGTGAATAATTCACTTCACATTCTGCCACTTGCCATTTCATGTCATTCTAGTCAGTGTTTTGACTGTTTTCACTGCATCATCATTGCACCGACCTCATCCAAATGTTCAACCGTCCTTCTCTTTTGCTCAGCACATGCATGAATTATGTGTGCCTCGTGTGCCCGTGCGCCAGTGTGCGCACGCCCGTGCGTGCGTGTGTGCCGTGCGTGTGCGCCCCTGCTGGTTCCAAACCTTCACAGTAGCTGGCAATACTCGAGCTGCAGTCCTGGCTATATAGGCTATAAGCCATTTTGGGCGGAAACCCCTTTTGGTGTTAGCACCATGTCATGCTTTAGATATCGGAAAAATAGCAGATCTACAAGCTCATAGCGCGCCACCGAGTGGCGCGCTTCGAGCTTGTAGGTCTGCTATTTTTGAAAAATCGAAGAACGACTGACATGGAAACATGGCTTTTTCAGAAAACTGTCAGGATGTTGAAGACATTTTTAGAATCTGATCTCGGGGTCAGAATGGGATAAGCTCATATAAACCCTGCTTCTGTCACTGTGGCTTATACTAGGAGTCTAGGATACTGTAGACTCCCTGAAAATATTCTGCATTGAGAGAGAGAGAGAGAGAGAGACAGAGACAGAGAGAGAGAGAGACAGAGACAGAGCACAGAGAGGGAGGCATGGTGAAAGTGATGAACATCCCCTCTTAAGTACTCAGCCATGATTATATCTTCTTGTCAGTCAGTCATAGGGCCGCCTCGGCCTCTGACCTCCCGATGCAAGACTTAAATGGTTAAATGGACTTGAATCCCTCCTACAGGCTCTGGGATACACAGACAACAGAATGAGATTGGTTCTTCTTGTCAAGGTAAAGGTCAAAGCTTTCCCATCGCTCCGAGGTCCTGCTGAGACAGTGTGAGAGAGGCTCGACACCCATTCTCTGTTTACAGCGCGTGCGCACAGGAACTTAAATACACACGCGCGCACACACACGCACACGCGCACACAAACGCACACACACACACACACACACAAGGTGCACTCAGGCCACTGGGCCCAGAGATGGCCTATATAAAACACAGGGGTTCATTGTGTGACAGAGAAAAGGCCTGCCTCATAGTTTTCTGCTGAGTATTGAGTTCCTGTGCACACTCACACACACACACACACACACACACACACACATCGCGCGCAAAACATGTGCTACTTCTCTTGCCAAGTTGTGCAGCCAGACTATTGACTGCGTAGCATAGATTTTAGTGTATTCTGTGAGGACTGCTGATTGCAGCCTGTGATACTTAGGAACAGCATCCCTGGCCAATGTGAGATCAATGCAGTCTTGCACCAGAAACCAGATACAGAGCCCCGGTCGGTACCACAGCTTTCGTCTTTGAGAGTAGGACCAAAGGAGGCACTATATGGGGGTTTTGGGAAGAGTAAGAAATCGGAGCATATCTCCTCGGAAAGCCTCTGTGAGGGTGAGGCGAACATGTCAGAGTCTGTGTGATTGGACGAGGGGACCCGATAACAGCATGGGGTGCCAGCAGATACTATGAGACTGAGGGGAACGGTTAGATTTCAAACAGCAGCCAAGCTGTTTGATGGCGCTGAACCATGTAGTTATTTTTCCATTTGTTCGTCTACCAGGATGGCTTTCTGTCCTGCGGCAATAAGTGCCATAAATGTTTACAGGTGAGACAGCAGGGAATCGACCCTCTCTGCTGGTATAGCCTATTCATTCATAACGGTTCCCAAACATTTCAGAGGTATACTGTGATTAAAAAATAAATACATGGCAGGGGGGGGAGTCTTATTTCCCTTTTTTAAGAAAATGTAGGATGTACCACTAAATTACTGATCAGCATTACAAGATACACACGAGTCCTGATTCGCTTGTATTCTCGTTGAAATGTGAATCTCCACAAGAATTGAGATCACAATTCTCACGATTCAAATATTTTCCAAGAAAATATTTGTCTTTATATTATCAAAATGTGGCACCTGAAGCCAACTACTACGTGGCTTTTAACAGACGACATGAAAGTGC
This sequence comes from Protomyctophum bolini, assembly GCF_963924005.1. Lineage (NCBI taxonomy): Eukaryota > Metazoa > Chordata > Actinopteri > Myctophiformes > Myctophidae > Protomyctophum > Protomyctophum bolini. The sequence goes on along the minus strand of NC_137877.1, from coordinate 9,994,150 downwards.
TTGACTTAAACCTCTCTTAAAGTCTCTATCTTGTAGCAAGAAAACAACTCAAATTAATTGGTCAGCCGTTCTAGTGCTGCACGATTCTTGCTCAAACTTTGAAATGAGATCGCGTAGGTGTCTGAATCTTAGAACTCAATCCTTTTTTCAATTAATCTTTTTGCCCTCATCATAATACCTCACAAACACCACCACCAACTGACCATTATTACTGGTGTCAGTGGACTTGTCCACTGCTGGGGAAATGCATTCTGCATTTTGTATTCCCACAAAAGCTGTTTGGACAAATCACCATCCAGTAATTCAATTCAGTACTTCTGGTTGCTGTGGAATCTGAGAGTGGGACTTGCTTCATTTTAGCTGTCATTTCCTCCTTTTCTAAACACGTTCATCACTTCATTGTGAACAACATAATTTTATTAGTATAATAAATACATCAGAGAATGGCTTCTTGCGCTTACCCAAAACCCACGCCACTTTCAGTGAGGACTCTGTCGCTTCTTGTTGTTGTGTCATATTTTGTCAGTCCATTCTTCATTGAACCACCGGTTTCCACTGTCCAGCTTTCTCTCATTAGCACATTTAGAACATGCCATTGTGATTTATTCAACATGTAAGTCGTGTTCGGTGTTCCACAAAGTGTCCCGTATACGAGGGAACAAAACTGCAAAAATCGAAACCTCCTCCCGTGAGTCGTCTTTTGTGCTCAGCTGTCCTGAACTGAAGCCGTTATCACACAGTCGTGCATGCGTGCGTGCAAGCATGCGTCTGGTTCACATACACACCCATTCATTTCGTTGAATGGTTGTGTATTGGGGTATATAGACATGCATGTGCTGACGCAAATGTGTGACACACCGACCCCATTATACACATAAAATCAAACTTAATACAATTGAGATAACAACATGCCTAATACTAGTGTAGATTACCCCTTTTCATCCTTTTTGAAACTCTCGACGTTGTCTCTGATGTTGGCTGATGTTGCCACAACGCTATATATTTGCACTTATCTCATTCTCAAGCAGGTGTGCCCCACCTCAGTACCTACTGTACCTACTGTATGGGGCGGCTGTGGCTCAGGAGGTAGAGCAGGTCGTCCAATGATCCCTGGGTCGGCGGTTCGAATCCCGGCTCCTCCTCCTGTCCACATGTTGAAGTGTCCTTGGGTAGGACACTGAACCCTACATTGCCTCCAATGAGTCGGTCGTTGCTAGCTTGCCACCGTTGGTGTGTGAATGTGGGGAAGTGAGGACGCTGGCGTCGACTGTTCGCCGCTTCACCTCCCAATGTATGAATGAATGAACCATTGTAAAGCGCTTTGAGCACTTGGAAAAGCGCTATAAAAATGCAATTGATTATTATAAAACACATAAGGGTGCGTGCGTGTGTCGTGCGTTGATAGTGTGCATGAAAAGGACAAGTGCAGATATGAAAGAAGTAAAGAACACCTTTCTCCTTCACGCTGTTCTTATACTTCAGCTCAAGGTTAACCTCTGTTGTACTGGTGTCGCCCCGCCCTGTGTTCTGCCTCTTTTATTCACTCTTACTCTTTCTCTCTCTATCCATTTCACTCCATATAGCTGGGTTATCTATTCCTCTGAATGTACAATTTAGAGTAGACATTATTATAGCAGAGGTTCTTATCCAGAGTGTCTCTGTCTCTCTCTCTCTCTCTCTCTCTCTCAGCTCATTCTGTTAAGCCTGGAGGCCAGTAAACTTCTCTCCGGTAGAGAGCATTAACCCATTCTGACCTGAGATAAGATTCTAAAAATGTCTTCTACATCTGAAAAATATATTTTTCTGTGTCAGTCATTTTTCAAAAATAGCAGACCTTCAAGCTCGTAGCGCGCCACTCGGTGGCGCGCTATGAGCTTGTAGATCTGCTATTTTTCAATAGCTAAAGCACAACATAATGCTAACACCAAAAGGGTGTACCCCTGCCCAAAATGGGTTAAGGACCGCCTGGCTCTTTGGAAGTCTGCCTGGCACAGAGGCTGGAAGGGTTGGCCCACTGGCATCTTCTTCTGTGGCATATATAGCTGCCCAATCCAACAGATCTGGCGGAGCTAAGTTATAGAAGGCTGACGCTCAGGAAGGGCTGACGCTGTTCTTTGAGTGTAATGATGATGATGGTCGTGGGGACGATGACTCATGCTGATGATGATGCTGAGAAAACCGATCCAAACAACTAACAATAAAGCGGCCGGTCTTTATTTCTGTCATGGCAATGTGAATGTAACAGTAACATGTATGTATTCTGTGCCATTTAACCCCCTTATGGCTATTGACGTAATGAATCAATAAATCCCTTACGGCTATTGACGTAATCGTTTAATCTCCCTGTAATCGGGAGCTTAATATAACAAAATGTAGCAACTTTTAGCTTGTTTGGATAAGGGCCGACGTAATCTACCTAAAAACCGGCCCGAAATCCGCGCGATCAGATTGCGCGTGCTGCACAGTCCAAAGCTATAGTACCGGATGTTATTGTTCCTCAAACCGGAAGTGACCTCACCAGATTCTCTCCATTTGGTCAAAAGTCGGCATAATGGCGACGTTATACCGCCACCATCAGGACTGTGAGTGTCAGATACTATAGGATTGCCCTGTGAGAATGAGATGTAGTGTGTGCTGTATATCACAGATTTTTCTATTGGCATTAAAATGACGAATTAAACATATTAATAGTGCAGGCAGAAGGCACAATCCACTGTTAATTAGGCATGGCCCTAAGCCAGTTTTAATGACATCTCACAGTGCTCTGAGCTGGCGTGTCTTTGCTTATATAGATGTGACACTGACTGAATGCTAATGAACAGTGCATATACACATAACACACACGTAATGTAAATACACTGGATTTAGCAATGATGTTAATTATCATTCTGCAGTCCCCACAAAAACATTAACTTGACATTATATTACATTACATTATCCATGCATGCAGTTTTTCGCATTCATGTTTAGGCCTGTGTCTTGTGTGGGCTCTCAGTTCCCCAATTTAAAAGATTCTCCACCGAGTGGCGCGCTACGAGCTTGTAGGTCTGCTATTTTTTGAAGAATCGTGAAAGGTGACATGAAAGTGTTTTGAGAACGACTGACGTGGCCTTCTCAAGAAAACAGGAGGACAGTCAGGATTTAGAAGAGATTTGCAGAATCGTTCCCCAGGTCAAAATGGGTTAAAAAAAAAACCCAGAGGGAGTTTGAACCACATCCTCCCGTCCATAAAATACACTGTGCCACAATTCTATCTATCAGCGCTTGCCTTGGATCCATCCAGCAACAATAAGATCCATATACTTTCCCCTGTGTTGTGCACGTACACTGTTCTCCTCTCCCGGACTGTGACGGTGCTCTCACGTAGCGATCATCCTCTCCAATCGATCCCACTCCTCATTATTCTTCTCTCCCTCTTTCTTTCTTCCTGTCCTCGTCAATGGACCTGCCACCCACCCTCGTCTCTCTCTCTCTCTGCTGCTCTCCTCTCTGTCAGCTATGGAGCCCATGAGGAAGGGAGTGGAAAAGGGAGGAGGATAGTCATCATAAAAATGGCAAAAGAGGAACGGCAGATTTAGCAGTGTAAATATTAAGGAGTGGTCTATGTTCAACGTCAGTGCTGCTTACTGCTTCCCTTCTGAAGGAGAGATAAGCCTCTTCGTAATGAATACATATTACACAAGACAGAATTGTTATTTTAATTATAATAAAATTAGTAATTTTTATTTATTTATATATATACAGTATACCGTGTGTGTGTGTGTGTGTGTATATGCTCGAGTTGTGTTCGGGGAGAAAATGAGAACTCTAGTGTGTGTGTGTGTGTGTGTGTGGCTGTGCGCGCATGCTGAATGATCTCCTTGGCAGAGCAGAGGCAACTAGAAAACTGGAGGCCAGGTCAGGTTGTGGCCTCCTGGTGGCGCTGTAATAGGCCATCAATGTGAATAGGATTCACATTGATATTCCTCAGCCCATAGTAGGAAAGTCTGTGAAAGATTTCACGTAAATTGCACGCTGCGTTCACGATTTGAGGCTTTTTTGTTCAAAATGGGCCAATCCTGCAAACTTTGAAAGCCAATGTTAGCCAATTAGGATGGAATATGAAATATCAGACACAATATCCTTCTTGAGCACATGACTATAGAGATATTGTTTAACGATTTGTTGTAATTTTTGGACAGACTATGAGGGAGTCAATTTTTTTTTTTTACAAAAGTCGGCCTCCTGGTGGCTGTTCTGGAAAATGGTTCATTGTTGACATCCAGGGAGTGTGTGTGCAAAATGTGGGAGCGACCGGGTTAACGGTGATGGAGATTAGCTGTACACAGACGGACGGATGCAAGCACACGCACACGCACACACACACACACACACACACACGGACGGAGTGCAAAACATACTCTCTCCCTAGTCCATAGCTCTGGTCCATAGCTCTAATGCGTTTCATTTAGAGCTATGTTACTCTCAACTTCCGCCGCTCGCATGAATGCAGACCAGCCTCTACTCTTTGGCGTAAATAAAAAGAACGTTTTTGCTCCTCACCAAAACAAAGGCGAGTTGTGTCGCTAGAAAACCTACTTTCCTTAGTGGACGCACTCTGAGCCCCCCACCACACGTATAAACGGTACTTTTTGGCCAAAAGGGGATTTTGTTTCCTCCGGAAAAAAAATATTTTTAGTTACTCCGCTGCGCCCTCTACTGATATTGCCCAGAGAACTGCCTCATAGAGAATATTTTTTCTCCGGTGAAAAAAAATCCCTTTCTGGCCAAAAAGTACCGTTAATACGTGTGGTGGGGGGGGCTCAAGAGTGCGTCCACTAAGGAAAGTAGGCTTTCTAATGACACAACCCGCCTTTGTTTTGAGTAGCAAAAACGTTCTTTTTATTTACGCCAAAGAGGAGAGGCTGGTCTGATTTCGATTTGAGATTTAAAACGATAAGTCCCATTATCCCATAGCCTTACTGCACAGGGCAGAATCGTAGAAGCAGTAGAAGGCTATGGACCAGAGCTACTCTCTCTCTCCCCATGCCTTCGGCCTGGTGGAGACAATAAGAGCAGCACTATGTAATGAGGCTTGTTACTGAAGCGTATGTGAACATTTTTGAGGCTTAAACACGAGTGTGTGTGTGTGTGTGTGTGTGTGTGTGAGTATGTCCATGTGGACTGGAGGAGGCGTTCAGACTTAACTGTATGTACATGCCAGTGTTTGCGCGCTCCACGATTTCTAGCTCAGCGGGCTCATTAACTTTTATAGACTGCAGGCTGGGTGAGATGGAAATGGCCAAACCAATAACTGACCACTCTGCAGATTCACTTCACAGAGGACACAAAGTATGCAGGAACACGAACACACACACACACACACACACACACACTCACACTCACACTCACACTCACACTCTCTCTCTCTCTCCCCCAAGTTGAACTTGATTAATTGCACCGACGAGGGAGATTGGAATCTTTCGCAAGTAAAAAAAGACAAATTGGTGATTCTTTTGTTGGTGGAAAAAAAATATCTGACAGCTTTTCAGTTGCACTATATAACCACCCAGCCTTTTATATTATGCGAACATACTCTGATGTTAATCAAAAGTTGAATTGATTTCTCCACCACACACTGAAGTCCCCTGCAGACAGTGTGCAGTGCACGCTGAGGCTATCTCTCGCTTCAGCGCGTATACAGAAGATGCCTGCAAAGTGTGACGTCAGAGTTTCCGCCCGCTGTTTCGGAGGTCCATGGTGGTTTTTAATGGTGGGGGGTTTGAGTGGATCTGAGCTGTGTGAGTGTGCTTGTACTCCGCCCTGAGACCTCTTCCTGTCTCAAAAGAGGCCTACTCTCTGCTTGCATAGTCCAGTCTAGGATAATAATAACCCTTTTTACAAAAACCTATTTCCATCTGGTGCTGACCACTGCGTCGTGGCAGATTAAATATAGGTTTGCCCTAACACAGTGAGTTACACATCGATGTCGTATTTGAACCTAGCAGCAATGTGTAATGCTTTCCATGAACATGAATCTTAGCATTGCAAATGACCTTGCTGCAGTGAGCTTAGAGATTGCTTCTCGTTTGACACCTGGGAGTATTTAGGTGAAGCCCTAAATCCATTATGGTGATCTCTTGCAAATGTATCGGTTCACTAGTGACGGTTTTACAGTACATAGCCTACTGTATGAGCTGCTTCCAATTGGCCCATTTCAATTATTTTTTCCTCCCCACTGCTTTTGATGCTTAACTAAATTGCCCTGGGAATCAAGCTTGAGAACTCGCTAAATTGGAGCAAATGAGAGCACAAAGCAGATAATGGGCGCCGCCACTGTTTGTAATTTCACAGCAGCTTATTAATGAGAAAGCCTTACGTAGCATTTTAAAACTGCATTCTGCTAATTTGAAATGAAAATAATACAACTCCCCCCCCCCCCCAAGATATGCTGTGTTGGAACATAAGTATGTGTGTACTAGAAAGTGAAAACAAATGAATGGGGCACTCTGGGTGGCTACACACCAGCATACTTTCCCAGATCAACACAATGTCCTGGCCTCCAATGGGTCCCTCCCCATTCCCCAACCCATCCTTGTCCAATAAGGCACGTTAGCAGTGAGGAGACGGGGCACGTTGTCCTTCTCCCCCATTGAGAAGCATGCAGAATGAGGGAATTTCTCCATATAAATCGATCATTTCAGTAGCAAGAGCATCAAAATGTCCTCTAAATCTAGTCAACCAGGCCTGCCGTTATGTACTAGACAAATGTGCAATGACATTATTAATTATTTCAATGACATCATTGGAGGAAATGACAGGGAAACAGTGTCCAAGCGACCGCCCGAGGAGTGTTCACGTTGCACGTTAAGACCTACGGTGATTAATATTATTGCCATCACCTGGGTGGGTCAGTCAGTCGTGTGACTTTCCCGACGTTAAGCTGTGTCTGTGTTCAACAACGCAGCCATGAAAATTAACAATGACCGCTATGAGGTGACGGAAGCTTGTCCTGCATATAGCAACGGTTGCTAAACTATTTGGATTGGCATTGGACAATCTCTTTTTTGGGGTGGGGCTTAGCGAAGGGTTAATTTAGGCATACCAAACTTGGGAGTCTTGGGAGACTCCCAAGCTACATCCCACCCTTCTCACTGTGCAATTAAATTGCACTGTCCAGGCCTTGGGCCATGGCTCAGTGGTCCAGGCACCTTGGCTGGCAACCCAGTCTGGCAGTGTGCTGCAGGTTCGACTCCCTGTCCCGACGGCCTTCACTGCATGTCTCTCCCCATTTCCTGTCAGCCCACTGTCTGTCCCTCCATAAAATATATAAAATAAAAGGCGAAAGTCACAAAAAGAAAAACATGAAAAAAAATGCACTGTGTGTGTGTGTGTGTGTGTGTGTGTGTGTGTGTGTATGTCACACATACAGACTTGAATGCAGAGTACTATATAGGTCTTCTTACTGCTGGGTAAAGCCTTTACCTTTCTGCAGTGTACACTAGTATCTGCATTGTCTTTGCAGTGTTTTTTTGCTAGTCCCCCACCTCTCTCACCTGTCACTTCTGTGACAGTTGCCCGGCCGGCCATGTAGCTCTTGACACTCGCCTGGTTGTAATTCCCTGTGTCCCCGGCGGGAAGCGCTCTCATTCGCTCTGTCACCCCCTGACTGTCTGCCGGTCGGGTCTGTCTGCCTCTCCATATTGGTGCTAAATCCTGCTGCAGAAGGTTACATCATGTTACGTGTCCTGTAAATAACTGTTCCATTTTTCCCTTCCTCGAAGGTATAATCCATCAATGCGCTGGAAGACATGCCAACACATACCTGAGGTAGCAGCTCAGTCAGCCTGTGTGTGTGTGCGTGTGTGTGTGTGTGTGCGCGTGTGTATTGCGGCTATGTTGCTGTAAGTGCAAGACATTCTCATGCATTACAGGGGAGAATAATTTGTCGGGTATTCCGGGCAGGGTGGCCATTCATTCGCAGACGCGCGCATGCTTCGTCGTGTCTCACAAATCACATGCGTATGTATCCCTCTTAGCCACACATCCATGTGTGTTTTGTGTGTGCGTGCGAGAGATGTTAGATCATAGCGTGGTGCATGATGCCGCTACAATAAACATGTCTTTCTGTGGGCAGGCATGGCCTTAACCCATTCTCCGCGGGAACCCCTTTTGGTGTGTCGCATTATGTAATGCTTTAGCTATTGAAAAATAGCAGACCTACAAGCTCATAGCGCGGCACCGAGTGCCGCGCTACGAGCTTGTAGGTCTGCTATTTTTTGAAGAACCGTGAAAAGAGACCTGAAAGTGTTTGAGAACGACTACTGACAAAGAAAACAGTCAGGATTTTTAGAAGACATTTTGCAGAATCGTTCCCAGGTCAAAATGGGTTAAATGCTTTCTAATGGTCCCCACTGGAGCTGCGGATGGCCCTGCAGCTTATCAATGATTTAACACTGGGGGGACTGCATGCACCTAATGGTCCATCCGGCTCCCATTAATGCTGCAGGCGAAGGAGATCACAGATAGCACAATAATATGTTGGCACTACAGTAGTATAGTGTGGTGGAATGCAACGTGAGGGAATGAAAGAGAACTAAAACCATGCCTCTGGGCTTGGACCATGCATGCTTTGATGTTATGGAGCTGTCTGAATTATCTGCTGTGCACTTACAATAAACCCTTATATATATACTTCATTGGCTCGCGTCGCCTTAGGGGGTTTGTTCTTGGCCTTCTCCTGCTTTCCGTCTACAGCAAATCTCTCGTCGTGAGCTTATAGATCTGCTGTTTTGCGGAATGTTCGCCTGTTACGCTGCCGTGCCCGGAATTGGGACGCTTTTACTTTATTTTCTTATTTTCGTCCGCAGCCCCCCCCCCCCCCCCCCACACACACACACACACACACACACGTGGTTAAATGTGTGTTCCAACGGGAACAACATCGTTGGAGCGTGCTTGCGGAGCGATCTCTGAACGTTCTGCCCTGAAAAGGTCTGCAAATCTCTGTGATTGACTTGTTTTTAACCAGGACTGAAGGACTGAAGGAATCAACCTGACTGTATAAAGACATGGAGTATATATCTTCCATATTGGCAGTGACCGTCTGTATAGGCTTCTCTCTGTGTGAGATAGTTTCTATAGCTTGTAGCTATAGAGGCCAACACGGTCGATACGTTAGTCCAGCCGGCTGCTTTGTCTCTCTGTAGGACGTTCCAGAAATTCATTATCGTCTTTCCTTTTTGTCACCACCACCTGCAGCATCTATTCTATACCCTCTCCCCTGTCTTGTCTTTCTGTCTTCCTTTTGCATGACTCAGGAGTGAAACAGTTCTCTATAGTCTAAACTGACAAGCTATTTATAGGGAAAGTCAGGCAGCAAATCTGTTAGCTTATCCGGAGAGTGTGTCTCCTCTCTGTCGTCACACAATCCCGGGAAAACAGCAGTCGGCTGCAAATCTCACACTTTGGGCTATATCCAACCCAAAACACTCAGGGAATTGTAGAGGGAAAAAGTCTTTGTTCTTCATCTTCCTCACATCCTCTATACCTGCCCTGCACTGCTCTCTCTATCCCTCCTGTTCTGCTGTTTGAATGTAATACTCTTGAATTCTCCTCGGAGTCTCCCTACTTTTAACGCTGTGCTCCTGATTGGTCATTCATCCATCCATCCATTGATTGATTGACATCTTTGCTGATCATGATGAAATAATCATATGTCACACAATGACATGTCTGACGACCCACCACCACCTCTGCCATCAGAGACAAGAACTCCTTAGTGAAAATTGTGAAAGTGGCCTCTGAAATAATTGGCTCACAGTCACAAATGAACAGCTCATAGACCAGATCTTTAAGGAACGGCCGGGTGCTTATAACAAAGCCCTATGTATCCGCTCTGATGCTGCTCACCCTCTACACGGAGAGTACATCCTTCTCCCATCCGGCCTTCGCTTGCGAGCCCCTTATTGTCCCACAAAAAACAGGCACAAACATTCCTTTGTCCCTGTCTCTATTTGCACACTGAATGCTGCTGTGGGTAGATCTATAGGAGAAAAGATAACCTTATGATAAGCACTTTTACTGTATTGGTCTCGTGCCTAATGTCTATCTATAGCACTTTAACACCTGCACTTTAATGGTTATGTGCACCTTTGTACTTTGGTATCTGCTATGTGAACTGTTTGTTTATTTGTACTGTCTCATTGTTTAACACATTTTTTTTTACATAGGACAGACCTGTACGTCTTAAGGATTCAAACCGAGATGTGCTAAGAACGTGTGAGGACGTCCTAGCGCATCCTTACAGGGCGAGATAAGAATATTCAGAATTTTTCAATTTTTTTCCGGCTGCCGTATGCTAACGCTCTGGGCAATTATTAGCTTGCCGTTGACTTCCATGTTAGCGCGGCGGAAAGAATGACTCGTATCTCCTAATCCAGGGTGCTCTCCGTGGTGATGAACGGATCGATATGCTGGCGCTTCATTTCTGCTCCTCATCCGTCTCTCCCGCAAAATATGAACGCTTTTTTGGATTATATAACATGTAAATTAAAATGATCGCAATGTAAGGTCAACTTTGTAAAGTCAACTTTTTTTAGGACATTGTTTCCGGTTCATGGCTTTCAGAGTAAAAGCGCTCAGACAACTCCGGCACCCCAGAGCTCCTATTTTGAAGCACTCCCGGCACTGATTGTGTTTTAATGTACTGTCTATGCTGCAACCCAATTTGCCCTTCGGGGACAGTAAAGAAACTTCAACCTTGAACCTTGATAATCAAAATGTATATTGCAAAAAAAAAAGTGTGCAGCTTGTTTCCATTGTGGTTCCATATATCTACTACGCCCGCTTATCTGCAGTTAGGTCATGGAGGTATAGCAGTTTTAGCAGAGAATCCTATACACTTCCATTTCACCGGCCACTATATCTATCCATAGACGCAGTCATTTAACTCTCCTAAAGAAGTATATCACAGTTAAATCTTTTTTTATATACAGTGAATAGATCCAATCTTCTTTACAGTGCATATAGCTTTCACCCACGTGTGGAACGTTTGAGGTCCTCTATAGTGAAAGGGTTCCCAATTTTTTTCAGGCCGCGCCCCACCAAATATTTACAGTATATAGAGGGTATGCGCATGCTTAAAGTGAATGGCACATCGAGTGGCAAAACAACAGGCAAAGTGAGTTTAACATTGTTTAATGTTGTTTAATGCAATCGGACAGGACTTTTCTGTTTGGATGTATGGGCTGTCAAGACCAGAAAGTATCGTTTTTTGCCACTCATTATTTATTAGGCATTCCTGCATAACTTCCGGGTTTGATGATGATGTCACGTGCATATACCCTCTGTTTGAACTGGGGACTTCCAAGTATAAGTCCCACCCTGACAAGCACATTGTAGCTATACATTACATTTAATTTGTGCAGCTTGTGGATCGTCTTACTTTCACAACTTTCTGCCTCTTTCTTAGTTCATATTCCGTTCCTTTTGACGTAGTAACGGTATTATTATTATTATTCGTTTATTTTATTTTCATCTTAGAGACGTGTCTTTAAAAGATAGGGTATAATCTGCAATACTATAATGTTTGTTTACTGGTTGAGTGAGACAAACAATGTTCCACATTAATAAGCTAATCATCTGGGGACCCCCCCCCCCCCCCCCTTCCTGGTGGGTCCTCCTGACCCTGGGAACTGTTGTCGTGTGTGGAGCATAAGTTGAGCTCTAGGGGAAAGGTTGATGATGGAATGGGTGGGATTTGGCCATACCTCCGGTGCAGACCTGATGCGCTGTGACAGGATAAAGTTGTGGAGGTGCCGTGCCACCAGGCCCCTCGCGGGAGCTCACTGCTTGCTTATCACATTTTGGGCAGGAAACCCCTTTTGGGGGTTAGCATTATTATGTTATGCTTTAGCTATTGAAAAATAGCAGATCTACAAGCTCATAGCGCGCCACCGAGTGGCGCGCTACGAGCTTGTAGGTCTGCTATTTTTGAAAAATCGATTCACATAGAAACATAGCTTTTTCAGAAAACTGTCATTTTTCAAACAGACATTTTTAGAATCTGATCTCGGGTCAGAATGGGTTATTCATCCCTGAATTGTGTGGGAGAGGCCTTCGACTGCAGCTCTGTCGACTGTCGCTCTTCATGTCCCTCTGTGCTGTCAGCTGTCATTGACGCTCGCGCGCGTGTGTGCGCGCGCACACACACACTCACACACACACACACACACACACACATACAATACATGTCACACACAGATTCTAGGTCTACTGTTCAGTTCCCTTTACAGAGGAGAATGATGGATGGCTGTGTGTGTGTGTGTGTGTGTGTGTGTGTGTGAGCGCAGCCGCGCACGCGCGTGCTCAGACTTCCATTCGTGCTTCTTTCTGGCCTTTTACCTTTGATGTTGTTGTCTTTCTTCTTTATCGTCTCAACTCTCTCTTTCTTTATACCGACTCTCAAGATACCTAGTACCTACCTCTCCTTATTCATTCGTCTGAGCAGTCAGTCAGCTCTGCCATTCACAGCGAGCTCCATTTTAACACACACACACACACACACACACACACACACACACCTTTGCACAATACCTGGAACTACTGGGAGTAGAGTTGTAAGGGAGGAGGCTGGTAGGGTAGAAGGAGAAGTGCACAGTGGACTGTACTGTCTCGTCCAATAGACGTCAACCATACTGTCCCCCCGTCCCCTTCTCTCTCTGGCCCCCGTCCTCCTCGCTTTCTCCTCTGGCTGGGGAGCAGGTGATGTGTACGTAATGTGTTCTGTACACATGCATTCCTTATTGCTTAACCACTTAATCGCCATATTCTTTGTCGTATACGACGAAATCGTGAAAGTATAGCCGATCTACAAGAAAAAGGAAAGTCATTTTTTTAGGGGGGCCGCTAGCCCCTCCTTTGCCCAGCTTTGAGTGTTTGTGTAAACGCAAACATTGAAGACAAAAGTGTGTAAAGTTTGTAAACACATTGATTGATTGAAATATGTATTAACAGTTTGCAGAATTACAGTACATTTCAAGCACAAACTCAATACAAAGACTGTTAACTGATTACACTTGTTTACAACAGGGTCCACCATGTTCAATTCATCAAAACATTTAGAGACGTACAAATAGACACTTCTAGTTAAAGAACAGACAAAAGTGAGAACGCAAATTGTGATTGGCCAGAATGAGATGATGATGATGCCCCTCACTTCACACGGGTGTTATTTTGTTTTGACCAGCTGCTATGCAACAGCAAGCTGAGTCTATAATCGAGTAGTCATCTAGTCCTGTAGTCCTCTAGTCCTGTAGTCCTCCGCACCGCAAATATGTCCGGGCGGAAACAAACGACTCAGAAACACAACAGTTCCGCCTTAGATAATTTTGGTTCCTACCTCCTTCCTACTATCGCTGAAACTGACACAGGCAGTTATAACGGACCCCCCGCATATAATGCAGCTGGTAATTCATTGATTTATTTCAATATTTCCGTCTATAATAATGACCCTGAATAGGGACGCCGGGGCTCAAAGAGGTTGAGAAACATGCTTGTATTTCCAGTGGGCTTTTTGTTCTCAGCAGGCCAGCAGCGTGTAAGCTTGCCTCGTACTAATTGCGTGCCCCCAATGGGTGCGGCTGGCAGACCAGGCTCTGTCCACTGGGACACTAGGGGACCAGAATTGGGGGCCAGCGGTCCATTGGAGGTTTCTCAGAACCCGTGAGGGTCTCTTCAGGGTCCTTTAATGCTGAGGGTTTTCAGCTGTGAGCTGTTTTGACTATACTAGACCACTCTGGCACATGGGAGAGTGGGAGCAAGCATGGTCACGGGGCCGGGTGGTTTCTCCATTGGGGAAGCAGTATTGTATTAGGCCTGACTGAACCCCAGCAAAGAGCTCCACCATAATAATGAATGACACAACGGCTACAAAACACTGTGTGTGACTGTGTGTCTGTCTGTCTGTCCAGGGCTAATCTCGCAAACCACTGGAGACTTCACTGGACCCATCAGCACCACATTTGTTCATGCTGCCAGTAGACCTACTAACTAGGCCAAGGAAGTGTACCGCCTTGGAGTCATAAGTCATAGATAATATGTCATAGACGCCACATTTAAGTCACACAGCATTTATTATATTGTGCTATTTCAGCAGGCTTCACAAAAAAAGTAATCTCTCCCCTTTGCCTATACTCCCTTTTGTGGCGTTAGGATGCCGTTTTGAGTTTCCTCTAGACCGCAGAATTAACCCATTTTGGGCGGGTACCCCTTTTGGTGTTAGCATTATGTTATGCTTTAGCTATTGAAAAAAAAAAATTTAAATCGAAGAACGACTGACATAGAGACATAGCTTTTTCAGAAAACTGTCTGGATGCAGAAGACATTTTTAGAATCTGATCTCGGGTCAGAATGGGTTATATAACGCTTGATGGCTAAAACTCTGTTCTCTGTGACTGTTACTGTATATTTGCCCGGAAGACGATATTGAGCCTAACACCCTCTCGGCAAACTCCTCAGGGACGAAGGGAGCAGAGGAGAGTGAACAGTAACTTGAACAAGAACACAGCAATAATTATTGACACACCTACACACATTACGGTTATATGTACTGTACTATACTGTACTGTACTGTACTTTAGCACCACCACCAGTCCACCATGGTTTGTTTTGCTTCTGAATAACTCCTATAGCATTCCTATTCTGGGGCAAATGTTTGGCAAAATTATAGCAGATCTACCAGCCCAATGCGTTGTGCGCAAACCAGAGTGCACCAAGTACAGTATATTAGAGCCCTGGCGGACTGGTCATCTACTGTAAATAAATGGGTTTTTTTCTTCTAATTCGCTAATCTGCTATTCTTTGTGATTTAGCATTAGCACATCACAGCTAATAGGGTTACATAAGGTCCTTCCCATCTCAATAGACAGAGGGAGCCCGGTTGGTGTGTTTGCACAGAAAATGGTTTACACAGAACTGTAATTATGCAAGTCCTTCAAAACCGGGACAAACACGGGAGACAGAAATGCCTCATCAAATCACAGTGATGACCACATCATATCATGTATCATCATTGTGTAATGCAGCCACTCGTGAATATGCTAATGTTGATGTGCCAACTGGCAGTGCAGAGGAGTGACTTATTAAATATAAAGTATTACATACAAAAACAGTGTGTGCAATGTTTTTGAGGGTTCCCATCCAGCTTTTGGTTGCTGTCCACACACTTCGTCTTAAACAAACATTACATTCCCCATTGACAATGAATGGGGGAATGTTACGTCGTAGTGTGCAAATGGGCACAGTGTCTATTTTACGTCGTATGATGCTGTACGATGATAAGAGCGCCCCTCACTTCACAGTTCACACGGGTGTGATTTTTGAGCGGTGCAACCACTCCAAGGAACAGCAATGTCCGTGTCCGCCTATGTGTCCGCCTATGTACGTGTTAATGAGCACGAGTATGACTATTAGTACAAGTAGGGGGCGCTGTTGTGCCAGAAACAGAGAGAGATAGTGTTGTACTGTTGCCTGCTAATGAGAGAGAGAGAGAGAGAGAGAGAGAGAGAGAGAGAGAGAGAGAGAGAGAGAGAGGAGGGGAGGGGGGGGAGAGAGAGAGAGGGGGGAGTTGCACCACTCGGTTCACACAGGTGTGGTTTTTATTTAATTCTACCAGTGAAAGCATCATGAATTAGTAACACAAGAGGGAGAAGCAGACATGCTATAATATGGACTAGAATGTCAACTTAATTATGAGAGACAGCGAGATTAATTCGTGGCGGTGACGACTCGCCACGACGTATTTTTTTACGCCATGACGTATTCTTCATTATCCGCCATGGCAGAACAAAATCCGCCGTGGCGAGTACAGAATCCGCCATGGCGACGACTCGCCACGACCTATTTTTTTACGCCATGACGTATTCTTCATTATCCGCCGTGGCGAGTACAGAATCCGCCATTGTTTATTTTTTTTTTGCGTGCCGTGGTGCAGGTTTTATTGTCCTAGTAATACTATTCTCGGAATTATTTCATCCTCTTGTAGCGTAACGGTTAGCGCTCTCGCCCCTATAGTCAAGGCACTGTGCCGGGCCAGGTTCGATTCAGGCAAAAAACAAACTTTTTTTTTTTAAAGTTATTTTTTTACCCGTACATACAGTGTGTGTGCGTGCGTGCGTATACAGTGTGCGTGCGTGTATGCGTGCGTGCGTATACAGTGTGTGTGCGTGCGTGCTTCATCGTATTTATTATTATTATTATTATTATTAATATGCAGGTAATAATAATAAATACGATGAAGCACGCACGCACACACTGTATACGCACGCATACACGCACGCACACTGTATACGCACGCACGCACACACACTGTATATGCGTGCGTGCGTGCTTCATCGTATTTATTATTATTATTATTATTATTAATATGCAGGTAATAATAATAAATACGATGAAGCACGCACGCACGCACGCACGCACACACACACACACTGTATACGCACGCATACACGCACGCACACTGTATACGCACGCACGCACACACACTGTATATGCGTGCGTGCGTGCTTCATCGTATTTATTATTATTACCTGCATATTAATAATAATAATAATAATAATAATAAATACGATGAAGCACGCACGCACACACACACACACACACACTGTATACGCACGCACGCATACACGCACGCACACTGTATACGCACGCACGCACACACACTGTATGTACGGGTAAAAAAATAACTTTAAAAAAAAAAAGTTTGTTTTTTGCCTGAATCGAACCTGGCCCGGCACAGTGCCTTGACTATAGGGGCGAGAGCGCTAACCGTTACGCTACAAGAGGATGAAATAATTCCGAGAATAGTATTACTAGGACAATAAAACCTGCACCACGGCACGCAAAAAAAAAATAAACAATGGCGGATTCTGTACTCGCCACGGCGGATAATGAAGAATACGTCATGGCGTAAAAAAATAGGTCGTGGCGAGTCGTCGCCATGGCGGATTCTGTACTCGCCACGGCGGATTTTGTTCTGCCATGGCGGATAATGAAGAATACGTCATGGCGTAAAAAAATACGTCGTGGCGAGTCGTCACCGCCACGAATTGATCTCGCTCCACCTGTTAATTATAGGCTATAATTGCCTGCAGGTGAGAGGCGCTGCTCCTGATGACTGAATGCAAAGACGGAGCAATGACCTCATCACTCTGCCCCTCCCTGGGAAAAAAAAAAATAAAAAACGATGTCTTCACTGCAGTGCAGCGTTCGTTGGGTTTTGTGACCTCCTCGTCGGGGCGCAACGGAGGGCACGAATGTCTCAAGAGAGATCGTACACTAGATATTAGGATAATGCCTCATAAATCAGTACACGCGACTGACTGACGGACTGACTGACTGTGTGTGTAGAGTTGATTGCCGTGGCAAATCGGTCATGAATATTCATAAGTTTGATGTCTGAGCCGGAGCCGTTATCGCTATCTCGCGACGTGTTACTCAGGGTCCTCCAAGCCATCATCATTAACCCGTTCTGACCTGAGATCAGATAAAAAAAATGTCTTCTACATCCTGACGGTTTTCTGAAAAAGCTATGTTTTCTATGTCGGTCGTTCTTCGATTTTTCAAAAATAGCAGACCTACAAGCTCGTAGCGCACCACTCGGTGGCGCGCTACGAGCTTGTAGATCTGCTATTTTTCAATAGCTAAAGCATAGCATGATGCTGACACCAAAAGGCGGGGTTCCCGCCCAGAATGGTTTAATCACAAACAGAGCAAGGACGATGATTAGAATATCAGGGAGAGACCATCTTGATTAGCACCATATCACTTTGAAATATCTGGCCTGCCCTCATTATCGTGTGAGTGTGTGAGTGTGTGAGTGTGTGAGTGTGTGAGTGTGTGAGTGTGTGTGTGTGTGTGTGTGTGTGTGTGTGTGTGTGTGTGTGTGTGTGTGTGTGTGTGTGTGTGTGTGTGTGTGTGTGTGTGTGTGTGTGTGTGTTCGTTCTGTAGGCTAATTCAATGTCTGTCTGGTGGGCCACTGGTACAGTACATCAAAGTCACTCACACCCTGACTGGATTTTCTAGGAGGGGGTTTTCGAAGGAAAGCTCGTCAGTTCTGCTGCATTGGCTTTTCTGTGTGAGCTCGTGTGTGTGTGTGTGTGTGCGTGTGTGCGTGCGCACACTCGTGCATATGCATTTGCGAGTGTCGCTTTAGAAGCCTGTCTGCAAAGCACTGCAGGCCTCCAGGGTTCTGCCTCCTAATCCCCATGGGAGCGTGAATAAGCTGCCCAGTGTGCCGGCCTACTTACATAACCGCTCTGCCGGGAAGCGGCGAGGGATGCAGGGGTATAGGTGGGTGGGTGGGATGGATGGATGGATGGATTGGTTGGTGGGTGGGTGGGTCGGTGGGTAGATGGTAGGTATAGGTAGAGGGGTAGATTGAGTGGGTTGACGGGTGGATGAATGTTGGGGTTGATGGGGGTCGGCACAGCTCAAGAAAGAGGACGGTATACCGTAGAGCGTAGAAGACAGTGTGAGGCGTCTTGTCTTTGGATGTGTGGGTGTGATAATTATGCCTTTTATTTCCATACAGAAATCATTTTATTTTATTTTTTTGCAGTATATACTTCCTCAGTGTTCATATGACTTCATTAGACATGCACCGGATTTTACTGTGTATATAGTGTTGTACTTTTGTCTTCGTCTCACTTTCTCTATTACACCCCTTTTCAATCTCACTCCGTCTCTCGCTCACCCTCAATTTCTTGTTCGCTTTCCCTCCCTCCCTCTCTCTCTCTCTCTCTCTCTCTCTCAAGTGTTCATTTTCCTGGGTTCCCATTCTCCTTGTCTGTCTCGCGTCGGTTCTGTGAAGCCTGCAGGTGGCGGGCACTGGGAAATGTCAGGCGTTTAATTGAATTTGTAGCACTGCTGGATCCACTTTAGAGTGATCATCGCTGGCATACTGCGTCATCATTCAGCACGCATGGACATACACACACACATGCACGCCCATGCTCACACATACACACACACACACACACACACACACACACACACACACACACACACACATACTCTACTACATGCAGACATGTGGGGGAGACTGCACTTGATGACCTGGTCGTTGCTGCTGTTGCATACAAAATACAGAGCAGTATACCAGGAGAAGCCTATATGAGCTTCAGTGGCGGTCAACACACGCACGCACACACACACACACACACACACACACACACACACACACACACATGTGCGGAGATCTCTGAAAGTCTGGCTACGTGAGACTAGCTCTTACCTACAGCACCATGTGCATCACAATCACACCCAGCCAAGCACAGCATCATGTTGTTGTTGAGCGTATATGCATTCAAGTGAGCTCACTTGGTTTTCACACAGGTTTGTCGTCGTGGCTATATATAGCATCTCCCTAAAGCAGTATAAGCAATAACAATTAACAAAGCATGGGAATACATCAATATGGCATACTTAATGAACTGGTGGACGTGTCCACAGAAAAATGACATTTTAACAAATACTGTACACTTTAAAAAAATATATATAATACCTTATATATAATACTTTTTTAGGGTGGAAAAAGATCACGCAGCTCCATCTTTAAGCTTTGCTACTGCCGCTTATGATAAATCGCACGTGTCCAACCTGACAATGAGGACGGTCTGCCACCCCTAATGCTGTGTTAATGCTCTGCACCGAGTTCCAGCTCCCAAAGTGTACACACACACACACACACACACACACACACACACACACACACACATCATCATCATCATAGGCTATCACTATGATTGTCCTCCTGTCGGTGGGTCTGGTCATCTGTGGGTCTTCAGGTTGTCTGGAAGAGATCCACACTAATCTCTGTTGCAGTGGGTTGCATAATAATGAATGGTAGTCATGGGGGTGGTGGTGGTGGTGGTGGTGTGAGGAGCTGTTTTGGTGGATGGATCTCTGTTTTCGCTGTTGCCTTTTTTTGCTTCCGCGGCATGCGCATGGTGGAGGTCTTTCTCCGCCTGTGCTGTTCCGTCATGCACCATCCATAGATCTCTCTGGAGGGCAGAGCCTCCTCCCAGGGATTTGAGGCCGAAGCGACACGTTCGCAGATGGGTCTTGAGTGGACACACACACACACACACACACACACACACACACACTTTTCCCGGCTTGTGGTATAGGGACTTATCTTGCTATGACCTGGTTGTGACTGCTGCTTGCACAATAAAGGGGAGCGGGCACTACACGTCATGCCCACATATGGGCTTATGAATTGCCCGTCGCATTTCAACCCTCTGCTCTCAATACAAGCTCAGCTGTAATCTGACAGCTCCCTTTCATAGTCAGACAAAATGCCACCCCTGGTTCTATCATCGGAGCACAATAGCGATGGCTTACAGTCGAACCACAAAGGGGGCTGTGTGTGTGTGTGTTTGTGTGTGTGCGTGCGTGCGTGCATCCACGCGTCATCCTCTAACAAACCTCTAAGGAAAAAGGAGGACAGGCAAACCGTGTGGTCATTAAGATGTAGGTCGATGACTATAACGCCTTTTATAAGTTATCTATAATGTCATAGAATAGCATAGCTGTCCAATGCATAATCTTTAAGTAAGACTCAGAGAGGACCCTGCCTGGGACAGCAGTGGCCCCAATTGATCATTCTGAATCACTGTCTGTCTGTCGTCAGAGTATAGCCCTGCGTTAAATACTGTCTCTGTGTACCCTCTCTCTTTCTTCACTTAACTCTTTTGCTCTTCACCTCTCTGTCTTTGTCATACAGTTTCTGTTATTAACGAGGTTGTTCTCTTGGAGAGGGGTATCAAAGCGATACAAGTCGAGGCTTTTTTAGCCCCGGTGTTGTTTTCATCCTTGTGTTGTGTTTCACATCTTCATCTTTTGTTCAGTTCATGAAGTGCGTAATGCAGCCATAGTCCCGGTTTGTACTAAGCATCCAGAGGGTATGTGTCATTTGTCTGACTGTTATTCCGACATTACTAACAAGCTACAGGGTGAGTCTTAACCGGCCACGTACTTATATGTCCGCCAAACGGGGATGCCGTTAGTCCCACATCAGACAGACAGTAGGCTGACAGGAAATGGGGAGAGAGATGGGGGGGGGAAGACATGCAGTAAAGGCCGTCGGGATGGGGATTCGAACCCGCGGCCACATTGCCAGACTGGATTACCAGCCAAGGTGCCTGGACCGCTGAGCCACGGCCCAGGCTCATCAGTCTTTTATTTCTTCTATTGAACTTTCTTTGAACTGAGTGTAAAGTGGCACGATGCAGATGGATGTAGAGTGATTCATGTGTCACGCTGTCTGCACTGTGTGCGTGTATGTGTGTGTGTGTGTGTGTGTGTGTGTGTGTGCGCACTCGCATAAATGGAGAACGCTGTGAATGGCAGAGCATATCACTGACTGACTGCCCAGATGAATGAATAAGGAGAGGTAGGGTACTTGGGAGTCTTTGTATAAAGAAAGAGAGAGTTAAGACGATAAAGACACTTTATACAACATGAAAGGTAAAAGGCAAGAAAGAAGCAAATATGGAAGTCTGAGTGTGTATATACGCACACACACAAGTGAGACAATAAGAAAAACAAAGTGACAGGGAACACGTCTTTGAACAGCACCTGTCTAAGGCATCTAAAAAGCTGACGACTGACAACTGAAATCCTCCTGTTCTCTCTCTTGCATTCCGCCCGTGCCTTCTCTACGTTTTATCTCTGTCTCTCAGGAGGCGCGTAAACATGTTAATGACTATTCTATTAGCGTTCATTCCTCCAGGCGGGAGTTTCATTATGCGTTGACTTGAGATAACATTTGTTCCAATACGTCAGGACTTTTCCATTTCCAATCCATTTGGCTCGACGTGTCAGTCACGACATTCTTTTTGAGAGGGGGCGATTATTTCCTCATTAGCTTGTTTGTTTTTATTCTTCCAAATGGTTTTCACACTATCCCGTTTCCAAAAAAAGACTGTCAGCTCTATTTTTCCTTTTTTATTCTTATTGATAATGTCGTTTTAATAGGCACTCACAAACGCGATAGTTTCATTCATCATTGGCTGCCACACCAGCTCAGTGTGGTGGAACACAAGTGACTTAGTCACTTAACGCTGATTTCTTTTGAATCCCCTTTTGTGTCGGACCAGCCAGCAGGTCGACTGGTAATTTTAACAACTGGCCAGTCGGATCAGGAGTCATGTTGCTAAGTTGAAAATACAACTATACAATAAACGCTAATGTCATCATGGGTCATGGACAACACACACACACACACACACACACACACACACACACACCAAGGGTTAGCCCATGAGGCCTATATGCTGTGGACAAGGACGAGTGTGTGTCGTAAAAAAGCTTGTGGCATTTACAGAATGAGACGCTGGGTGATGAATGAACTCTGCAGTTATAGGGGAGTGCGGGGCCCACAAATCACAGCGTACTACGAGCACGCACGCACGCACGAGCACACAACGAATGCAGATGGATGGCCACCAATGTGGGTCACTCTCACTGTGCGTTTTTGATTGTGCAATAAATCCCTATTGGTTGCTCAGCTATAGGAATGCATTCAGGAACTAGTACTTGTATTTCTCTCGCCCACGCCACCTGCGTAATAATGGGTTCAGCAGGTGAGATCAGCACAGCTCAGCGCCTCGGGGGGGGTCAGATGAGAACCGCTGCAAAAGGAAAGGTCGGACGGGAGGGAAGAGGTCAAAGGTCAGGAGCTGTTGTGAGGTCATTAGCTCGCTGATTGCGCTATAGTTAAAGGAGTCAAGGAGTCAGTCCTTTTTTTAACGCAGCAGCGTGTCTCAATCCACCACCACACACGTCCACACCTGCTCAGTATGCATGGCTGCATACTGACAACGTTTCACAGCCCTCGCACACACTGCTTCGAACACAAATCATGACCGTTTGCACTATGAAGGCAGTTGTTGCATTGTTTCTGTGTTGCCGTTGTCTTTTAACCCCCCATGGCTCTCTGCGCCCTCTTGTTTTTGCTCTCTGGGGGATACAACAAAAGCCTAGGCGCATTGCGAGCATGTATACGTACAGTAGATGTTTGATTTTATTGTTATGTTTAACCCATTTTTGGGTCGGGAACCCCTTTTGATGTTTTAAACATTATGTTATAATTTAGCTATTGAAAAATAGCAGATCTACAAGCTACGAGCTTGTATAGGTCTACTATTTTTGCAAAATCACACCTGTGTAAACAGAGTGGTGCAACTCCCCCCCCCCCCCCCCCCCTCTCTCTCTGTCTCTCATTAGCATGCAGGCAACAGTGCAGCACTATCTCTCTCTCTCTCTCTGTTTCTGGCACAACAGCGCCACTTTTGCCCCTACTGTCTGGTACTCATAGTCACATAGGTTGTAACACGGACATTGCTGTTCCTTGGAGTGGTTGCAGCACTCAAGAATCGTAAAAAATGTGGCGCAAATCTTTGAATATAATATTCTTTCAAAGTGAATGTCTTTTAACTCCGGTCTAAATGGGTTAACTTACAGCTACATGTTTATTATTTTAGGTGAGTTGTACAAGCCCTTTATGCCTTTACTTTCTCACCTGCACTTATTTCTTCTTAGACTAATGTTACCTTTTTTGTACTGCTTTTATTGTGGGAAGAAAAACCAACAACTAAAAACTAAAGTAGATCAGCTTTCCCTGACTTCGCCTAGTTTTAGCACATTCATTGAGTTTAAAATGTCACCAAACTGGGGAGGCTTTAACCCATTTTGGGCGGGAACCCCTGGGAACCCCGGTGTTAGCATTATGCTATGCTTTAGTTATTGAAAAATATCAGATCTACAAGCTCATAGCAGCTTGTAGGTCTGCTATTTTTGAAAAATCGAAGAACGACTGACATAGAAACATAGCTTTTTCAGAAAACTGTCAGGATGTATAGAAGACATTTTTAGAATCTGATCTCAGTTCAGAATGGGTTAATGCAGCCTGACAGAGAGTCACAGGTTCGATTCCCCGAGCCCCCGAACGAAGACCGGTGCGGCGCATAACTCCCCCTGTCCCTCTCCCTCTCTACAGTGACATGTTGTAGAATAAAGGCAGAAACCGCCCCATATAATATCTTCAGAAATGTCGGCAGACGTATCAGTACATGGAGAGATCTCTGATCGGGGCTACTAGGAGCCTAGAGCAGTCCAGCACCTCTCGGCTGTCAACTCTTCTCTTCCAGGTCATATAGCACTAAAGTCTCAGCCTCTTCCTCTAAACAATGATACACGTGCATCTCTTTTTATTTTCTATTTCTGCTTCCATTTTGTATTTCTCCTCATAGGCTAACTTCTTTCTCTTCTTGTCTCTCTCTCTCTCTCTCTCTCTCTCTCTCTCTCTCTCTCTCTCTCTCTCTCTCTCTCTCTCTCTCTCTCTCTCTCTCTCTCTCCCTCTCTCTCTCTCCCTCCTTTGTTTTTCAATCGTTTCCCCTCATTCTGCTATTTTCAAGTGTAGAAATCTCCCCAACAATCTGTGTGCAGCTGACTTCTATTCAGGGGGTCTAATCGCTGGTGCTACTGTGCAGCTGAGTCCCCCATTCAGAGCCAGAATGGCTCCTTCATGTACAGTACACTTGATGTTTTTTTTCTTTTTTTCCCGTCTTTTTGTCCCCAAAGTTTCCTGGTTCCGCTTCTTGCGTTCTCCGTGGCTCAAAGACCCCCCACACTCACTCACACCACACTCCTCCTCCTCCTCCTTCCTTCCTTCCTGCCCGCTCGACAGAGACATTTCAAAAGTTAATCTTTACTCACTTTACGGTATTGTGAGACTGATTATTTATTTCCCTTTTTCAGCCATCTAGGGTCTAGGCTGATATTTGCCTCCAGCATTCAGCTCTTTGCTTGTCACACGCAGCTAGGTGCGCACACACACGCATGCACACACACGCATACACACAGCTAGGTAAACACCCACGTGCACACTGCTACAAGGTGCACTTAGAGAGAGCATTGCTGGCAAGTTGAAGCAAGCTGCAGGCGGTGTGTCTGGCTGGCTGTCTGGTTGATTAGCCACACAGTAGAAATCCGGAGTGTTGTGTTAGTGTAACAGTTGAGTGTGTAACATGGACCCACGAGGGTCCTTTTCTTTGCCTTGTGTAATTCCCCGTTAGCCTGTTCAGCTCAACGGCAGCTTCCCTTTTTCTTATTTCTGTCTGACTGCTGTACAGATGTGCAGTGCCGTTATCCCAGAGGCCTCGGCTCACCTCAGCCGCCGTTCTGTTGAGACGTTCTGCTCACAGCCAAGCATCTCGCTAATCTCTAAATTGTAGGGACCGGGTTTTTCTCACTTTCTCTCTCTGACACCATTCCCTGCCTCCCTGCATTCTCTCCAAGTCTCCATTCTCCTCTCCTCTCCTCTCCTCTCCTCTCCTCTCCTCTCCTCTCCTCTCCTCTCCTCTCCTCCAGGGGCCTGTTGTATGTTGTTGTTGTTGTATAAGTGCCAGACCAAGAGAAAGACCTGCCATTTACACAGTGCCACAAGAGAAAGCTGTAGGGAGTGAGAGATAAAGTGAGTGGGCTACAGTGTATCACAGCGCTCGATAAGCGGGAGAGAGAGAGAGGGAAATGCAGTGAGAGCCAGTCTCTGTACCTGCTGGACCTGAAAGTCGTTTTTAGGTCGCATCTTTTTTTATGACAAAATAAGACATGAGACAGACGATATCTAGTCTGATATGATACTCGGTTCACACGGGTGTGTTTTTTTATTTTATTTTTTAGAACTACTGATTTAGAAGGCATGTAGAATAGGTCTCAGGTCTTTATGTTACATAAAGCGTGGGATAATGAACGGTGAGCAGATCATTGTTGAGAAATAAACACCCTCAGGGTGATAAAGACTCCTCGCTTTGAATATCACCCTGTCGGTTTATTCCTCGACCTCCTGCTCAACATTCATTATCCCTTTGCATAACACGTAACGCATATGTAGTTAACTGAAATAATCTGCGTTGTTGCACTCTCTTGACCCTTTGACTTCTGTGGATGAATTTATATATTTCTCTTCTCGTGTGCGTGTGTGTGTGTGTGTGTGTGTGTGCACGACTGTGCGTGTGTGTTTATCACTCAAACCAGTCTGTAAAACAACATGCCTCTCATGTGCTGGCCGACCAGGAAACCACGGAATGTTTGTTGTTACACGGTCGAATGCAGGCCGTTAACTTAACTGTTTGCACACTTGAGTTACGAATGGTTAAATTAACACAGGACTTTTTACTGTGTAAGCTGTTGACTCATGCACCTGCCAGTTACGTGTGTGTGTGTGTGTGTGTGTGTGTGTGTGTGTGTGTGTGTGTGTGTGCGTGCGTGCGCAACGAGCACACATACTACTATACTGAATCATTGTGAGACACAGTAGTGCTGGCCAAAGTGACAATACCATATCTTACTTAACACAATATAAATGTGAGTCTGAAGTCTGATTGTGTTCATGTGTGAGGCATCATCTCTGGGGCCGCCTGGGCACACAGCCATCACACCTCGCCCTTCTGACGCTAAGCAGCTTTAGCCTGATCACCATCTGTTCAATTGGTCTGTGTTTATAGGCACAGAAAAAGCAACACCACACACACACACACACGCACACAAATAGCCGATCTACAAGCTCACAAGTCACAACGTGTCGCTGTAAGCACATCAAAGACACCAGATGTCTTTCCTCCCAGGAGCATATCATATACAAGCATTTCCAGAAGTCATAGAAATATGTTTTGATGTTTGACGATTTGTTTTTAATAAGAGCGGTGTCCTGAATTGTAATAAACATCATCATTCATGCTGTTACGCAATGATGTTGTCTAATGAAACTTGAACTTGAAATGTTTATTATTAATGGCATTGCTTCTTGCCTTAACACTGTAACATAGATCAGTGGCCAACTGTTCTGTATACAAATGCAAATTACCTGTAAGAATCAAATGGATGTTATTATAAAAAAACTGTTTATTAGCAACAAATATAAACAAATCACAGCAAACTATATATATACTGTACATGTTCTGATGTCCCGGGGCAGAGCCAATACAGTCAATACATCATGAGCACAGTGGCCAATCAGTAGCAAGTATATATACAGCATTACACCCGGTTTAGCCTCGTTCAGACCTAACCCTGGAGTGGTGCCAACATGGCCACCCTTTTCACCCCCCCCCTCCACTGAGCCCACTTTGGCCCTGGTCGTTGTTTAACCGATTCTGACCTGAGATCAGATTCTAAAAACGTCTTCTACATCCTGTCAGTTTCTGAACCTGCCATTCTGACCTGAGATCAGATTCTAAAAACGTCTTCTACATCCTGACAAGTTTTCTGAAAAAGCTATATGTTTCCATGTCAGTCGTTCTTCGATTTTTCAAAAAAATAGCAGACCTACAAGCTCGTAGCACGCCACTCGGTGGCGCGCTATGAGCTTGTAGATCTGCTATTTTTCAATAGCTAAAGCATAACATAATGCCAACACCAAAAGGGGTTCCCGTCCCCAAAATAGGATATGGAAACACAAGAAAACGACGGCACACACACGTCGGCAGTGTTGTAGGGTTGTCCGTGGGGGGACTTTCCAGTGTAGAATCCAGCATTGGGGCAGACGACCGCTGCGCTCTTGGTGGGGTATAATAAACCGTGAGCCCCCCCAGCATTGTGCTGTGGTGATAGCTACTGTGGCTCGTGTTTTGTTTAGCTGCTGAATGGGACACTGTCAGATTACAACTCGGCTTGTATTATTGGGCACATGGGAGAGGGCTAAATCACATGGCACTGTCTGTGTGACTGTAGGCTGTTTCTGTCTAGCTAGTTAAAAGATGCTCTGCTGGTGAACCTAAGTCACTGCTCTGTCTGTCTCTCTCTCTCTCTCTCGGTTCACCAGAAGTTCAGCGAGGACGGAGAAAAGATGACGAGAGTGGGAAGGCAACAGATAAATGCACACGTCTGTTAACTTACACGCATGCACATTTCACACATTGCTCGGGTGAAACTCTCACTGGCATCTTTTAATTATTTTTAATAGGACTGTCTGCGACCTTGATCATCTCTCCCATATGGATGAGCACATGAGGCCTGGAGAGAGACTGGACCTATATAGCTGACAGGCAGCAGATTAACCTTTTGTGGGGTTTTAATTGCTTCTTTTATTGTTAACTACCCGCTCAGTGATTATTATCACATGGCGTGATATGGCCTGTTGGGCCACATCGTTACATTTATTTAGAACACTCTACGTCCACAAATAGCTGCCTGACGGCTTAGAAGGAGCGTGCGTTTGCGTATGTGTCCTGACTATGCTAGCATTTTAGTTGGCTTCTTGTTTTTGCACCAGATCATTTATCATTCGTGGGATCCGTCAATGCTTTCAATTTATGTTTAAAACGGTTTTTGAGTCTTTTTTTGCAGTTTTACATTATTATATAACGCGTGAAAGGAGGTATTAACATGCTTCGCTTTCGTTCGCCGGTCATTGTATCCCAGTTTCAATTCACAGCATGTTTCTGTACTGTAGCGTGGCACGGATAATGCAATCACTCTTGCTACACAGTACATCAGTACACACTTTCAGCAACTGTCAGAGCACAGTGATTTAAGTGAGACAATGTACATAACATCTGCCCAGCAGAAAAGATACAAAATGACTATATTCAGACGGCAGACATGTGTTCTTTCCTTCCGTGTGGAAAGCCTGGTGATGCGCTGGTTAGTGTTTTGAGTCATAGCTATGTCGTGTTTTTATATTCATGGGAAGGTGTGATCATCGTCGTGTATTTATTTATATAGAAAATAGCCTATTTATCAGCAGCACATAGATGAAACGGATATAGAGCTGTCACGCGTTGCGTAGAACCACTTCCGTTCTACTTCCTAATCACAGGCTGCTCGTTTTCCACGTGCAGCTGCAACAGGTGCATGCTTTTGGTCGTTAGACATACCATTGGTCCGATATGTCATACCCTCACCGGCTCACCCTAACCTCCCACGGGGCAGCACACCTAAACCTAACCTTAACCCTCTCCCAACCCTTAACGCACCCCGCAGCAACCTTAATCCGGTCGTCTTTACACACCCCTCACCAACCTTAATCCAGTCGGACCAATGCTATGTCTAACCAATGCTATGTCTAACCAAAGTATGCTTCCCGCTGCAACCAATGTAATAGCATACACTGAGCCATGACATCACATGTTATGAGTTTTGCCCTGCGTTTTAGATGGAGACGTGAGGGGCGGGTGCGTTTTCAAACCTTCCACTCTGGAGGGTGGTTTCACTTTGCTGCGTTTTCAACCCCCCGATAACGCCGTGTTACCGTCTAAAGCAGTGATGCAAATAGCCTGCATATCTTGCATCCTTAGACTCACTGAATTTGCGAAATCATGTCAACCTCCGGGGGTCCTGGGATGCAATACTGTACTCAGTACTGTACGTTTATACAATGTCCCTGGGACCCATCTAAAAGACCACCCCTGGGTCCCGGGGACCCATTACATTGGAAACCTATTTACGTACATCACTGCTAAACGGACAGCATGGGGCATATCTGATTTTTGCCGTTTCCTCTAGAGACTGTTGTCGTCTAAGCATGACTTTGAGCTTTTGAGATGTTTCTCTCCTTTGACACTTCTGGCTCAACAAGCTTCAAATGAGCACACCTTCCTCAAATTTCAATGAACGATAGATCATTAATGTAATCACCGCCGGTGACCTCGCTCTGTTACCCCAATACTGAGGTTATCTCAGTCAGTACTCTTCTTCTTTTTTTGTTTGGCTTTCACCTTTATTTTATATATTTTATGGAGGGACAGACAGTAGGCTGACAGGAAATGGGGGAGAGAGATGGGCGGGGGGATGACATGCAGTAAAGGCCGTCGGGATGGGGAGTCGAACCCGCGGCCACACTGCCAAACTGTATTACCAGCCAAGGTGCCTGGACCGCTGAGCCACGGCCCAGGCCTCTCTCTCTTTTACTTTTACTCTTTTATATAGGCTACATGTACACGGCTACACCGTCAGTCCGTCACCTTTCCACAGCCTCTCTATGTCAAGCCCTTTTAGACCTGTCTTCTGAGCAGCAGCAGTAGTCGGAAGGTTTTTTTATCAAGTCTGGTGGGCAGTCTGTACTGAACTGTGACCGTGTGGCCTGCTGTTGGCCTGTTGGTTCCAACCAGCGGTGCAATGAGAAGTTTAGACCTCTTATTTGTCTAGCCGCTGAATGGGATAATACACAACCTAAACACAGGAGGGATGATTCAATCTGTGAGCTGTCTGACCTCGGCCAAGAGAACCAAACTGCAATGCTCGCTTGTTGTTGTGTACATGCTTTAGTAGCGTATGCAGCTAGAAATGCTTGATGTATACCCACTCACACGCACGCACACACACAGCTTTCTTCCCACAAGAGCCTCAGGGTCAGTTACCCCCAACTGCACAACTGCATTATGCTCTTGTTTTCGTCCATGCATGCCTCTTGGGGTAGAGAGAGTGTGTCTATACTTAATCGGCCTTGATGTCCGTATAACGCTATCTTTCCATCCTTCCATAAGCTTTGCTGTTGTTGTGATCCGGTTATGTAATAATTCCTGACGTGAACTGAGTTTGAAGAGCAAACTCTTGTGTTTTTCTAGAGTGGTTTTTAGAGTGGTGTACACACAGGGAAATTTGGAGTGTTTTTTTTTAAACTCTGAGACTTGTCGGTACGGTCCCCCCATAGTCTCTCAGAGATGAAAGCGTAGTAGTGGCTGTCTCTAAAAATCGAAGGTTCCCCCGCCCGTGTGCCGAGTCTGTCGACCAAACGGACCGACCAATCCGTCACTTCATCACTAAGGCTCTGACCACCTGGGAGAGAAAAACTGTTTGGTCGGTCTGGTACGGAGATTTAACCCATTTTGGGCGTGAACCCCGCGCGCTACGAGCTTGTATAGGTCTGCTATTTTTGAAAAATCAAAGAACCACTGACATAGAAACATAGCTTTTTCTCAGAAAACTGTCAGGATGTGTAGAAGACATTTTTTAGAATCTGATCTCAGGTCAGAATGGATTAAATTCTGAACGTGATTGATGTCACGATGTTAACCTACTGTGTGTGTCTGTGTTTGTCTCCCGCAGAGGACCGTTCAGTGTGGTGAGAAGATGCATCAACAGAGAGACAGGACAGCAATTTGCTGTAAAGATTGTCGATGTGGCCCAGTTCACCTCCAGCCCTGGGCTCAGCACAGAAGGTATACGCATGTGTACACAGTACACTACACTACACACACACACACACACACACACACACACACACACACACACACAGTTGGACTACTCTCGTTTCTGTTAGCTCATAAATATCAAAAGCTTTTCACAGGCTGACGATAATGATCAGTTGATTGTTGACTTCCGCCTGACTCAACTCAAAACATGTCACACGGCGAGGTGCGAGGTGACCGAGAGGGCAAAGCAAGCGTGCACCCCGTGATGTTCTTCTGGTGCAACATGCCAAGTCATCCAGGGCTTGGTGAGGTGTTGTGTCAATACTAGTCCCACAGAACGGTGATGCTGTTGACCATGTGCACCTATCGGGATTCTGGTCAGATACAACCACACCAGGGCTGGGCAACTACAAGCTCAAAATGCGTCGCACCACCGAGACACGTTTTGAGCTTGTTGATCAGCTTTTCTTTTGCTATATTTGAATTGAAATCCTTAAAAAAAAATTGGCCTTTTTTTATTGGAATCCTGAAAAAATAACCTTTTCATTTCATTTCAAATTAATTTAATGTTCACTTTATTTATTTTTTATTTTTTTATATATATATATATATTTTTTTATGATCAGTACTTTATTTAGATTTTTTTTTATAATGTTCACTTTATGAACTAAATCCAAACACATTGGACATACAAAAGCGCGGGTCATGTTTGGAATTGTAACAGCTGAAATCAATAACACATCGGTATTCTGATATTAACCTGAGGCATTAAGTGAAGGTGGGGGGGGGGGGGCATGTGGGCCCGCCAGTTGCTCCATGGTATGAATGAACCACACAATGAGATGCGAGATGGCAGGAGAGAGAGAGAGAGAGAGAGAGAGCCGCGGGAACAAGAGTTTACAGTGGATCGATTTGAGAGATGTGGAGTGTGAGTGAGCGTTCTATTGAACGGAAGAAGAAGAAGGGAGCACAAAAAGACTGATTTATACTTTGATGCATGCCGTTGTCACGTTGCGGGGGAAAATCTTCACAATGCACCGTATCGTGTCGTGTCGTGTCGCTTGTACATTGGCTATTTTCGGCACGCAACAAACACCCATACAATAGACTTGGAGTATAAATTAGCCAGGAGAGGAGACGGAGTGCAAGGTGGAATCTCTGGAGACAGCAGTATGGGGGGAAAGTGGGCAGTCTTCTGTGAGACAGGTTTACTACAGCACATATATCCCAGCCAGGTATTTTTAGAAAGCAACGAGAAGCGGTCCTTCAATTCAACCCCCACCTTTTTTTTCCTTGTCCGTGCGTTCACGTCTCAGTGCGCCGTCGTGGTCTGTGTGAAGAGTTACCGGTGGCCTTTTGTCTGCTACGACAGGATATTTAACATTCAGAAACGGCTGACAAAAAAGAGCAGCGGTTTCATTTACAAGGGGGCGACGGGCCTCACAAAAGCCCCGGCTTTCCATTCTAATTCCATCTAATAATGTGTATTTCCTACACTATAATTTGAGGGGGAATTACTCTAGTATTTATTTTTCTCTCGTTCCACCTTCAGGTCTTTCATTAACTCATTAAGTTCTTTGGGGTGTTACACTTGAATTATAACTCTCCGCCAGTTTGTCAGGCGAGTCCAGTGTTGCCAAAATAGCCGCAGCAGAAACAATATCATATGTGCCTTGTACTGTACTGTACTGTAGGTCTCAAACTGAGTGCTGTGACCTGCACACACTCTGTGTGGTCTTGCTATTTTTGCTGGAATGAAAGTATTAAAATATATTAGTTTAGAGCTAGACGTTATCCCAGGCCAGGGTATGCCTCCTGTGTTCACCCGTGTGAACACAGGAGTGAGTGGTGCAACACACACACACACACACACACACACACACACACACACACACACACACACGCACACGCACACGCACACGCACACGCACACGCACACACACACACACTCACATTGTGGGTTTGAGCTGACAGGATGTCTGTCAATCAATCAAAGTCAATCAAGTAATTCAAGTGGGAGATGCCAAAAAATGAAATGACATAATGTTTAGGGGCATGCCATACCTGCACAGCCTTTGCGATCTACTGACATAGAAACATAGCTTTTTCAGAAAACTGTCAGGATGTAGAAGACATTTTTAGAATCTGATCTCCGGTCAAAATGGGTTTAAACAGCAGATCCAAAAGGACGTGTGAACACCCGGCAGCAACTGCACTGAGAACTCTCTGGGACTTTAGGTGTTTGGCCCTGACATTTCCATCCAACAGATAATTACCAGTTAGACTTAATGTTGGATTATACAAGGCTCACCCTGCTTTCCTGTGACATTTCCCCTCCACCCCCAGTGTACTGTATCGCTACAGTACATCCCCATAACGTGAAGTTTAGTGTTTTGATGCCAGTTGGCATATGAACATAACTTGTTTTTAAACTCGACTGACTCTGCCGAGCACTTGGAAATGTTGACTGGCCTTCTAAAGCGTATAAGATCACAGCAGGAAATCTATTGAGCAAAATCCGAGAGGGCTGGTAATCTCCGACATTTCATCAGTTCCGTTGAAGTACTGTAAGTGACAGATTATTATTTTTTGCCTATTCCTGCGTTGTCAGCATCTCCTACAAACCCCCCCCCCCCCATTCCTGACGTGTGAGCTGAGAATTCCAAGCTATAGGTATGAGGGTACGTACAGTATTTAAAATTACAAATGTAATCAGAGATGACTCAGTCAATTTGCCAGGGACTGGCACCCTGCCATTCTGGAGTCTGGAGATAAACCGCTCTGAAACGTTCATATTATTCCAACACTCGTCACATCCGTGGTTGTTCTTGAACCTGTCAGTTGAGTTTTTAGAAGCACGCTGTGAGAATCAATCTGAAGAGCTTTCGCGGCAGTTAGAATGACAGAACCCCCATTTCACTTTACATCAGAAATTCAGTTTTTCCACCAGAGTAGAAATGATGTGGATTTCTTGGTTCATTTCTTAGCTGGCCTGAAACCTCTGCCTATTCGCTAGTTAATTAATTTCTTCACAACCCTACACACTTTTTAACCCATTCTGACCTGAGATCAGATTCTAAAAATGTCTTCTACATCCTGACAGTTTTCTGAAAAAGCTATGTTTCTATGTCAGTCGTTCTTCGATTTAAAAAAATAGCAGACCTACAAGCTCGTAGCTCGCCACTCGGTGGCGCGCTACGAGCTTGTAGATCTGAATGGGTTTACATCAATTTAACTCTGAGAATGTAAATTACATCTAAATTGGACCATTGAATGTGGATATGTGTGTGTGCGCCCACTCGTGTCAAATTATGCCTGTGCTTTTGTGCATACAATACATTACAATACAATTGAATAATATGTGGTCGTCACACCAGCCGGTCATGTTATATCCAACAGAACACAGTTTCACTTGAGTTAACAGCTTCTAATGTACTGTGGCACCAATAATCACTCAGATACACTCTATTGCTCTACTCAATCTCTCTCTCTCTCTCTCTCTCTCTCTCTCTCTCTCTCTCTCTCTCTCTCTCTCTCTCTCTCTCTCTCTGAAGACTCCCAGGGCCTTCTGATATTACACACACACACACACACACACACACACACACACACACACACACAGAGGACATTTTGTATCACACTGACATACAGTACACATTGCACACACCCCAACACAAAGAGACATACACTACACATACAAGTACAGTACATATAAACGAACAGAATCCTTTATCTCACACGTGCACGTGGGAGAGCCCAGAGCCCACACACACACACGTACAAGTGGGCAGCTCCGGAGGTCTGTCTGGCCAATAGGTCAGGCCTCTGAAGGAATGAAGGGAGAAAAGCTAGCCAGAAGAATGAGTAGAATTCATCATGTTCCACCATGCTCTCCGCTCCTTAATCTCCCTGCTTCTCTTCCTATTCCCTTCTCGTCTCTCCCACTAGTCCAGCTGTGTATTACCCCCCCCCCCCCCCACACACACACACACACAAGTCTTTTCTGCCCCCCTAACTCTCACTCACAGCTCTATTTCTCCGACTCTTTCTCCACGCGCCCCTTTGCTCTCCACAGTTCACACTCACTTCTTTCTTGTCCACCTACGGGATCTCTTTCTTTTCTACTCCACTTTCTCCTCTCCACTTCCTCCACATTATCCTTTGACGTTCACTTTCCTTTCTTCTCCACATTGGGCCAGAGTAGCAGTAGAGAACCGAAGGCTGACATCACTGCCAGTGCCGCTAGAGGGCGCTATATGCCCCTGGTGGTTTTTGTATTGGACATCCGTCTTGTCTGTTCCACTATTTACTCTCCTTACCGCATTCTGCGTTACTTTCCTCTCTCCACTTTGCTGTCTTCTCCACTTCCCCAGGTGGTATGGCAGCTAGAGTAACAATATGGTTGTTGACCAACCCATTTTAAACTCGCACGCAGGCCTCACACATTGTGAACGTGTACGCGCACTCGTGCACATACTCACGCACTCTCACACGGACATACTCACGCGCGCCCGCATGCACACGCACACACTCACTCACACACACACACACACGCACACACACACACACACACACACACACACACACACACACACACTGTGTGATCTAGTTTTAGTACCACGGCCTCCATCAGATGCAGGCTTTGACTCTCAGCAGGAGAAACACAGACCACCGTAGAGATCACATCTGTTCACTCTCCTCCCTCTCTCTCTCCTGCTTCTTGCTTTTCTAATTCTGCTCTCCTTTTCATTCCTGTTGCCTGGTGAAACTTAAAGGCATTTTTTGCTAAGGATAGGCTATATGTGTAAGAAAAGGAAGAATAAGCTAAGGATTCTTTCTTGATTTAGTACAGTATCTTTTTGTAATTTGTATACACCTTAAATTCGGGGAAAAAAATACTTGTTTCCAATGCACGCTCGTTTTTGTAAAGATAATTTTAGTTTGAGAAAGAGTAATTCATTATTGTGATTACCTGTGGCACAAATTATTGTCAGAAAGGTTTTTTGGTTGAAACTGGCTCATGGACTAGTATTCACATCACCATATGCTATACATCGGCAAGATAGACAAGGAGCGTTCCGTTTAAGCCTTTATTTCCCTTTTGCACAGACAAGCATTTGATTTGAGCGTCCATGGGACTGGTGGTGTCAGTGGGTGTGCGGGGGGGACTGGGGGGGGGGGGAATTAAAAGACTTCAGTGCACTGTGCCTACACATGTTGCGACCTGCGGTCGCAACATGTGTAGGCACAATGCAAGGAATAAATGCATTCGCCATGTATCCGAAGGAAGTCTGATCCAATCACTTTTAGATTTCTCCAGTTTAATCCTGAGTTTAAGTTTTGTAGAGTTCAAGATCTGATTTTAGGCATGTTTAAGCCTCCAGGAAAATCCGTGTTGAGGTTCTTAATCCACTGTTTTTCATTAAAACGTCTTTGTCCTACTGTCCAGTTAGGATTGTGTTGAAGTCCAGCGCATTTTAGAGCTTCAATGCCGTGAGCCATGAAATGTTGCACCAGTCTTGTGGTTGTGTTTTTGGCATTGTTAATATTGTATCTGTGTCGTCCCAGCCTAGTAACTATTGTTTTACTGAGACTGGTGGGGGGGGTGAGACTGGTGGGGGGACCGCCAGACAGCGTTAAAGATGCAGGCGGGAGGAGAGTTTAGCCTCAAGGTAGCCACTTATCCCCAGCTTTAGTAGCATTAGCATCATGTGCAGAGCTAGAGTAGCCTTGTGTTGGTCCTCTGAGGATGAGCTTAATGTTAGCGCAGAGTCCAGGAGCAACACACACACACACACACACACACACACACACACACACACACACACACCCATGACTTCAACTCAGGGCTTAATTAAATGTCAGCACATCCTTGGAAAAAGTGTGTGCGTGTGTGCGTGCGCGTGAGTCTCTTTCGCATCTCTTCAGTGCAATAAATGTGCCAACGGTTAAACATGGGAATGCCATGCTGGGGAAGGTGGAATATATTATGAGCGTGCAATATTGCAGAAGAAGAGGATATTAAAAGTTAATGCAGTTAAGAGTGCTCGGTAATGCGTTTTCAGGGGAATGAGTTTTGAGCGTGTGCATATAGGTGGAAAAGGTTATGTATATGTGATATACAGTATGTCTGTACTTGGCCTCCAGCGTCAAGCCTGCTCTCTCAGAATAGCTGCTGTCTGCCAGGAGGACAGACAGACAGACAGACAGACAGACAGACACCTATTGGAACAGATGGATGTTGGATGGTAGAGAAGGATGATGGATGGGTGGGTGGACGGGAGGGATTGATGGCTGTGTTGATGGAGAGATGAAGGATGGTTGGATTCTCCGCTTTTTGGATAAGTAAAAGGAAGAATGGAGGATTGATTGATTGTTTGACAGGAAAATGTATCTGTACATACTGTACTACTGTATCCTACAAAAGGATTAAACGCAATTGCAGGTTTTTTTGTAATTGTGCTCCTTTGAGTGTTTGTAAACGGAGTGCAACGCACTGGGGTAGAAATGAAGAGAATGAATGAGAGAGAAGGTGGTATGGTAAAGTTGGAAACCTTTCCTCTAAATCAATATGAACTAGAAAAGTGTGCTCTACCTACCCAGGGTTGCCTACCCAGGGCTGCAAACTTTGAATGTCATAGCCAATTGGAATTGGAATGGCATCAGAAAAATCTGACTCGTACATCTTGATCACGTGACATGACCCCAGAGATAATGTATACCGATTTGTGTGAGTTTTGGACAAACTGTTTGTGTTTTTAAGAAAACGCACTATGGCAGAAAATAATAATCTCGCACAAACAGTTGCGTCGTGATCCAAGGAACCCAGGGAATAGATTTTGATGGTCCGACCTACAGTTCAAGAGATATGACTTAATGGGAATGTGCGTGCAAACTAAACAAAAATCTGCCTCCTGCTTTCTCGTCGGTCATAGCCTCGCAGTGGCCAGATGCGTATCTGCCGGTGACAAAGAAGTATGGCCAGGCCAGGCTACGTCGATTAGCTGAGATTATGCTGTACAGTGAACACAGACGGACGGACAGGGGTGAAAACATAGTCTCGGCCACGCCTTTGGCCTGGTGGATACAATAGTGTTATGGGGATGATGATGATGATGGGAGCAGAACATATAGTTATAGTGAACGTATAGCCACAAAAATGATGGCAAAGTAAGTAAACAAGACGGCAAATGCAACAAACATATCACGTATACACATTTGCACACATATTATTGCCTAATATTTAGGACAGGGCTTGCAAAAATAAGCATTCATGAAGTTATATGACTGCACAAACACAGTTTTAGACATGTAATGTGCAATGGCTAATGACAACTCCCACTGTGTTAAATACATAATGTTGCACTGTGGTCAACATTGAACCCCCCTTTCCAGATCACTGCAGCCTCCTACAGTACATTGGACATGTAGAGAAATGTCCATGCATTGCACACTTATTAGCTCTACGTTGGCTTTGTATCCAATATGGAGACTCCAGGGTTTATACTCAATATCTGCACCCTCCATCCATCCTGTTTAAAAATGACAGAACAATTCACCATTTGCATTCCTGAGAGTCGGGTGTTGGAAATAATATTGATTGGTTCAAGCTATTCCGTTGCATGTCCCCAGGAAGATCACTCTTGTCACAACTCTCAGGCTCCCTCATGTGACATCTAGCTATTTTCTGTCTTCCTGTGATATTTTATTTTTATTGTTATTGTAAGTCTGTCATCTTTTAAAAGGACACTGTTTTGTATTCTTCGTAGCAGTAGCTGTTCTTCTCCAGTGACCAGTGACACCCCCACACACACACACATGTAGCTATCTCCCCTCTCCCCTTGTTAACCCTTGCCTTTCAGAGCTAATTTACTCATTGGGCGCGAACCCCTTTTTGGTGTTTTAAGCATTATGTTATGCTTTAGCTATTGAAAAATACTGAGTGCCGCGCTACGAGCTTGTAGATCTGCATTTTTGTGAAAATGTGGCGCAATTCTTTGAATATATATATTCTGTCAGAGCGAACGTTTTGAACTCAAATCTTTGTTTCTGGGAGGTCTCTGGAACTACATATTTAATGTCATTTTGTGGAATCGTCCTCGGGTTTAAATGGGTTAAAGGACCACTTCACCACTTTTCAACCTATCTTCATATAATAGGTCCTCACTAATAATCATGAAAAAATGGCACGATTTCTTTCTACTCAGTCTGTGTCTCATAGGACGGCTGTGGGCAGTTTAGAAACCGTCTTCCAGTGACATCATCATTAGGCAGATATATTTTTTCGATTATCGTGAGAACGATGGCTTCCATTTTCGCATTGCAACTTTTCAGGACTAGAAAGCCTGCAGTTTCTTTTAGCTTGTATTCCCCATCGATGATGTCACTGGACGACGGTTTCTGAACTGCCCACAGCCCTCCTATGAGACACAGACCGAGTAGAAAGAAATTGCACCATTGTTTTCATGATTATTAGTGAGGACCTATTATATGAAGATAGGTTGAAAAGTGGTGAAGTGGGATAAGCTCATTGCCATGGGTATAGCACTGAACACTGACACTGTAAGTAATGAGCTAAACAAGCATCATTATTTTGGAATTATTTTGGAATTATTTTGCAGACAGACCTGTTGCCGTTTCACATAACGTCTTGTCTGTGTCATTGCAATGTGAGCAGCCCGCGATGGCGTGACCCTAATTAGAGCACTGTGCAGTTCTGCATTTTGCATTAGGGGCCTGTGAGCGGTATAAGCGCTAGGCAACATGAAAGCCACATCTCGGGCTTTCTGACGTGCAAAGGCGTTTTTTTAATCGTCGAGCTGCGAGTGCTGCGAGATTCAGCTTCACCTCCAACGGGGGTTAATCCATTTAGGCCTGACGAAAAATGTATTTTTTCTGAAAAACCTCATGTTTCTATATCAGTGGATCTGAATATTTCATGTCAAGGACCCCCAAAACCATATGAAATTGGCCGCTGATCCCCACCTGAAAATGTGTTGTTTCAGGGACCCACCTCCCAGAAGCAAAGATTTGAGTGAAAAACGTTCGCTCTGAGAGAGTATATATTCAAAGCTTGTTCATGATTTTTCTAAAATAGCAGACCTACAAGCTCGTATGCGCTATGAGCTTGTAGATCTGCTGTTTTTCAATAGCTAAATTATAACAAAAGGGGTTCCCGGCCCAAAATGGGTTAAAGACGAAGGCGTCAAATTGTGTCAATGTGAAGGATTCCCTTTGGTTCTGCTCCCTTGTTATAGGGATGCTGTGGAAGAAAACCTTTCTATTATTTAGAGAGATTGTATATTGTAGGTTTTTTA
This sequence comes from Protomyctophum bolini, assembly GCF_963924005.1. Lineage (NCBI taxonomy): Eukaryota > Metazoa > Chordata > Actinopteri > Myctophiformes > Myctophidae > Protomyctophum > Protomyctophum bolini. Next base: position 9,953,655 of record NC_137877.1, on the reverse strand, counting down.
TGAATTAAATTACAGAGGTGAGGTGACGTCTGCAAGGTAAATGTATTATGAAAAAAACCCACTAAAGGCACTAAGCACTAAAGTGTTCCTATTATGCAAGTAAATTAAATTAAATAGAATAGCATTCGATTGTGGGTTAATAAATAGGCCTACGGTACAGTACACATTAAATAGGTTATTTCGATCGCGTGCATGCGTGAACCTCTCCACCTCTCCGAAGGAGCCTCTCCACATAAAAAAGTTTTACACAAAAATAAATTATTTATTTTTGCCTCTCTTGGGAAGTTGTGGGGTACAACCTCCTTTTTTTGTGTGTAAAACAGGAATTCAGTTTGGCTGCTCCACTTTCTTAGTCCACTTCCTTCCGGGTGCTTCTGTGTTTATTTCTATTTAACAACAACATGACATGTGTAATTACTGTTAGCGGAATCTGTCTTGACCTGTGTGTGTGTGTGTGTGTGTGTGTGTGTTCTCAGACCTGAAGAGGGAGGCCAGCATCTGCCACATGCTGAAGCACCCCCACATCGTGGAGCTGCTGGAGACCTACAGCTCAGACGGCATGCTCTACATGGTCTTCGAATAGTGAGTCTCCCCTTTTTCCCCGCACACTTCCACAGTTTTCCCACCATGATGCTAAATCTGTGATTCTCAAACATTTCCATGTCAAGGACCCACACATTCATGTTCATGGCCGTGGAGTGGACCCCCATCTGAAAGACTTTGTGCCTGGGGGGAACAATTTGCCGTTCACATTTTTCAAAATAATTCCACTTTTTTCTAAAATATTCCACATTTTTCAACACTTTTTCTTTTGATTCTGTATAAGCTATAAAATAAAGTGGGTCAATAGATTTTTGAGTGGTGCAACCACTCCTACAATCAGCAATGTCCATGTACCTACCTGTGTGTACACCTGTGTACCTGTGTACATGAGCCTGAGTATGTTACCGATTTATACCAGTAGGGGGCGGCAGAAACAGAGGGAGGGGTAGTGCTGTGTAATGAGAGAGAGAGAGAGAGAGAGAGAGAGAGAGAGAGAGAGAGACAGAGAGAGGGGGGGGGGGGAATTGCACCACTCAGTTCACACGTGTGTGATTTTATGCTAATATTAACAAATCTAATTTAGCTGGGGGTCCCATAATATGGTAGCCTGGCTAATAAGCCAGACACGAATCAGCCGTATATATATATATATATATATATATATATATACACACGACAGTGTGATATTAGTTTGGCTTATTAGCCAGGCTAGTCCCATGATGGAACCCCATCAAGGACCCCCAACTGGGGGTCCTCAGATCAGACATTGAAAGCCAGCGTGCGAAGAAAACGGGTGTCAAAATGTCAGAGGGAGGAAGCCATGGTTGATAGGGGGTGGTACAGTATGTACAGTAACCACAGCAGGTGAACGTGAACAAGGCTGGTGGGGGGTGGCGTGATGTGATGGGAAGGGAGGAGGTTGGTTGGCAGAAGAGGCTGAAAGGACGGAGTATAAATTGAGACTGGCGATGGAGGCGGAGAGAGACCCCCATGGTGGTGGTTCTCATATCCAGTGCTGGTGGCGGTATATGATGAGAAAGCTTGTTAACCGAGAGAACTGAATGGAAGGAAAGAGAGCGACGATGAGTAGACAGAGAAAAGAGGAGAAAAGGAAGGACAAGAGGGAATCCGTTGAGTGTCAAAACAGTCTGTTATAAGAAGGGCTGAGATTAGATTTAAGATTTTTTTTCACACCCGCCAGCTCATCTCAAAGCAACACACACACATACACAGAACCTCTCCATATCTCGTCCTCTCTTCCCTCCTTCCAGAACTAATTCCTTTATCATTTAATTCCATTATCACCGATCGTCGTGCAAGTCCTGGAGTCTTTTGCATATAGTTGGTAGGCCTTGGTGCAGCAGCCAGGGATACTTTACCCCAAAAATGTGACAAGCTCATTTTTTTTGAGCCCTCGCTTCGGGCCGGCATGCACAAGCCCACATAGATCACATGTACAGTAGCCTACTGCATGCACATTGCACACGCAAGTGGCACAATGGGTCAATTGTAGGCTCGCAACAGTTAATCAAACTAATCAATTTAATCAATAGTAAAAAATATATCATTTTAATATGACAGCGCTAGCCCCTCCTATATTCAGCTTTAGTGTAGATCTTTGTCTTACACAAACATTACATTCCCATTGACAATGAATGGAGAATTTACGTCATACATGTAGACGAGCAAACGGATGATGTACAATGATAAGAGCGCCCCTCACTTCACACGGGTGTGATTGTTTTTTTTAAATACAGCCGAGAAAAGAGCGTCGCATTTTCAACGCTTTGCAAGATTGTATTATTATGCTATTTTTTGCATTAACTGAGGATTTGACAGTGCAGGAGAGCATAGAATATGGCCGTGTAACAGTGGCCACGTCCGACTTAACAATCCTTTTTAATTGGTGTAGAGGCACACAGCGATGGTGCTGACTGGCCACTTTATAGATAATGGTGAGAATGAAGGGAAGAGCGATACGAGAGTCCGTGTCCCTGCTTGGTGAATGACTGGCTTAGACACACACACACACACAATGTGTGTTTTCGTAGCATGCTCAGTGTAGTTGTGTAAGTAAGCTAAGTAGGCTAAATTGAGTGGATGCTGTGTGGCTTAATGCCCATCCCTGACGGCATCGATTGTGACGAGGCACCGTTGGCCTGCGCATCGAGCCACCACGCCGTCACCTCCAGCAACAATCTGGTTCTTAACTGTTCTGAGAAGCTGTTGAGAGCCACATCGTTATTATTGTCAATTAATGTGCAGGGGGCTTTCTCAATGCAAAGCGCTATATAAACCTCTTAGTTACAGTAATATATCCTTATCCGGCTCCTGGGGACTCGATTAATATCGTGGAGCTGCATTACTACTGTTCACAAATAGTTTAGTCTCCGTGAAATACTTATATACTATATATCGTTTCCTTATGTTAAGGTTCTGTTCAGAGTTTCTGACTGAAACGCACACACGCACACACACACACACGCACTATTACTGGCCTTCCTCTCTCGCTCTCTCTCGCCATGCCTCCCTATTCACCTCTACAAGCAGCCAGAGACAAACTGTGTTTTAATAAGAGTGACCTTTCCTTTCCTCCTGGACGCCTGCACCGACCTTTATGTCACACTGACCTCCTTCTCTTCTCTTTCCACCCTCCCTTTCCTTGCCTTCTCTCTCTCTCTCTCTCTCTCTCTCTCTCTCTCTCAGCATGGACGGAGCAGACCTGTGCTTTGAGATTGTAAAGAGAGCAGATGCCGGCTTTGTCTACAGTGAAGCAGTTGCCAGGTAATTTATTTGTGCATAATTTATTCTCTCATAATAACCGCTCCAAATCACTCCTCGATAAAGTTGGTACACACATAGCGCAATGCAGAACGTCACGTTCTCAACCGTTATTGCTGTATATCATATTGACATTGACATGCGGATGAACACGTTCAAATGGCTTTGAACGGTGTCATTTGTGCCGTTCTCTTGTGTGTGTGACATTGCCGTGACAGCGCTTTTTCTGCTCTCTCCTCAGTCACTACATGAGACAGATCCTCGAGGCGCTACGGTATTGCCATGACAACAATGTCATTCATCGAGATGTCAAGGTATTTCCCCCGACTAGACTGGTTGTTTGGGTTACTCATTGTTGCCTGCGGCATATCAGGAAGTGATGTATTTTGGAGAAAACGCGACAACTTGGTTAGCACGGCACCTCACGAAGGGCATTGTTGAAAAATGTTGGGTAGAATTGCCTTATTTGTTTTTGTTCTCTCTCTCTCTCTCTCTCTCTCTGCTCAGCGCACACGCACCGTGACCTTAGACTTGACATTTTCCACATAAAAACACAGACAGAGCACAAAAGGCTGACTCTCCTCTATACTCTTGTTTTGATTAGTCAGTTCTTCTCAAGGCTCTCTTGATTTCCTGCACATGAAACCCACATGATTAATAGCCATTTTTACTTTTGTGTTTGCATCTGTCTCGTGTTGGGGAGATCGGGAGACGTAAAGAAAACGGAGAGGCAAAAAGAGAGGGGAGGTGTTTTTACGCAAATTCACTTATAATAATAATAATAATAATAGCTCAAATTTATATCTAGTGCTTTTCTAAATAGCCAAAGCACTTTACATACTGTAGGAACACTAGGAACAGACTTTATTAAGAAAAAAACTAAGCAAAACATAACAGTACAGGGTTAAAAAGATAAAAGGATAAACGAGGGAAGGGGGGAAGGGAGGGGGGACATCCTAACCAGACCTCTGGTTAGGATGGTTAGGAAGACCTCTTTGGTAAAATGGCCTAAGCCTGTATGATCTCTGCGTTCGGAGCCAAATCGAGGGATGGTCTCCAGGGTGACCTTGGCCTCTGTTGGATGCTGCAGAAGGATGCAGATTTTGTCACATGCACAGTGATAACAAACACATGCTGTACTAACAACTGGTTGTGTGGTACATAATATACTGTAGGTAGACGTGTGGTCAGATATTAAGTGGTTTGTGATTGACAGCAGACCTGCAGGTAGAAAAAGAATGAACTATGATATTCATATTTCACTTGCATCTGTGTGTGTGTGTGTGTGTGTGTGTGTGTGTGTGTGTGTGTGTGTGTGTGTGTGTGTGTGTGTGTGTGTGACTGTGTGTCTGTGTGTGTGTGTGTGTGTGTGTGTGTGCGTGCGCGTGACAGAATCATCCTTCTGTTAAGTTACATCTCTTTTGAGTCTCTTCAGCAAAATAAAACCTAACAGTAAACTATGGGAATGCCATACTGAGAATGTGGTATACCCAGCTGCAGTGTGTGTGTGTGTTCTGTGGGTAACCCTGAACCTGAACCGTTAGTATTGCGAGGAAGAAACACATTGTCAGCCCCCCAAGCCCATGAACCAGCATAATGAGTAAAAGCATCCCGAAGTTTCATCAGAACTCTATTAAGTCTTTCCTTTCCTTCCAACGAACACCTCTCATCTCCTCTGTCTGCGTCTCTCTCTGGCTCTCGACATTCAACAAATAAGCAGAGTGAAACACAATTCCCCTGGCAGCTCTCCTCCGTGACTGTGGATTTAATGGTTTTTTATATCACATCATCCAGGGAGCCTTGCCTATAGTAGTGGCTCCTTTTGTATACGTGGTTTATTGCCTATCCCGGAGACTCGCCATGCATATTATACACGGCTGCAGTGGATTACTATCTCTCTCTCTAACCCATTTAGGCCTGACGTCGTGATAATGAAAAAAAGTACTCTGAAAGAATATATATTCAAAGATTTGTGCTGCATTTTCACGATTAAAAAATTATAAATATATAGCAGACCTACAAGCTCGTAACGCGCCACTCGGTGGCGCGCTACGAGCTTGTAGATCTGCTATTTTTCAATAGCTAAAAAGTATAACATAATGCTTTAGTTAAAACACCAATAGGGGTTCCCTTCCCCCGACCAGAATGGGCTAAGCAAGCATGCAGGCTGGCATACTGTATTAGTCACTCTGGACCTATATAGAGCGCTATCTCTCCGTCTGTCCTCTCTGTCTCCTCCACCCTCCTGCTTTCTATTCTCCATGCCCTGCCCCTCACGACTCCATTGTCTCTCTGTTGAGTAATGAGGTTGCCAGTCAGTCAGTCAGTTCAGGGGCATGGGAGGACAGAGGCCGCTGTCTGTGTGCGGAGGAGGAGGAGGAGGAAAGAGGGAGTGGTCGTTTGACTTGCACTGGCTGTATCTCTTCCATTCACAATCTTTTACAGCCGTTCCCTTCTCATATTTCTGCCATATACTGCCAGACGGTAGCCAAGTGCTGCTGCTGCGGCTGCTGCTGCCGTCGCTGCACTGTGGGTTTTAATTTATTAATTTATTACACCTGTGCTGTGTTAGGTTTTCATTCTGTGTCCACATGCTCTCTCCAGGTGTTTGTGTAAATCCTGTTGACCACTGTATAGCTGTCCTTGCCAACTAGGTAGAATTACAGAATGAATAATGTTCAACACACTTATCACAACTGAACACAAGCGATGATACTGAATTCAGCAGTGCACAAGTTACTCTTACTCGCTGAGATACCGGTAGTTTATTTATTTAAATTTTTATTTAAATTGTATTTACTGTCCCCAGATACACTGCTTTGATAACGTTACATAAAACCTGCAATGTTCAAGGCCTGGTTTTCTGACCGATTTCATCGGCAGGCTTCTGTCACAACTGTACATACTGTACTTCAATGTATCATGCTGTGTTTTCCAACCCATCTGGATTTTTACCTAATATTTTGGCCAGTGGACAAACTGTGTGCTATCTCTCTCCGTGAATTCATTACCATCTGGTTGCGTTTGTTGTAGCTCAATATATTTATATTTGTGTAATGGCACTGACAACACGATTACTTTCGGACCATATGCAACAGCAACAAGGGACAGCATGTACAGTATGTATGGAGGTGGATTATGACTGCAGCCAACATTTTTTCAAAAACAGTACATGGTACAGTACGTTGCTGACAGATTGTGGACATGAAACAATATCACAAGTGCACCAGATGTCAAATGCAAAGTGCAATGTGCAAGTGCAAATGTAGCATTTCATTTGTAGATATTTCTCTAGAAGTCAAGATAAAACTCATCAATATGATGAAGACTACAAGTTGAGTTGAATGACGCCCGAGTCAAACGTAGTTGAGATGTGTCGTGTGTGAGCCTGTATACTTTCGGTGTGTGACACCCCATGCACAATTAAGTACAACTAACGCAGAGTGAGAAGGTCAGTCACGCGAGTAGACCACGCTGCCTCTTCGCTTGGAAAGGAGCCACGCTTAGACGGTTTCGGGGCATTTAGTAAGGACGCCTACCGAGCGTCTCCCTATAGGGAGGTCCTCGATGCACGTTATCATGGAAGGAGACTGGACATGTTGCCCCCGCGACCCGACTACTTATAAGCGGTTGAAAGTGGATGTATACGGATGACGTAGGCTTATAACTTTGTGGGTTTTTTAACCTTGGCGCAGGGTGGCTTTCACTTCCATTATCGCCATTTGAACCATTGACTGCAGCACGTGTCCTGTCTCTGCTTTATCAGATCCACCGCCTCGGATTTATGCTCACCACGCGGGATAGCATTGGAAACATGTAGTCACACACACACACACACACACACACACAGCGTGTTGAACTTAACTGTGCACAAACACACGCATACACACATGGTAAGAAGAGAGAGTGTCCTTGTTGAATATGGATAGGTTTGAGTCAGCCACATTCTTCTGCCGGGTGAAAGTCTCAAAGTCGTCGAATTCACTTGAATCCTGACGTTCATAAATCACCAAGACGCTGTTGTTTGTCTCGCAGTATTTATCGTTTATCTCCAATTGCCTCATCACAGACCTCCACTGAAGACGGCTGCAATCGTGTGTGTGTGTGTGTGTGTGTGTGTGTGTGTGTGTGTGTGACTGTGTGTGTTTGCGTGTGTGTGTGTGTTGGAGTTTGCATAGAGATGAGCACAGCAATGCGGAGGCAATCCAAAGTGATAGCATCTGATTATCCCACTCTCCAAGTTTTGAATGCAGAGCTGGTATACCAGCTCCAACAAGCCCCAGATGGTTTTAAAAAAGAAGATTGTGTTTTCACAGTATAGCCGCTGGAATGCATGTGTGATGCGGGCTCCCAGAAATGTCTTGTGTTTTAGCAGACGCTATATCTTTGATACGCAAAAAATAGGGGCTTACGCTAAAGGTGATAACGGATGTCGGGGAAACTGCAATGCAGGGATCTGGATAATGCATACTGTGTATACTCGCAGTAGGTTAAATAATTAATTAACATGATGATTATTATGCCTTTACTGTAAACAAAAACCCCACATTGCTCCTTTTTTAACGGGCGTATACTGCTGTGATGGTGCGAGTTGTCAGAGTTGCTGATGGAAGGAGAGCCAGGACTATTTGACTGGTAGTTCAGGTTAGCTGAAACTCTGCTTTACTGGTACCACAGACTTTTAATGACGCCACATGCATGCGCGTGCGTGCATGTGCGCATCGCAGAACAGTAACACACAGAACACACAGAACAGCTGATATAGCCTACACCTACGCCTATTGTTAAATAGTGTATGAGAGAGTTTTAGACACAAACGCAAAAAGTAGACTTAAATTAGTCAGACAAACGTCTTTACGGCACACTAGCAAAAACTAAAAAGTTTTCTTCGGACGAATTAATCTGTTGTGGAGGAGGCATTCTTCTTGTGTGTGCAGATCAAGACCACACAGCAGCAGTAGCCTATATACTGGAGCCATAGCCTATGTAAGTGTGCATGCTTACCGTGCGCTCAGGTATAAACAGTTAAAGCTGTCCTGTTGATATGCAAAGTAGTAGCCAGGCCCATTTTATTCGGCACAGTACTTGACACGGTGTGTCAAAAAAATTACTGTCATGCGTTCTACGAGCATGACACCACTGCTCTTAATGCCATTTCTGCTAAATGCTTCATATCCGAATTTGACAGTTGACCCCTGCTTAGTCTATATTAAAGTGTGCGCATGTGTTGTTATGATAGGTTAATGAAGCTGTCATTTGCTTTGTAGAAGATGCTATAGTCTGACATTCGTCTAACGGGTAATTATTATAACTTTTGCTTCAACTGACCGGGGCACACACTTAAATAGAGGCACGCACGCGCTGACTTATGGTACCTTATGGCGCATATCAGATTCAGATGCTGTAATTGTGAAAAGAAGTAAACAATGGCAGACAAGAATGTTCCAATTAGTACAGAGAAAATGTGTGCTTGTGTTGGATATGAGTCCTCTTCTCTTAACCCATTTAAGGCCTGAGGCCGATTCTACAAATGTTTGTAGAACAGATTCTTTCCCCGGTTTTGATGGGTTATAGAACCTGATCCTGTCTTCCATTATGGAGGTGTGAGTTGGAGGAGATGCTGAGTTAGTTGTTTTGGAACCAGACGCTTGCAGGAAGGATCTGATCTTCCCATGGGTTCATTCTGTGTCTACTGTATGCTCTATTCATCTGTCTAGACGGATCTGGGTGTCTGTTGATCACTCGGATAAATCAGCCAAAAGCCTTTAAAGCCGTCAATCAGTCCGTCTTTCAGTCAATCTTATACTATCAACAGTATGTCTGTCTGCCTGGCTCGCTGCATCTGTGTCGGTCTCTCTCCTCTGCACTGTTAAGTCTCGCTTCCGGAGCAAAATGTCACATTCTCCATACGAATGTCTTGAATTAAGGGATTCATGGAAGGGTCTTATTATTTCCTCATTGGGCACTTGAATGTCAGCTATTTTTACAAGGTTAAAATTGCAGCAGTCCACTCAGCAGCCCCCGTTCCTGTTTCACACAGGGGGCTATTAGCAGCATCGCTTGGTGCTTGTTTGTGTGATAATGGGTGGCTTATACATGGTCAAAGCTTAATGGTTCCCCCTAATGGCAAGCAGTGGGCCTTGTGGTGTCAACATTCTGACATTGAGCCTCCACAGCACACTGCATGCTGATCGTCTCATCAGCGTGACAAACACCCATGGACTTATCTGACGTCCATGTTTGAGATTTCGGACAAAAAACTAACTAGCTGTTCATTGGAGCTGTTATGGGCACCGCTCAAAAAAAACATACATTTCAAATGCTTTCTGTTCGATGTAGTTTGTTCGAAAACAAAAACAAACTCTTACATGTATGGTTCTGTAAATTCATTGTGAAAACATTACAGCAGTGCATTGATATAAAATCTACTTTTACTTTGGCTTGCACTTAAGTATTTTTACACGAGCAACATTTTGACTGAGCTACTTTTACTAGTAATTAGTAAATTAGTAAATTGAATACTTTGTCCACCACACAGCCTCAGCAGACGAACACACGTACACACATATGTGACCAAATTTGACTGAGAGACTGTTTTTTTTTCATATGAAAGCAGAAAACAGCGAATTGAGAAAACAGGCTTGAAAGGTTCACTTCTGTGGTCTCTAACATTACACCTAGCTACTTGTTTAAGTATTTATTTCATATGTACATGTCGATTTCAGCTCTGACACTTATTTCAGACATGCTCTAGTATGTGAAGAGTCTGCCTGTGCTATTAACTCATTAAAAAAAAAGTTTTTCTCCTCTGGTGAAAAGCTGGAATTTGCGCGATGGCAGTCTCTCAGTCAAATCTGGTCACATATATTGACATATGCACACACACACACACACACACACACACACACACGCACATAACACACTTTCATGCGGGCCATCGGCATCCGTAACCGTAATGAGGCTGAACAATTGGGGAATCATGTGAATTACTGCAGTAATCACTTGGTGAGGAGTGCTATACTCTGAGAAAAATCCTTTGATTAAGATAGTGCAGATTACATTGATTGGGGTAAACAAGTGTGACATAAGGAAATTCTTCGCTTGGCTAATTTGGCTAATAACCTCTTTCGTGTGTGTGTGTGTGTGTGCGTGCGCACGTGCACGCACATGCTCATAGTTATTTAACGGTGTCTCCGGTTGCTGGGCACGGCAATAACTTTGGGGCGGGCCCCGTCTAGAGTTTAAATGGACAGGTATCAGTCAAAAGGGAGACAACGATGGGGAAGAGTCAACATTATGGAATGTCAGAACAGGTCAGCTCCATGTATGGAGATCTAAGGGTTTGAGGTCAGATGTAGAGTTGCTGGCCATTATTGATGACATCAGGGATAAAATAAGTCTTCCCATCATGCACCTGTAACCCAACATGCATTGCACTGTGTCACATGATCGGCTGATGGCGTTGCCTTTCCGGAGCGGTCCGTTGTGGTTGGCTGCAGAAGCTAAATGGGGCAAAGACAATAAATATGGCAGAAATGGTAGCGAGCGATGGTAGGGAAAACAGCAGTGGAAAGTGCGGGCAGCACGCCACTTCCGCCACTCTCCCCTTGTATAGACGGTGAGGTTAGACTCAAATTTAAACGTTATGTTGCCTTCAGATTGCCTGCAGGCTGCAGCCAGTTCAAGCGTCCTTTAATTTCAGATGGAAATTGATTCAATAAAACATTTTGCAGTCTTTCTTATACCTGTATATAAAGAATTGGCGTTGGATGTCACAAACTGTAGGTGGATGCATAGGTGGACCTTTTAAGGTCACAAACGTAACATGCCCATATATGTAGATTTCCAAGCGGTGAAGACGCCTGTAAATCTCCATGTCACAAATGTAAACGTATCCATGTATGGAGACTTCACCGGCATATAAACACTTATATAAGCCCTTGGTGTCCTCGTGCATGGCCAGGTCCATCCCGCCTGTTCTGAGGAATCCACATAGCCGAGTGCATGTTAAAGACATTGCGCTTACTACACTCCGTGTCGAGGCCAGCCACCTCCACGGCCAGCCAGAGCACAGTGAGGGCGTTCTCCGTATCGTCGAACCGGGAAGGATTCAAGTACGTAAACGCCCGGGACGTTCCCACGGACCTCAGGTCCGTCACGGACCGCGCCGCCCAGACGCTGCTGTGGACGGAGCTGTTCAGGGGACTGGCCATGACCATGAGCTACCTGTTCAGGGAACCCGCCACGATCAACTACCCGTTCGAGAAGGGACCGCTGTCGCCGCGCTTCCGGGGGGAGCACGCCCTGCGCCGGTACCCGTCCGGCGAGGAGCGCTGCATCGCCTGCAAGCTGTGCGAGGCCGTCTGCCCCGCGCAGGCCATCACCATCGAGGCGGAGGCGCGCGCCGACGGCAGCCGGAGGACGACGCGCTACGACATCGACATGAGCAAGTGCATCTACTGCGGCTTCTGCCAGGAGGCCTGCCCCGTGGACGCCATCGTGGAGGGCCCCAACTTTGAGTTCTCCACGGAGACCCACGAGGAGCTGCTCTACAACAAGGAGAAGCTGCTCAACAACGGAGACAAGTGGGAGGCGGAGATCGCCGCCAACATACAGGCAGATTACCCCTACCGATAGACAATGCTTGCAGCATTTTGTTTTTGCACGAAAAACAATCTTTAGGTTAAAATCGGACCATAGCCACTTTCCCAAATGTGATGACCATCACGAGACATCTAAAAATCACCCCTGTGTGAAGTGAGGGGCACTCTTATCATTATACATCATCATGCATCATCTCATGAACAACTGAATTTATGTGATCGGTTAGCCGATTTGTTCGTCTACATGACGTAGTTTTTCCCTTCATCGTCAATGGCATTTAATGTTTGTTGCCACCGATTTTTCGTCATAATTGAGGCACAATTGACCTAATTTCTCCTGTCATTGTCAATGGCAAATATGAGACGTGTGGGGACAAAAGCTGTATATAGCCTCAATAATACATGGTTTCTGTTGTGTGTCTGACGTGATGTTGAAAATACCGTACGTTGCATCAACCATACTCCAGAGGTTTGAGCGACGGTCAACCCGGAACTCCATATATGGTCGTATTTGACGTGGAGCTCCTTATATGGATCCTTATGTGATCGTTGGAGTCTGTCATGACGCGGTTAGTCGGTTACGTCACGCTGTCACAGTCGGCATGACACGCACCATATTTACATGTAGGTAGGTATAGCTGCAATGGTTTACTCTTTGTATGTTTATGTGTTTATGAGTCATAGTGAACTCAATAGTTATGTCTGAGTCATAGTGATAGGAGATGTGGCCCCTTAAGGTAGTATATAAAAAGGACATTTGAATACAGTAATTCTTTTTAAATAACAGTAAATTTACAGTGCAAAAGAATACTTTTTAAATCTCAATAAAAGGCAGCAGCAAACAGATTTTTTTTTTTTTTAAACTGAAAGTTGCTTCTTTGTTTAGTTCTGATTCTAGACCTGTCCCAGATGAGAGGATTGGATGGTTCATGATATCACACAAGATCATAAATGTATTGAGAAGTGCACGTTAATGAATAACATTCAATAGCTTACATGTACAGAATCAATTGAACATGATACCTAATGATGATGTCACTGGAAGATGGTTTCTAAACTGCCCACAGCCCTCCTATGAGACACAGACTGAGTAGAAAAATATCGTGCCATTTTATCATGATATGAAGATAGGTTGAAAAGTGGTGAAGTGGTCCTTTAAAAGATTTGCACACGTTTTCACAAAAATAGCAGATCTACTAGCTCGTAGACTCGGAGACTGGGCTGGACTGGAAGGATTTCTGTCCCTGCCCCAGTGCCCCAATCTTCTCATTGGCTTTGTCCGACGTTGAGCCAGACACATGGCTGCCAGAGGGTTGTGGCCTGCAGCATCTGAAGAGGCTCATGGCGTGCTTGTGGAAGGTCTTGTCCAGCAGGAAGTACATCACGGGGTCAACTGAACCCCTCACAGCGGTCAGAAGGAGCAGACAGTTTTTCAACTTGAGGGAAGATGAAGACGGATACATATTTATTTTTAGACTATGTAATTTTAACCCATTTTAGGCCTGACCTCGAAATTAAAAAAAAAAAAATCTTCTAAATCCTCCAGTTTTCTGAAATAAATATTTTCACGATTTTTCAAAAATAGCAGACCTACAAGCTCGTAGCGCGCCACTCGGTGGCGTGCTATGAGCTTGTAGGTCTGCTATTTTTCAATAGCTAAATTATAACAATGTTTAAAACACCAAAAGGGGTTCCTGCCCAAAATCGGTTAATAATGATTACAGGAGTATCAATCACACCATAGCAAACTGTTTGCATTAAAAAAAATCTCTCTACATATACTGTACCACATATTGCATCCTGTTTCTCTAGCCATGGACGCTGTTGTACTATAGAATAGATCATTAAATAAGCATGCACATTTTGCTCACCTCAACGAGGCCGGATAGTGGATGACAGTGGTGGTGATTTGTGGTGTGACTGGAGGGTGCTGGAACCGTCAGTTGTTGTTGTTGTTGGACCAAAGAGACAAAGATGGGCTTGAATATGTGGTGCGGTAGAAGACATACGACCAGAACCACCTGGAAAGAGTTGTAGTAAGACAAGGAAATTCTGATTATTTTAAAGTCAAATATCGCGTACATTCAAATTTATAGTGACTATAAAAGTGTCCCCCCCCCCCCGTCCCCCCCATTGAAGTCGCAATTTATTTATTTAACTCTTATTTATAAAATATCTTGGATACATGAACACAATCATTTCATCAGGTAAATGCAGTACATAGTCTTTTTTTATATATTTTTTATCCCACGATTTTGTAACCCATTTTTCACCCCTGTGTCAATCATCTAATGTGATCCTGGGCTCTACACACCCTCCGCCAACCTAGTCCCCATATATGGGGGACATGGGGAGAGCAACGGACTTGAACTCATGCTTCCTTCATGCCTGAGTGTCCAAGTTGCTCCTTTACACCTGACAGGGGGGGAGTTTCCCTGGTTGGACGTAGCGCGTGGAAGGAACATGTTATTCCAACCAGTTCCTTTCCCCTCCCAGTACATAGTCTTAACACCAATTCACCTGGATGACCACGATGTTCCGGAACACCCGTGCCAGCAGCCTCTGCGAGCCGGTGATCTTTGTGCTGCGGCGTGAGCGCCTGATGTGCCTCAACACCGTCACGTAGCACATCTGCACCAGCAGGAAGCATGCGAAGAACACACACACAGCGACCAGGCAGGACGCCCTAGACAGACCGCCCCCTATCTCCACCCCTGGGCTGTAACACACCTCCTGCCTCGCTCCTCCGCCCCCCTCTGCCCTCCTGACTTCCTTTTTGGAGTAATACACTGTCACGGGAACGACGCCGCCCACCGCCAGCACCCAGACGGCGGCGCACACGGCCCGCGCCACGGACGCCTTCTTCAGGCCGGCGAAGACGGCGGGCGGCAGCAGCGTGGCGCAGGCGCTGGGCCTGGTGGCGTGCGTGTGCTGGATGAGGGTGGCGAAGCGGTTGAGGGCCAGCCAGGTGAGGAGGGCGACGCCGACGTAGATGTTGACGTGGAGCACCGGGGTGGCGACGTCCAGCACGAGCCGGCAGGCCAGCCCGTCCAGCGGCCACGACAGACCGCCATGGTAGTAGGCCGCCTGGAAGGGCGCGGTGAGGACCAGCAGCAGGTTGGAGAAGCTCAGGTGGCCCAGGTAGACGTGAGTGGGCGTCCGGGAGGAGATGCAACGCAGGAACACCCACAGGGACAGGGCGTTGCCCGGGAGGCCGGTGAGGAAGAGGAGAGCGTACATGGAGGTGAGGAAGGTGAGGCTGGCGTGCGTGGGACAGAGGGAGAACGTGGGGTCCGGGTCGGACGCAGGGGTTGAGGAGAGGCAGCTGTTAACCGACAGGGACGAGTTGGGTGAATTCTCCATTGAGCTACAGATGGACAATGGGGGGAGAGAGAGATATACAGCATTAGGTCTTTTCCCACGACACTTGGCTATGGGTGAAAACCAACCTCTGTTAGCCCTGAGCTTACAGTAGCGTCTACACCTTTGAAAGTGGTATAATATCCACAACCTTCCTGAACCCCCATCCGGAGCACAGTTATCACCTAAATCACTGGGGTTAAGTTCGCTAGTGAAATCATGGTTGGAACAAAAGCAAAAGCAAAAGTCTTTGTCCAAAGATCCTGCTCGAGTTGTCTACAATATAAACCATGTTGTCCCTGGGCTTAGATTTTCAAGTACGAATGCTTAACCTAGGACTTGGGCAGGTTAATAAATACCAGTGTGAAATGTACAGTATTTATGAAAAGCCATATTGAGAAATACAACTACACATGTAAATTGTCATCTGGGATGAGCTGAGCAGTGTAAATAAATAGTTATTTGATAGTCATTGAACAACATTTTCCAGCATATTTTTAACACAGGTGACACAATAGGTGATACATAATTGACTATATACCTCACGCAATACATCATGTCAACATATAATCAATAAGTAATTATCTGAATGATTGTCATACAAGCCATAAACTTTTACCTTTGACAACTCTAAAATTGACAAATTGGCACTGCACTCTGATCAATGCCTTGCGTCATACATACCAATCTTTATATACATACCAATCACAAGAGTCCTGATTACATTCGGAATCGCAGGGCTTTCGACGTCAACTCTCCGCTAACAAAATGCACACAGAAGATGAGAAACGTACTGGCAGTGGAAGGCAGATTGAGTAAGCTTCTTGTAAGTTGTACGTGCTTTTCTAATATAGGGGAAGAGGAAGTTGCATTGTGCTGTCGCTGAGAACCCTATACTGTAGCTGCAGCAGGTGTGTTTCATATATCTCATTTATGCTATGTATGACCATTCACCCTGTTGTTGTTTGCCAAGTGCTCATGGCACTTACTCTAACCTTTTGTAAGCCGCACTGGATGAAATGCTTAAACTGCATTACAATTCATTTGTAATGCATGTACAGTATGTGAAGAATTATTGTGGATGTGACGGTATGACGAAAGCATGGGAAATGCGAGTGTGGTTTGGCTATTAGTGACCGTCTGTCTTTCAGTGGTAGTATATTGTTTCACTTGTATTGTGTTATAGATAGTACAGTATGAGGGCTGAATTTAGAGAAATGTAATACATCTTTTTTTTCCTGATACATAATTCATTATGCCCCCAACATGTAAATGGATGAGAATAAACTGCCGTCTACTACTGGATTATCTGCCGTGAGCACCAAAATTTCTTCTAATCCAATTCTGATCCTATAGTCTGGGCACTGATTCTTAATCTGGTCTTTGTTTGTCTACTCCTGAAAATAAGATGAACAACAACAAACAATCCACTTTTTTTTAAATTCTGGAACAAAGTAGCGATATGACATTCACTATGTTGCAACTAGAAATGTGTTTTCAATCCAGCCAGAATCCTGTGTGGAACAATATGTTTTTGCAAGTTGCACTGGCAAAGTGCAGACAGTAGGAATCGAGGTTTCTTCATTTTGTCTCCCGAAGGAGAAATTTGTCTTGGACCCCAAGGATTTTTTTCTTAACCTGTCCAATGGTGGCCTGCTCATGATCTTCCCTGCCATTTTGGCTAATCTAAGGATCTCAGATTTGTACTTTACAGTTAGGTTTCTAAACCAACTGGTGATACCATACCTTAGAATTGACTCTATACTAGCTATATAGACAGCATTATGTTTCTACTTACACCAAAAAGTCTGATAAAATGAAGGCGCTGGTGTACTTTTTGCACACATACTTGTCACATGGGAGTGCCAGCTTATATCCAAATCCATGTGCACTGCACTCCTAGATATTTAATAGGAGGTGACCTGTTTGATGTCATATGACCATGCATGGCGATCGTGGTGTGGTCACCTATAGACCTACATGGGATCCACTACAATCTCCTCCGTTTTCCGTGCATTAACTTGTAAGTGAGGTTCATCGCACCAGGTTACTGGTGTTACCTTCACTTGTGAGTAAACTAAGGATAACAGTGTCGTCCGAGAACTTGACTACACACTGACTGGACTGTGAGCTGACACAGTCATTTGTGTATAGGGTAAACAAAAGGGAGGAACTAACTGTCTTCTGGGGGGCCTCTTTGCGGCTTACTGCCCTGTCAGAGAGCGCCAAATTAAATATCACCTGTTGTCGCCTTGTTGGATAGAAAGGAGAAATACCATCTAGAAAGGAGACATGACTTATTTACATACATGCTTTTCGTTTTTTATATTCACTGTATTTATTATTTGTACCGTATGTAACAGTATTGCTTACTGGAGAATGAATACATTCTTTTGGGGGTCAGTATTTATTTATTCTCTGGGTCCTTGACATGAAAAGGGTTGAGAACCACTGACACAGAAACGGAGGTTCATCAGAAAACTGTCATGATTTAGAAAGACATTTTTAGAATCGTTCCCAGGTCAAAATGGGTTAAACAGAGATGCTATTCTCAATAGTCATAAGGATATATACTACAGATAAGGGCGACACACAAATAGTTGCACGAGTACAGATTCGCTGACGGACTGAAAGTGAGCATGGAGGAGTTCGCTCAGCTGTTATAGATTGACAGCCGTAGTTGAGTTAGGATTAATACATTGATGTGAAAAGTGGCCGACTAGCATTGAATGAGCTGGCAGACGACGCACAATAATACATATATTTGGCTGTCTATAAATTGACACAGTAATTTGTATATAGGGTAAACAAAAGGGAGGAACTAACTGTCCCCTGGGGGCCCCTTTACGGCTTACTACCCTGTCAGAAAGCGCCTAATTAAATATCACCTGTTGTGGCCTGTTGGATAGAAAGGAGAAATACCATCTAGAAAGGAGACGTGACTTATTTACATACATGCTTTTCGTTTTTTTATATTAATTGTATTTATTATTTGTACTGTATGTAACAGTATTGCTTACTGGAGAATGAATACATTCTTTTGGGGGTCAGTATTTATTTATTTAGATAAGAAAGACAGGGCAGAAATGGCAGAGAGGAGGAGAAGGGACAAGCAACACGGGTCTCAGATCAGGACTCGGGCTGGAATTGTACCAAGTAAAAGTTGCAATAATGTGGTCAAGATTCAAGAGTAGTATTTTTTGTTACAAGTATATGTGTGCAAAATGTGGGTGTCAAAAAAGCAACACTAACAAAGTAGTTACAAATCTTTTAATGCATTGAAGCAGCAATAAAGTAACTTATCACAGTTGCCAGAAGATATTAAGTAATCCCCTGCTAGTGTAAACCCTAACCATTGCACCATTAGACATAATCCAGTGGAGGGCACTCTTCAATGGTAATTTCTTCTATGTTGTCTATTGTCCATTTATCATCTGCTGCTGCTGTTTTAACTGGTTGGGCAGTAAAGAAGCGTGTTGGTTTTGTAGACGAGGGCTCACATTTCCCTGTGTGCCATTGTCATCACATTGTAATTCATATTTTAACTGATGTCACACAAAACCAGAAATAAGCAAGTTATACAATGTGAGTTGTGTTGTCTTACATGGATAGTTCATCTCCAAAATGACTTTTTTCCCCTATTGATTACTCACCCCATGGAGACTTGAATTCATGGATATGTTTGTTTTTGTCCCTATGGAGACCCAAAAGAGCCTATTTGTGTCCTCTGCTATAGTTTTTTGTATGAACTCTCCCTTTAAAATGCATCTTGTTTCTTTGACACAGGTCTCAAAAGCGGTGACATTTTGATGTGGCATTTTAACCGGTTTAAACCGGAGCCTATTTCCGGCATGTCATTATATGCGGAAAATGTTCAAAATGGCAGTTATACAAGCTCACAACATTGTTGCATTGTGACCGGTTGTGACCCGCTGTGAGCTTGTACTGTAGAGTGGCTTTTTTCAAACATTATTGAATAGGGGCTGAAGTGGTAAAAACTCATGGAAAATAT
This sequence comes from Protomyctophum bolini, assembly GCF_963924005.1. NCBI lineage: Eukaryota > Metazoa > Chordata > Actinopteri > Myctophiformes > Myctophidae > Protomyctophum > Protomyctophum bolini. Next base: position 9,934,356 of record NC_137877.1, on the reverse strand, counting down.
TATTAATATCCAGTCAGGGTGAAGTGTAGTCAATTTATTAGGAAGATTCGAGCAGAGTAACAGCATACAGATGAGATCATAAGAAACCGGCAGAACTCAGACAGTTCTTATAGTCCACTCTTAACAGAGATGCTATTCTCTTTTTTTTTTATAATATTTGTTTTATTCGGAAAGTGCAGTATAATTGTACATATAGCATTTCTACAAACGATATAAGAGCAGTTCCCAAGATTTTCTTCTTTTCTTTTTTTTCCCCACCCCTCTTCCCTCCCTCATCCCCCCTCCATGTGGCAACATCTCCAATGTCTCTGTATAATATAGTCCTTTTTCCTATATAAGACATCGAGTCCACACTCAAACAGAGACAGGCACGGCAGTAATACTTCAGGTGGTACATTTCAGGAGGACAAAGAAAAAAGAAAGAGTGGGCGGAAAAGACATAAGAAACAAAAAACAACAACAACTAAAGTATATACATTTATGCTGAGGGGGACAAAAACAATATAGCTTTGGTCTTCGACCACGAGAGGAGAGATGCTATTCTCAATAGTCATATAAGGATATATACTACAGTCCGCTCAGCTGTTAGATTGACAGCTGTAGTTGAGTTAGAATTAGTACATTGACGTGAAAAGTGGCCGACTAGCATTGAATGAGCTGGCAGACGACACACAATAATACATATATTTGGCTATCTATAAATTCAGCCACCACCACCACCACAGACCCATGCTTAATAAAACGTGTGGCTTGTTCTCCATAGGTTTCTCTGATAAAAAAGTCTGATGACTACCCACTGTCTTGATAGTCTGTAAAGTCGCTATTCCCTTTCATTTGATTTCATCATAATGTATCAGCATGTCCTATGGCTGTGAGCTCACTTTGTTCATCTGCTAGTTTTATTTCAACAGCGCTTGAGCACACAAATGAATGGTTTAGAAATAAAGAGAACGCCAGCAGAAAATGTTTGCACAATAATTACGTGCAGTTTTGTAAGAACTCCTGTCTGTGTGTGTGTGTATGTCTGTGAACAAAATAACAAATGGGGGGATTTTCATGAAACGTGGTAGTAATTATGACTAGGCTGCCTTAAAGAGGTCGTTAAACTATTAGGTCTCAAAGGTCAAGATCACTATCAAGGTCAGGATCAAAATGACATAAAATCAAGGTCAAAACAACATATTCTGTCATATTTTAGGAACAAAGATGCAGAACAAGAGATGTTGGCGCATGCAGAGTTTTCATCCATTTTTTTTTTTAAATTCCCTCTGATGCTGGTTTCATGATTCTTTGCTTGTTGCCACACACTCGTATAGCTGCCGATACCAAACGTTTATTGTGGACACAGATAAACTGCCTCCTTCAGGGGCCTGAAGAAGGCAGTTCATTTGTATGAAATGTTGGTTTCTTCCACAATAAACGTTTGGCATTGGCAGCTTCGAGTGTACGGCTATACATTCTTCAATTTCTAGTATTTTCCCCGTTGTCTGGCACCTCACAAGGACCGTTGTGCTCTGGACCTTTTAGTTTAACCCATTCTGAACGGGCACCCATTTTGGTGTTGGCATCATGTTATGCTTTATCTATTGAAAAATAGCAGATCTACAAGCTCATAGCGCGCCACCGAGTGGCGCGCTACGAGCTTGTAGGTCTGCTATTTTTGAAAAATCGAAGAACGACTGTGACATTTTCAGAATCTGATCTCAGGTCAGAATGGGTTAATCAGACCAGTGTGTGTCCATGTGGAAACCTCGTATGAATCTGATCTCAGGTCAGAATGGGTTAAAGTCTTTTCCTGTTGTCCACTGATCTTCACGAGAGCAAGGTTATCGCTGATCACTGCTACTGTGACCCTGGGGCGGGTCACACCAAAGACTATAACAATGGGACCCAACGCCTCCCTGCTTGCCACTCATGTCCAGGTGGTGTGGTGGACTTGTACAGTAGAGGAAGCATGTGCACTGTACATCAAGCCGTCTCATGCTACAGAAACAGGAGCTAGGCTCCTGTCCCATGCTATACGCCTATGGGCCACATGCCTCCCGAGTCCCAAGGCTACACTTACTTACTTTTACTGCTTAGTGCCAAGACAATGATTTAATGGCCACCTGGGACCTCCATCATTTGTTTTTTAGGCAAATGTTATATCATGCCATCTCAGAATCTGCAATAACTTTCAGTTGGTATATCTGCCATTTCCTAACCTTTGTGGGGTCGTGAATTAATGCAAAAAAAAAAGACAACGTAAACAATGAATATCATTGCAAATAGAATATGTGTGTTGTGATTTCCAATTGACCCGGCACACACTATTGACTAAACTATAGTGCCTAGTGTCCAACGGCAGCGTTCCTACTCCCAGTCGACGCCTGTGCACTGCCACTGACGGCGTTCCTGTTCCCGTTCGCCGCGTCGACAGTGGAGCTGCCCCCCCCCAGGGTACCCGTGCCCTCTCGCACGACCAACACGCTGCCCACCAGTCGCAGCACCTCCTTTCTCACGGACGAGGACAACAGGAAGTACATGACGGGGTCCAGGCAACTGCTCAGGGCGGAAAGCAGCAGAGCCACCTCGTTGGCCTTGTCGACGACGCCCCTCCGCAGACAGGACGTGTTGTGCGCGACCTGGGTGTATATATAGAACACCCGGACCAGGTGATAGGGGACGAAGCAGACGGTGAACAGGAACAGGACGAAGAAGGACTTCTTGGCGGTCCGGGCGTAGCGCTGCGCGTTGGGCAGGTCGGGCTTCTCCCGCGACGTCCTCAGGAGCTTCAGGGCGATCTTCCCGTAGGACACGACGAGCGCGACGAACGCGAGCCAGAAGACGGCCACCAGGGAGAGGTTGACGTAGGCTTTCCACTTTGCGTTCTGGAGGTTTTTATATTGGAAACACCTGTTCGAGACATAGAGTATGTATAGACTATTAGTTTGTGATACTGGTAGCACGCTGTATACACAGTACATACAGGGACTGTTGCGTCAAATGTAAAACTCTGAGACATGATCATTTAGTTTGATTAAAGGTATATTCAGTGATTTCACTTAATTCAAATATCACTTATTTTTTTGTTTTGTTGAGTGTGCTGACCATATAAGGAGTTCCTCCCTGTCCCCAGTTAACCCCTGGGGGGGTCAAAAAACCTTATAGGTTTCGTTTTTGGCTCTCTATCCTGATTGGATGAAAGGCTTTGGGTCCCAAGGCAAAAAACGAAACCTAAGGTTTTTTTGAGTGAAATCACTGAATATACCTTTTAAAGAGATCACCAACCTGCCAACGTCCCCCTCCTTCTTCGAGAACACCATCACCAGACACGTGACCGACGCCATGGCCCAGATGACGGAGCAGGCCACGGTGCTCCACCTCCTGGCGTTGGGCCGGTACCGCATGCCGCGCTGGATGGTCAGGTAGCGGTCGACGCTGATCAGCCCCAGCAGCGTGATGCTGATGTACATGTTCATGTAGAAGAGGTTCCCCACCACCGTGCACACGGTGGGGCCCATGTCCCAGCGGTTGTTCTGGCTGTGGTAGAGCACCCTGAAGGGCAGACACACCACCAGCAGCAGGTCCGCGAAGGCCACGTTGACCAGGAGCACGCGGACGGAGTTGCGCTTGGAGTGCACGCTGAAGAACACGCAGAGGGCCAGCAGGTTGCCGGCCAGGCCCAGGGCGAAGAGCAGCGAGTAAAGGACCGCCAGGGGGACGCGCAGCGAGCTGTCGTCCAGGACGCAGGGCTCGGGCGTGATTATCGGGGTCGCCTGGCTGCTGTTGGCGGCGGCGGCGGTGAAGAGGAAAAGGGAGGCGTTCAGGGATCGGTGCGCGCCCGCGGCAGTCGTGGTCGTCGGAAACAAAGCGGCCATCATGTCGGGTGTTAGTTTCTCAGCACTACAAAAAAGAGGGGAAAACATTTATATTTGTTTAGTTTTTTGTGTGTGGCCAGTTGTATTAAAGGGACACTTCACCCTTTTTGCAAAAAGATATATGTTAATGACGTTTAGAAGCTTTAGAACACTTTCCTGGGGGTCTTTATGTGTGTAATATGTGGTTTTAGATATTTTAGATTGTAGCAGTGAGCCCGGTGTCTCTGATGTCACGGACACTGGGCTCACTTCCTTCCTGGACTACATGTTGTCTCAGTAAGACAGCTCTCCCCCAATCCACAAGGAGGAGCAGTGCACCAAAGAATTATGGGAATTGTAGTCCAGGAAGGTAGTGAGACCAGTGTCCATGACATCAGAGACACTGTGCTCACTGCTACAATCTAAAATAGCTAAAACCACATATTACACACATAAAGACCCCCAGGAAAGTGTTCTAAAGCTTCTAAACGTCATTAACATACAGTATATTTTATTGCAAAAAGGGTGAAGTGTCCCTTTAATGATTAGTAGATTAACTACTGTATAATGTGTTTTGGAGTTGTTCTAGTCCTCTCGGGAAGAGCTCACATTCTCCAGCGCTGGTGTATGTGATGATGGCCGAGGGCCAGCTGTGTGGTTTTAGACCGGATCGACATTAATCCTGCCCTCTTAGCCTGCCCAGCCGACCATCTCGGCAGTAGTTCAAGCAAGAAGTTCTACTCAAACTTAACCAATTTAGACCTGTGGGCGATTCTAAAGCCTAAAACCACGCCAATGATGCATGCACGCCATGCAACTACCGGTACTTGCAATTTAAGTATTGCAACCATTCTCCCCAATGGCAGTTGGAAGGCGTTTCAGTGGTGCGGTTGACTGTTTTGTTGCAAGGATAGTTGCAACTGGATTGGTGTGGTTTGGGAACTTTGGGCTTTAAAACACCTTCTAAATTCCGAAACTAAGATTTCTGAAAAACTTGAAACTTGAAATATGTATTCAAATTTTAGAAATATGTTGCTATATACTGTACATGGCAACAACAACCCAAAAATGGCTTTCCGTCTTTAATGGGTTAAAGCCCGGCTGTTACATTTGTTTTGCGTGCCGGTGTACATAGAGGATCTCACCTTGTGTAGACCTTAAAACTAAGGCTAGTTTAGGACGGTACATCTTATCCAAAGATCAGTTAGATTAGCTAATGGGAGGGGATATTACATAGAAGTTGCTTTACATCTCTAACTAGCTGTACTCCTCAACGGCGCACAATCATTTATTTAGTGCAAAAAATAATGAGGTCACATCAAAAGATCGGAACCCTCAATAGATACCCAACACATTTTAACCCATTTTGGGCGGGAACCATTTATAATTTAGCTATTGAAAAATAGCAGACCTACAAGCTCCTAGAGCTTGTAGGTCTGCTATTTTTGAAAAGTCGTGAAAATATGGCACAAATCTTTGAAAATATATTATTTTAGAGCGAACGTTTTTAACTCAAATCTTTGCTTCGGGGGGGTCCCTGGAATAACATATTTTCAGATGGGCATTGGTGGCCAATTATTACATATCATTTTTGGGGTCCTCGACATTAAATATTGAGCACCACTGATACAGAAACATGAGATATTTCAGAAAACTGACAGACATTTTTTACATTTCGACGTCGGTCCTAAATGGGTTAAGTTTGCAGAGAACCAGAACCAGAAAGAAATCACACTAATGGTGTACAGAGGAAAGTAGTACTCACCGTGTGAATGCAGTACATGGCTTGTTGAAGTGCTCTTGTTTTCTTGTGGCGGCAGAGAATAAAACACGGAACGGAACGGTAGCCCCCTTGTGACTCCTACAGTGCACTTTCTTTTCGTCTGACTCATCCCACAGTTTCTCCTTTTGTCGAGTCTGATGGAAAAAGTCTACAGATTGATTTCCACAATAGACTCATTTCCTCTCTCTTAATGTGCTTCTTGCCCATCCATTTAGCAACCAATCCTCATGATATCACTTTTCGTAGACTATACGTATAACGCAACAGGGAAATCCTCTCCCCTCTCTGCTCCCTCTTCACTTTGTGTACAGCTGTACACAGCTGTGCTCGCGAGTCACGAGAGAAGCAGACGGAGAAATGCTGAAGAAGAGACGCATGCGGTGATGCTTCTTTGATTGTTGGAGGAAGGAAGCCTGCAGAGCTTCCAAAACCACAGAGCAGTGGGTGTCAGAGAGGTGGGGCAGGGCCTACAGAGCACAACTTTTGATTAGACATTGGAATCACAGAGCACTCACTCTCTCACCGCTTGTGTTTACAGTATGTTGTCCCACATGGGCTCTGATTATAATACAGAGGCACCTGCCGAGTGTACTGTACAGCCTTCTGATGTACTGTAAGAGATGGGTACCAGATGGGTACCAGAAATAGCCATGAATTCGTGCCAGCCAAGTAATCAAAACAATGGCTATAGTGGAGATGAGCCAGGGACGAGTTTAAATTGCCACCCATGGAGACGGTATAGCCGCAAACCAGACCGACGTCAGCGTCTCAAGTTAACGTTTCTTAAGTACTAATGGTGAATTATTGTGAATATGCTTGGATACAGTTACAGAATCAGACATTTTAGTGTGGTGTTATTGAGTTCAGACAACTTGTAGCTAGCTACTCCATTTCATACCAGTTCTTCACACTTATCTTGTAAGAGTACCAGAACCCTATTTATAGTCTTTGTGGTTCAACAGTCTGCACCACATCACACTATCAACACCATTCACACTTCACACAGGGTGGAGTGGCAGGATTTTATCAAAATGCCAACCACCCTTTTCTCCATTATAAACATCAAGGCTTCTGATCCAATGGTGAAACTTCATCAGTCAGTGACTCAGACAGTAGCCTGGGGTCCACCTATGCTTTCTATGGCATTAGGCGGCTCCCGGCAGGATCCGCCGGGAGAATCTAGACACAGCTGCGTGACATGAGACTAATTAATTAGAGCGACAGAGAGAGAGAGAGAGTGTGTGTGTGTGTACGTGTGTGCGTCAATTTAACAAAGCTGCAGACGGTCAGAAATCAGCAGAAACTGATCGATCGCTACTCTATGTCGAATTGAAGTGGACTCGGTCCACTTCTCCCTTGGAAATAAAAATGTCTGGGTTCCGAGGCTACTCAGACCGTAACTCACCTCAGCCGAGCGTCGGCTCTCCCATTAACGCTTGTTTCAAAGCATGTAGTATTTAGGCTATACCTAGGATAGGTTTTTACTTTGTCTCGTTTCTCTAAAAAACAAACTCCTGGGGAAATGTTTCAGTTGATGTTGTTGAAACAAAGGACACCAAACAGATGCAATTCTAAAAAAGAATGTCTGCACTTTTTGCTGTTACGTCGACAGTGTACACACACACACACACACACACACACACACACACACACACACACACACACACACACACACACACACACACACACACACACACACTAGTGATACGATCAAGACATATCTTTCAGATTCCAGAGATTAAAATAGGGTGCATTTTGCATCCCAAAACACAGTTTATAGTTAAGGGACGCAATAAAACAACGACCCCTGCATCCACAGGAGGCACTACTGTACTACTGTTTTTTTTATTCTACTTTATTTTTGCTAGCTTTAGTTATAATGTGGTTATATTAATGTAAAAAACAGAAGCAGAAATGGTTATTATAACCATATAAAATGAAATGGTAGTTAAATGCTGCAATTTGTAAAAAGAAAAAGAGAAATATGACTCCTAACGTTGTTGAAGTGGGACTCCTAAAATGTCCCTGCTGGGACTCATCTAAAAGACCATCCCTGCATCCCGGGACTCATTACATTGAAAACCTGTTTACATCACTGAGATTCCATTCTGATTGGCTTCCAAAATGTGTGGGAGTGTCCCTCAGTATTGCGTTCTATCGCATTCAGTCTGCCATGGTTAGTCAGACAGTTTCAGGTCAAAACAGACAGAAGAAATTATTTACCCTTAACCCATTCTGACCTGAGATCAGATTCATACAAGGTTTTCCACTGGACACACACTGGTCTGATTAACCCATTCTGACCTGAGATCAGATTATAAAAATGTCAGTCGCTCTTCGATTTTTCAAAAATAGCAGACCTACAAGCTCGTAGCGCGCCACTCGGTGGCGCGCTATGAGCTTGTAGATCTGCTATTTTTCAATAGCTAAAGCATAACATGATGCTAACACCAAAATGGGTGCCCGGTCAGAATGGGTTAAATGTCTCATTCAATCAAGACTACGCTGAAAGTAGAAGAGAATGAGGGGAAAAACAGTAGATGAAACTACAAAGTTGTCACTAAAAGGAAATGAGTGTTTAAGTCACAAGATTGAGAAGGTTGCTGCAAAAAATTATCACCACTTGATTTGAACTATATGCTTGTCAGTTATTCATTTCGTAAAGGCTTTTAATCTCAAGATTCTGTCGGTTATACAGTAGTATGTGCTCATGGTAGGCAGGAGGGTAATGTGGAGATCTGAGGGCTTTGTGGTCTGGTGGCTTTGGGTGTGTCTGTCATGTGATTATTGTCATTTATAGGAGGCTCTGCCCCCTCTTTAATTATCAAAAGAAGAGTTTCATATCTCCCTCTCTTTCTCTTCCTCTCCTAGTACTCCCTTCCACTTAACTCTTGTTTCCTCCCTTCTTTCTTCAGCCCCACTGTGTGTTGCTGGCATCCAAGGAGAACTCTGCTCCAGTCAAGCTGGGGGGGTTTGGAGTAGCGATCCAGCTCGGTGAATCAGGACTGGTGGCCGGAGGTACGGTACATTCTGTAGACACATCACTGCAATGCCCACTTATTATCTTTACAGACAGATCACACACACACACACACACACACACACACACACACACACACTTTTCCCATTCCCAGGCATCACACGGTATATGTTCCCGTTAGTAAACTGAACGAAACACATTTGTACAACTTTAAGAAAACTAATTTTCTTAGTATTCTTGATTTTGAATAACGAGGGGGAAGTGCCAAGATATATTTAAGTCTGGCAATAAGGGGAGCCCGAAGGCTTATATAGGATGGGCTTAGAGTCAGCCTGGATTTGGATGATGCTTTTGGAGGGGAGTGGAAAGAATAATGTGTGCTAAACACTAAGCACGCACGCGCACACGCACACACCCACGCACTACTTTACATATTGGTTAGCAGCACACATCTACCTCTACTGGAACTTTACACCTTTCAGCAAAGAACGGGGTCAAAAAGTCAAGTCATTAATTTTTATTACCAGCTCAAGATAGTTCTGCACTAGAGGTTTTTTTTCATTGCTCTTGTCAAGTTCCATTTTATTTGTGTACCACATACAATTTAAAATGTAGGGCATTTAGCAGACACTCTTAATACAGAGCGATTTTTTTTACAGTAAGTAGGAAGAAAAACATGGTAATACATCAAATACATAGAAAACAATAAGTCAAGCTAAGAAGCTAACAGTGGGGCAGCGACCGGGAGCCAAATGGAGGGAGCGGAGAAGGGGGGAGACGTGTGGGAATTTAGGCTGGTTGAAGACCAAGCGAGCTGCGGCATTCTGGATCAATTGGAGAGGCTTAAGTGTGCATGCCGTATAATACCAAATAAACTCTATGCGCTTCATATGAAAAACAACAATGAACTAGAAAATTTAATTTAAAATAATGTGTGGTTGCCGCAGTGTCTTACATATATGCCCCTCCCACTAATATTGCCAGCCAATTACAATTTCAAGTCACACGTTAGATCATGTGTAAGTAATTCGGAGGGGATTTAACCCCCAAAATTCATGTTTTTGCGACAAACGGTAAAGGGCCCCAGCACGAAAAGCTACTATACGGCCTGTTTTGAAGCCGAATATACAAAAGATATTTTGACACTACTTTTCTTTCACTTAAAGGAGGAAACTGATGACAAAAAGATACAAAAAGAGAGAACTATGACTCATTTCGACTTCATGTTGACATATCCGTGTATACATTATCCAGCTTGGTCATATACTTCTCTCTTTGTTGACGTTTTGTTAACTCATCCTCCTGCCGTTAACCCAGTGGTGGAAAGTAAATAAGTAGATTTACTCAAATACTGTACTTTTTTTAGTAGTACAATTTTGAGGTATTTGTACTTTACTTGACTTTATTCAAATTTCCAATACATTTACATCTACTCCACTACATCTCAGAGCCAACATTTGTACTTTTACTCCACTACAATTATTTGAAAACTTACTAATATACAAAAGATATTTTGACACTACTTATCTTTAACTTAAAGGAGGAAACTGATGACAAAAAGATACAAAAAGAGAGAACTTGAACTATGACTCATTTCGACTTCATGTTGACATATCCGTGGTGCATCTATCATGCGTGGAGATGCGGTCCGGTCCCACTACAATTATTTGAAAACTTTAGTTACTAGTTACTTTGGAGATTTACATTTTGATTAGAAAAACATACATTACTGTAACCACTTCAACCCTATATACATTTCGACCATTTGAAAATAGCTGATCTACAAGCTCACGATGCGTCGCGATGCATTGTGTGCGACCTCTCTTTTCTATTCAAATATGAATATAAACTATAGTAGAAAGGTCACAATTTTGAAGAAATGCAAAGTGTGGTTGCCGCAGTCAATAGGCCCCTCCCACTAATTTTGCCAGCCAATTACAATGTCACGTCACCCCTGTGATTATGCATAACTAATTCGGAGGAGATTTATCTCCCAAAAATCATGTTTTTGCGACAAAAGGTTACATTTCTTGCATTTGCGGCGCCCCCCTATGGATGAAAATGGAATTGCTTTTGGAACTTGGTTGATTTTCGGAACCAAACACCACACCGTCTTTACAATACTGTATATAGCTCCACTGCCATGGTTTGTTGTCCCTCAGGTCGTGTGGGCACTCCCCACTTCATGGCCCCCGAGGTGGTCAAGAGGGAGCCGTACGGCAAGCCAGTGGACGTGTGGGGCTGCGGAGTCATCCTCTTCATCCTCCTCTCCGGCTGTCTGCCCTTCTATGGCACCAAGGAGCGCCTGTTTGAGGCCATCTGCAAGGGCAAGTACAAGGTAAGGGTCCATTTTAACCCATTCTGACCTGAGATCAGATTCATACGAGGTTTCCACGGGACACACACTGGTCTGATTAACCCATTCTGACCTGAGATCAGATTCTAAAAATGTCGTTCTTCGAATTTTTCAAAAATAGCAGACCTACAAGCTCGTATCGCGCCACTCGGTGGCGCGATATGAGCTTGTAGATCTGCAATTTTTCAATAGCTAAAGCATAACATGATGCCAACACCAAAATGGGTGCCCGGTCAGAATGGGTTAAAGAAGTCTCCTGAGTCCCTCCTCACTGTGAAAACTGCAGATTTTACTTGCGTGTATAGGCAATTCTTTTATTCAAAAGTTTTCTTTTATTTTACATCAAATAATAATGAATAATCAAGTAAAACATACGAATAAATGAAAACAAAAAACAGAAGAAAGAAACAAAAAACCTAACACACAAAAAACAAACAGAAAAACAGCTTGACATAACTACAATAGTACTGCATTTTTCAAGTTGAGTGTAAGACTAGGCAGGAGAAGAGCTGGAGACTCACAATACACTTATATAAAAGCATTTCTTTCCAGACACGACAACAACAACCACTACATGACACTTTCACAGACCCAACAACCTCTCTACACATACACTGAAACACCCAAATACAATATGCACAGAAGTCCATCTAAGTATGAAACTTTCCATTTTCAATTGTAACCTCGCTGTCATTTCTTCCATTATATGTGTATAGGCAATTTGTGTGTGGTTTCAAACAGCTCACATTTAGCTAAGAGTCCTTGCTGATCAGAGGTATGTGTGTGTGTGTGTGTGTGTGTGTGTGTGTGTGTGTGTGTGTGTGTGTGTGTGTGTGTGTGCGTGTGTGTGTGCATGCGAATATAGTTACATCCGCGCCAATGGGGTCACATCTCAGAGAGTGCCAAGGATCTGGTGAGGCGCATGCTGATGCTGGACCCCGCCGAGAGGATCACCGTCTACGAGGCTCTCAACCACCCCTGGCTCAAGGTGTACATCGTTTACACTAACGACCCACTAACCACGCACAGCCTTTCATGCATTGCACTGAGTGAAACATCAATCCTTCCTCCATGTTCACGTATAACTTCACTCTCATGCTGATACTCTCGGTTAAGCGTTTCTTTACTGACACGCACGCACGCACGCACAAAGACCCTGTCCTAGACGGTCTTTTTGCAGAGCCATGCCATAAAACGTTCAACACAACATTTAACAAAAACAGATTTTTCAAAAACAGCAGACCTACAAGCTCGTAGTGGCGCGCTATGAGCTTGTAGATCTGCTATTTTTCAATAGCTAAAGCATAGCCCAATGCTAACACCAAAAGTAGGTTCCCGGGCCCAAAATGGGTTAAACTTTAGTGGGAGGGCGTGTCGTGTGTGCGTGAGCATAAATGCAGGCAGTTTCACGGGAGTGCGCCTGCTTGTCACTATACTGCCTGTCAGATTGCCTCTCCCGCTTGCCTCTCATTGAAAATGAATTACTGGGCTTACATTAGTCACTTCCCGTGTGAAAGGATCTAAATACTTTAGTACTGTAGTAGTACTCTGTACAGTACACTGTCCAACCACTGGTGTTCAACGTGTTGCTCAGTTTGAGCTCTGTGTCTGTGTGAGTTAATGCTCTCTGTGCTCCGCCACGTTTTCCCAGGAGAGAGACCGCTACGCCTATAAGATCCACCTGCCAGAGACTGTGGAGCAGCTGAGAAAGTTCAATGCCAGGAGGAAGCTCAAGGTCACAGTCTACTCTACACAGACCATACACACACACACACACACACACACACACACACACCAGGCTAGATGACGAATATGTGTACAGCACAATAAATATGATGCAGAGACAAATATGATATAACAGATAGCAACAGATTTACCTCTTATAAGCTCTATTGTATGTCTCTGTTGTAAACGATGAGAATTTGGGGGATAGTTGTGGGAAACGAATGTCCTGCCTAGTAGGGATGTCAGGGTTAATGTGGACTTGATCCATTTAGACCTACAGATGTCTTCTAAATCCTGACAGTTTTCTGAAAAACCTCATGTTTCTATGTCAGTTGTGCTCAACCTTTTTCATGTCAAAGACCCCCAGAATTATCTGGATTTGGCCGCCGACCCCCTATCTGAAAATATGTTGTTCCTCCAGGGACCTCCCAGGAGCAAAGATTTGAGTTAAAAACCTTCGCTCTGAAAGAATATGTTATTCAAAGATTTGCGCCACATTTTCACAATTTTTCAAAAACAGCAGACCTACAAGCTCGTAAGCGCGGCACTCGGTGCCGCGCTACGAGCTTGTAGATCTGCTGTTTTTCAATAGCCAAAGCATAACATATTGGAAGTATGGAATGTGTGCTGCAACTGCCGTTGTGGTGCTTTACAGGGCGCTGTGCTGGCTGCCGTCTCCAGTCACAAGTTTAACTCCTTCTACGGAGACCCCCCGGAGGAGATGCACGACTTCTCTGACGACCCCACCTCCTCAGGTATGTGACCTTTGACCCTTGACCTTCAAAAAAATCTTTGCACACCTGCGTATGCCCGGTGTGTAAAGTGCGAAATATGAGACACCGAATGGGACTCCCCCCTCCACGCTTTTGCCAGAATGCCCATTGTCTTTACCACTTCCTTTTCTGTACTCTAGTCATGGTTCATGTTACTCAACATCTGTTTTGTCAGGAAGTCCTCTGTGCCAGCACTTTCTATTATTGTTACCAACAACATAATTACTATTAGTTTTGTCAGGAAGTCCTCCTTGCCAGCACTTTCTATTATTGTAATACCAACAACATAATTACTATTAGCCGGTATGAAAAACACAAAACGAACCTTTTGCACACCTGGCAGTGAATACTCCCCCCGCCAAATTGATATGTATTTTTGGCCGCAGACCGCCATCTGGAAATGTTTTGCGGAACCCCCTGAAGGACCCCAGGGGGTCCCTGGAGCCCACTTTGAGAACCAGTGCTCTGCAACACATTATTTATACCTGTGCGATGGTGTCGTACATCGGAAACAGCCAATGTGAAAGCTCACGAGAGGAAGGGTGTCCTCAAATGCCCCCACTGCTCAATTTGTGACTATTTTCAGCGCAAAGTTGTCATACGCTGATGCTGTGAAGTACAGTAAGCAATGTGCTAAAACAAGGTTGTCAAAATCGCTGTAACAAACTTGTTTTTACCTCCTTTTTAACAATACTAAATACATACTGTATCTTCATACATTGTAGCTTAACATATAAAGTGAATCTTTAGCCTGCACAGAGCATCTCATAACCTAACTGAAGGTACATTAATAAGGTATACATTAAATTAACCTGTTTATAATTCTATGGCATGATATTATACAGTAAACCTTTGAAATAATACATGAACGTATTTCTCGAAAGGTCATGACATAAATCTTTGTGTTAATGCAACCTGCTATAGGACTACTAGCGGCAGAACGTAGGTATCTTCCTGTTCCTTCTGCACTGTGACGCATGCTATACTGTCCCGTTCGTGGCTGTCAAGTCCAAGTTTGTGTTTTGTGACGTCACACATGTCTGTTCTGGACCCTTCCGTTCACATGTCATACTGAGCATTAATGGACGACATTCATCTACCTTTTGAGTGGACCGTGTGTGCATGTTCAAGGCGAAGTGTGTGTGGGTCTGGGTGTCTGTGTGTGTGTGTGTGTGTGTACTTGTATTACTGTATTCCTGAGGGCCAAATGTCTCTTGTCAGGAATACACTTTAACCCATTCTTTCTGACCTCAAAATTAAAAAAGAAATCTTCTAAATCCTCCAGTTTTCTGAAATAAATATTTTCACGATTTTTCAAAAATAGCAGACCTACAAGCTCGTAGCGCGCCACTCGGAGGTGCGCTATTTTTCAATAGCTAAATTATAACATAATGTTTAAAACACCGAAAGGGGTTCCCGGCCCAAAATGGGTTAATGGTCCTCACAAAATAAATGGTTGTTTGGTGGTTAAAAAAAAAGATTTCGCTTTAGGAAATTAGTAAAAGTTCAGGCTGGGGTCAGTGTTTGGATTACTTCATTTAGAAAGCAAGTCTAGATCAGGGGTGCACATAACTGTTTTGGGGCTAGTTCTCAGAGGATAGCACCTGGAGATGTTGCTTGGTGCATCTCTACCACAACGTTACTTTAGCCAGCATGAGACGGATAAAATGAACTACTCGCCTATTGCCACGGCGGTTCCATGTTTAACGTAATTCCAAAGTGCGTCACGGTAGCATGGCTTTCATATCGTAACTATATGAAGCTTGTGTTTAATCCACATGTGTTCTTGTTTATTTGACCAGACTAGCGCTCCGAACGGCAGCCGTATCATCACTTACTTTTACATTCAACAAACTGTCATGGCAGCTTGGTTACAACCAAAACAGACTTATATCCTCTTCAAAATAAGAGCAACTTGTTTTGACTGAACCGGTTATGTGCACCCCTGGTCTAGGTGTCGGGGAGGTATGCCTGATTTTATATGGAATTGCGCACCGGTCTAAATATAGAAAATAGCAGATAGAAGCTCACAATAGGATGCGTTGTGAGCTTGAACATTGGCTATTTTCGCCACCACATGCAGTTACGTATGACTTGAGCTATAGAGTGAAAGTAAAACATTTGAAGAAGGATGGTAGAAATGGCATTTATGAAGATGCCACGTTACGAAACGTTTTGATGTCCTCACAACTATCCTAATAGAAACGCGCGTGTGTGTGTGTGTGTGTGTGTGTGTGTGTGTGTGTGTGTGCTTACAGGAGCTGTGTCTCAGGTGCTGGACAGTTTGGAAGAGATTCACGCTTTGACAGACTGCAGTGAGAAGGATTTGGACTTTCTTCACAGCGTTTTCCAGGACCAACATCTACACACGCTGCTTGACGTAAGTGTCATTGCACAGAACCAGTAATCGATTCCCAACGGATCCCCCAACGGTTTCAGTCCACTCAACCTCCTCTTGTGTGTTGGCTATAGTGAGACGCTCCTAGCGAGACTTACTGTACAGCTGATGTACAAGCTCACATCACATCACCGATGGGACAGTTGTGAGCTTAGAGTTCTGCTAAAGATGTTTACATTGAGGCGGATGGAGGCGCACTTTTCACGTCCGGTTTATTCCCGTTTTTATCGGTTTCCTAGCAACCTATAGAGCAGAGGTTTTCAACTGGT
Organism: Protomyctophum bolini; assembly: GCF_963924005.1. Taxonomy (NCBI): domain Eukaryota; kingdom Metazoa; phylum Chordata; class Actinopteri; order Myctophiformes; family Myctophidae; genus Protomyctophum; species Protomyctophum bolini. The sequence goes on along the minus strand of NC_137877.1, from coordinate 9,918,233 downwards.
TGTCCGTCGTGGACCACTGGTGGTCCGTGAAGGTATTGCATAATGTGGTCCCTGACCATTCATTTAGTAATGTAGGAAACTGAAGATTTGTTTTTATCGACCACTAGTTGGGGAATGACCTGGCGATGTATGATGACATGATCAATGTTGTCGGTGGTCAAGAACTTCCACAGAAAAGGGAGTTAGAATTCCAAGGCAAGGTCTACCATTATTGACTGTTTGAGTCACCATTATGAGGAAATGTGCCCATATAATCATGCAAACATGTGTACGCTATGTATGAGTTTAATTATGGAAGTTAAGAGAGCAGAATAAGGGCAACCATGGGAAAGGAATAGTTCTCAATCTTTGTTGAGCTCCGGACCACTAGCATTATGTCATTTAAATAATGGCTGTTCAGGGCTTGATTTAATTCACCTTAAATTAATTTAACAAATTAAACAAAGCCCTTAACAGTCAATATTTCAAGCTTTCCCCCCAGCCAAAAGTGGTCCCGAGGTTGATTTTCTCATTGCCAGTTAATAATATGTCATTATCAAGTCTTTTGAAAGAGTGAGTGCTCATTCATCAAAGATATGCGCTGAGAATTATGCTACTTTCTCCAGTACTTTGGCAAAAAGGGTCATTTAGATTTGGGTCTAAAAGTATTGAGACTGTCACATGCATGCACACACACACACACACACACACACACACACACACACACACACACACACACACACACACAATTAAAAATACTGAGGAATAACTCCTACAGATAAAGACTGGTTAATTATTGCAACATATCTGAAGATAAAAAGGGGGAAAAGTTATTTTAGAAGTCTTGTGAGTAAAACATCTAAAAGAGGAGGAGGAGGATTTCGTGCCATTAATCATCCTCAGTAAATCTGACTGGGCTTCTTCTGAATAAAATGAAATCCACTTAGTTTTTGTTCTGATGGAACACACAGAGGTGGCATGATTTGGGCTATAATGCAGAGGAAACAAAAAAAGAACCGAAATGTCTCGCATCTCTTAATAGGAGACACTTCATTGGAACCGCGACTGCCTGGAAAAGAGAATTAATGGTTCTTAACAGCAGCTTGGGGTTGTGAGGATTTGCAGCAATAAAATGTGAAGTACTTTCTTCTTTTAGTCAGACGCAGAACACACACACACACACACACACACACACACACACACACACCCTTTGTTCTTTTGTGTGCTGGATGAAGACGAATGGCGGGGCAGAGTGCAAGCTACGACTCTGACTAACGCTCTGCGGCTGCTTGCGTCTGGAGGAGTCAGATTTGACTTTGCAGAGAAACTGACCACAGTGCTGTGCGTGATCGGACATCAGGTGGTTCTCCCCACCACACTAGCAGTGCAGGCACACTGATGGAAGAGGCTATAGTTGGATAGAGTGGAACGATCACAGTGACATTATCTCTAAAAAATGATGTCCAGCCATTGAGATCAAAGTATTTTTGATCCCTCTCTCTCTGTCTCTATTTTGAGCCGTCCGTCCTCCTGGCCTTTTGAGCGTCTATAACCCTGTGTCAATCAATACTGTATGTGGTACAGCTGGCCCAGTAAGAGCTCTAGTGGAGGCCATGAGTCAGTCAGTCAGTCAGTCCATCAGTTACCACTTCAATTCACAGCAGTGTAGGAGCCGCCAGGCAGCCCTGCCCGCTCTGCTCATATCAGGACTACAGGCCACATTAGGACACATTTATGGCACTTGGGTGTGTGTGTGTGTGTGTGTGTGTGTGTGTGTGTGTGTGTGTGTGTGTCTGTCTGCGTGTGCGTGCATGCGCACGCACGTGCATGCATAAGAGATCGCTTCAACAGTGAGAAGACTTGCAGGGAGAGAAGCTGCCAGATTTGCAGTTGCCCTCGTAACACTGGGAGCCTGGGACTGCAGATGTAGGGCTTTCAGCGCCACTTTCACACTGAGAGAAGGAAGGAGAGGGAGCAGAGAGGAGAGATAGAGGAGAGAGAGAGAGAGAGAGAGAGAGAGAGAGAGACACACACAGAGAGGAGGATATAGCCCAGCCCCGGTCCGTGAAGGAACAATGGCACCTATTGTCAAGCCTCACTTCCATTCACAAGGCAGACACAGCCAGCCTCCAAAGCAGTATCTGCCCCATCCATCTGCATGCAGAGGCTGACATTGCCCTCCACTCCACCCACCCAAACACATACAGGCTGGGGGTGAGACTGGGAGAGCCAGCAAAACAGAGCATGGATGGAGCCTCGGTGGTTTAGATAACTTGTGTCTTCTGCGTTTGTTTGTGTGTGGGTGTGTGTCTGTGTGTGTTCGGCTGGCTGCACATCTCTGACACACACGCTCGCAGTCTCCTGGGTGAGTGTGAGTTTTTTTCGTCTTTTTTCTCATCTCCCTTTTTTGCTGTCTTTAGGAGAAGAGTATTTTGTCACAAGATGCTGTAAACTAATTTGAAGTCAGACAGCCCACTCCCCCCCCTCGTGTGTGTGTGTGTGTGTGTGTGTGTGTGTGTGTGCGCGTGTGTGTGTGTGTGTGCGCACGCGCACACACGTCTCTTGTTTTTTCCCCCCCGACATGTTTAATGAGGTGCTTTAGTCGAGCGCATTTGTTGTTGTTCACATTTCACTAGTTCCGTAAGCGGCTCAGTTCCTTCCTAGTTAGCGGAGGCAGGTGGTGTGTGTAGGTTGCGTATAGTTGTCCTTGAGGAAACCCACAGCTATAAAAAGGAAAGGGTGAGCACATCACAACTCTGAGCTCCTCTCTTCTGCTCAAAACGTATGAAGGCCTTCTCGTTTGCGCAACGGTGTAATTAGTGCTCCTAAGCCGTGCACTCGTGTGCCTGTGTGATGTCGGGTTATAGACGGTCACAGTGTGTGTGTGTGTGTGTGTGTGTGTGTGTTGTGGTTCCCATATCATACCACCCTATACTTAGTAAACTAATACTTATATAGTTCGGCTGGGATATGGCTCTGGTACTTGGTCCTCTTTTTGTCTTGCAAACGTCGCAACGCCGAAAATAGTGCCACGTAGTGAGCTTTTAGATCTGAAATTGTCGTGGAGTGCCCCCCCCCCCCCCACCCCACCCAAAATAGGGATGCCAGGTTTCTGTAATGGTTTAACCCTTTTCTGGGTGTCTGTGTTCCCCTGGAGGTGGAGGGGGGGAGCACTGTATCTCTCTCTCTCTCTCTCTCTCTCAATGAGAGCTATTTGTTCAGCCTTCCCCATGCTCTCCATTATGCATCTGTGTTTGCTATAAATGCACACATGCATAAAGCACACGGACTGTGTGTGTTCTTACCCAGTGGATGTCCTCGGGCTCACACACACACACACACACACACACACACACACACACGGGCACATTTCTACACTGACGGTAAAATCTGAACCGATTTCCTATCTGTTATCTCTCCACGTTGTGTCATCAACCGCGCTCTAAACGTCATCGAGCAGCATGGGAACTGGATGCTGGAAAATCTGCTATGTTGTCCTTGAGATGAACACTGGGATTTCAATTTACTGTCAGTCGATTTTTCAAAAATAGCAGACCTACAAGCTCGTATAGAGCGCCACTCGGTGGCGCGCTATGAGCTTGTAGATCTGATATTTTTCAATAGCCAAAGCATAACATAATGCTAACACCAAAATGGGTTAAAGCTAGCAAATGTCTAAACATGCAAACATCTAAGCATGAAACATCACTGAATGTGACAAACTGAGCCTAGTAGGACTATAGTAAATAATAAATAAAGTAAAAAATTAAATCACCATAATATTCTGTAGAAAAAGACGTATTTAGCCCCATGTTCGAATGCCCCCGCCCCCCCTGTCAAAAACGGCAAAAATACCTTAAACGAAAGAAAGCAGCAAATGAAAAAAGAATTAACACCCATCTTTTACTTTCTCTAATAACAACCTAAAACATGAACCTTGGTTGGAAAAAAACCCCCAAAGTTGTCCTTTAATATAGAAAATGTAATGTTCTGTCATAGTTGTTAATAATGTTGTGTTTATCATTGCCTCACATGCCTTTGGGACAGTGTGTTGCCCTGATCACAGGGAAAGCGGAAGATGTTTGGCTCCTTTTGTGTGGTGTCGAAATATCTCTTACGAAAGTGTGTGTGTGTGTGTGTGTGTGTGTGTGTGTGTGTGTGTGCGCGTGCGCGCATACATTCACTCAGCATGTGTTCTGCCGGTCAGACAGTTGTCAGTCACATTCTGGATAAATCACCTGTTTTAAAGCACAGACAGTCATATGATTCAAGTCACATCCTTCCCTGTGTAGACTGCACAAAGGTGCTTATTCACACGTGTTGTGATGATATGCATTAGGCCACATCCACATTGTAAAATCCTCCGTAAGCGTCCATTTGGGACCAATTATTTAACTAGTGACCCCATGGAAGCAAACTTTGCCGTGTGTGTAATATACTGTAGAATGCAACTCTCAGCATACCGCAAGTCCATTATGGACCCGACAAACAAGAATCCAAACACAGACATGCGCATACAACAAACCAAGGCTGTGGAAGACGAGGTCAGTTTGAATAATTTTATTAGTCAGCTGGCTTTCTGTAAACCGAGGCCTTGAGTGGTCCTGTGAGTCAGTGCCGTTCTGTCTCTATAAAAGGCTGTTGTGTCTCCCATCAGAGAGCTAAACGAACAAGAGCCCTTTATTATCATTTCAGCCTGAGACTGTGCGTCTAATAAGTCCGGCAGCAGATTCTGGGTTCACTCACTGTTTACAATTACAAATACTAATAAATAATTCCTCAATTCCATACGGTACACATGCGCCGCTGACACATCCTCCCATAGCATACCGTGAAACTGTGGACACACACACCCTGGAGGTCAGAATCTTTCATATGGGCCTACAAAACACATAATTATTGCTCCTACAGATTTTGTCCAAACATCACGCAAATCAGTACACATTATCTAGTATAATGTCATAATCCACCCACTGCCAGCTTTGCTTCGTTGTTCCATAATAGCTTTTAAGTATAGTCACAGAATCTTTATCTCCACTATGGTCGATCCCGCGACCGGTGAAAATCCCCGGAGCGCTTTACACATCTGCCTTTTAGACAGTAGCACCACCAGGACTCAGTGGCCTTGTGGTTAGAGTGTCTGCCCTGAGACTGGGAGGTCGGGGTTCGATCCCCGGCCGGGTCATACCAAAGACTCTAAAAATGGGACCCAGTGCCTCCCTGCTTGACACTCAGCATCAAGGGTTGGATTGGGGGTAAGTCCCTGCGACATACTAGCGTCATGTCCAGGGGGTGTACTTCGAGCTGCCTCACGCTACAGAAACAGGAGATAGGCTCCTGCCCCTATGGGCCCCATGGCTCGGCAAGGCTACAGAAACAGGAGATAGGCTCCTGCCCCTATGGGCCCCATGGCTCGGCAAGGCTACTTACTTTTACCACCAGGACTCGGGATCGTTGTTCACTTCTCCACCATTTGATTGATTGATTGATTGTCTGTGTCTTTATTTTGTGTCTTTTCAGCTGTATGACAAAATCAACACCAAGTCCTCCCCTAATATCAGAAACCCCCGCAGTGATGCAGTACAGAGAGCCAAAGAGGTGAGCACGCACGCACGCACACACACACACACACACACACACACACACACACACACACACACACACTCTTGACAGTTATCTCACGGATAACTCGCAAACATCCACAGCATTGTATTCTACTTCTCCTCCGGTCATATCGGTAAGTCTCTTTTTTAATGATGAGCCGATGATGTTGTCGGCAGATTTACTCCCCTGTCTTCTCTATGAGCACCTCCTATAACTACGTCACGCTGTTCTGTTTCTGTTCACCTCGAAGCTCAGCCTATATATTAACCCACTCTGTCCACTTGTTGATCACTAAAACCTTTCTAACTCTTCACTAGTGGAACACCTATAGCGTTGTTGCACTGCTTGTCTCTTCGCCGGGGGGGTAAGTTGGGATGATGTGTTGGATCTAAAGGCTTTCTGAGCTGTCACGTGAATAACCACAGACACTGATTTTTGGTGCCATGCATTTCCATGGTGGGAGGGTTTCAAAATGGCATGCTGCTTTTTTACGCCGCTTCGGTCCAGGAAACCCGTTCAGAAGTCATTTTATTGGTTTGCGAGAAGCGCAGACGCGCCACTGGTGGAAACCGACCGTTTTCCCCTGCATTTCAGAGAAGTTGACGACGTTGGAGCTGAAAGTCAGAGAGTTGAGGTTTTGATAGACGTTTTTTAGTTTTTTTCGTTTGGACGGTTACTTCATAGAGTAGTGGTTCTGGGGAAACCCCAAGGGGACCTCAGCAAATATACTGTATCATCAAAATAGGTTTCACCACTTTAACTATATTTAATTATAACACACACATTTCTTTTAACACAATTCTCTCCATAAGAAAAGATTGTTGTTAAAAGAAATTCAAAACATTCAAGTGTGTGAGATTGTTTCTCTGTATCCCCATTGGCTGGCACATGGCACGCTAGTCTTTATTGGAAGATGCACAATACGTCGTAGTAAAAAGTCCATAGACTTGTTAATAGTTATCGGTTCAATATACAACTCACAAACACTTCTTCTTCTATTTTTGCTACTTTTGTGTGACACCATAGTAATAGTATGACGAAGTAGGGCATTCAGGTTTAGGTAAAAAAATAAAAATCACACACACACACACACACACACACACACACACACACACAATATCCATGGGTGTATTTGTGAGCTATAGTAGTGTGATGTAGACGTTTTCCACTCTCGCACAGGACTCCCATTGTGGAGTCCAGGATTTGACACCATTAAAACGTATATACGCGCCGTTAGATTAGAGACGCGTGTGTGTTTACCACACGGTGCGCTACACACACACACACACACACACACACACACACACACACACACAAACACACACACACTAATGCAGGATACAGGGAGGAAGCAGGCGGAGAACAGCAGAGGAATGGTGTGAAAGAATTGCTATAGTTGTTGTGGTGTGTGCGCAGTTGCGCACGCACGTGTATGTGTGTGCGTACATCCATGCCTGTGCTTCGATGCACACTCGTATGTTTGTACATGTGCGTGAGTGTGCGAAGCCCCCCCCAGTTTATATTATGTTTACATTTGTGAGCTTTGTCGGGGGAGCAATTAAAGAAGTCTGAATAGGGAGGTCTGCTGCCTGTCCTTTAAATCCCAGCTGTGTTAATACTGGGGAAAGCTATATACGAGAGGAGGTGCCCATGCTTTGTTTTATGTGGCTTTTGGTTCGTGTCAAATAGGGCCTGGCTAATTAACGCCGCTCTAGAACGCCGTGTCAGAGGAGTTCTCCGCCTTGGTATTAGAGCAGATCGAGACTCACATTTTCCACCCCGAAGCACTCGAAGCAGTCTCTCAGAGGGATTATGGATGGGACCCAACGCTAGATGTGGTAACGTTACGGCTTTATATATGTGGGGTGTTGGGGGTGAGAGTTCTAGTCAAAGACAGACTTGTCTTTTATTACGTTGTCCTTCTTTTTGCTCAGAACTGAGCATCACTTTCACTTAAGCACTACAAACACGCTCCTAAGCTTTCTTCTTTCTAGGCGATGCAGTGCTGCTGCGAAACCGCGAACACTTCTTTCATCTATTCTCGCTTTTCTGTTAGGGGGCTTTTTCCTTCTTCTTTCCACTGCTTTGCTCCTGCGTACTGATCCCCTCTCCGGCTGCAAACCGAAATTCTTTGAGCCAATCACACTGTGGCCTTCTGGGAGTTTTCTCTGACCCAGTGGAGCAGGGGGTGAGCTGTTTCAAGGATAACTAACAAGGGTTTCTTCTTGTTCTAACCATGAACTTTAGATGTTAGAACTATAGATACTAACCCTCTCCCCACACATCATGGGTTAATTATTTTTTGGGAAGGTTTTTATTTTTATTTTTTTTACTCTCCCCCTGACCTCTGTCCTCTCTTGACCTTGACCTTTCAACCTTTCGACCCTTGAGTTCTCTTAACCAGGACAGTTCAGCGACATGTGTGTAACCCCTTCTTCCTGTGTCTTCCTCCGGCAAGATTTCCTCCCAAGACGGAGCAAGTGGCGCTTTGAAACATCTGGAATGTGTAAGCCCCACCCCCCCCGAGACCTGTTCACACGTTCACACCTCTCTTACCACCCTCACAACAACAACACCAACAACAAACAGAACCAAAGACAAACAAACAGATGCCTCGGCTCGTTATGCATATACTGGTATCACCTGGGCTCTTTGAGCTCATCTGAGATCCGTTGTTGTTCACTGGATCTCTAACCTGGACGGAGCGGAATCATTTCTGGAGATCCGGAGGATTTTCAACTGCATGCGTTATTAGTGGGGTCAACTGAGGCTGTGTGTGTGTGTGTGTGTGTGTGTGTGTGTGTGTGTGTGGTCAGTGCTGGCTCTTTCTGTGAGATGAGTGGATGAGACCAATCGCAAGTTACAGATACGGAATGGCATTCCTGTGACCAAATGCACACATACACTTGTCCTACGTGAGAAAGTGCACGCACGTGCGCTCACACACACACACACACACACACACACACACACAATATATAGAGAGTATGTTGTTAAATCTGTCTAAACAACATTCTGTCTATCATGACACAGGAACAAGTCCTGTCGTCTATTATAACAGTACTGTATGTTTTAAGTTTTAACTGTGGGCGAAGTGCATTATTTGTCTATGGGACCCCGGCGACTATACCGCCGATAGCAGGCGAACGGCCGATAGTCGAAAAGTGGTCGGAGGAACGTCGCCCCGAAAAGATACAAATAATTCATCTTTTTTGGGGCGATTAGGCGATGTGTCGGCCTGATGCACACAGTTCTACGGCATGACCCGTGTTCCCCTGCCGCTATTTAATCCATGTTTCTGCTGCTTAACCCATTCTGACCTGAGATCAGATTCATACGAGGATTCCACTGAACACACACTGGTCTGATTAACCCATTCTGACCTGAGATCAGATTAAAAAAATGTCAGTCGTTCTTCGATTTTTCAAAAATAGCAGACCTACAAGCTCGTAGCGCGCCACTCGGTGGCGCGCTACGAGCTTGTAGATCTGCTATTTTTCAGTAGCTAAAGCATAACATGATGCTAACACCAAAATGGGTTCCCGGTCAGAATGGGTTAATACGCTAAAAACCCGCTGTTTGTTTTATGTGTTTAATTCGACGTTTTTTAATAAGAGCGGATTTGTCACGGACCTGGTGACGAGGGCCGTCGCGTTATGATGACGAAACCGGAAATCTGGGCCGCAAGGGCTTCTGGGAAAATGAGTTCAACGCAAAGTGGACGGTGGTTTTTTGTGACTTTCCAGTTTCCACCACTGTGCTGAAGAGGTGATCTTTAAGAGACTGCGGCGGGAAAATGGGGAGTGAGTCTGCAGTTCTGAGTGAGAGAGAGAGAGAGGGAGAGAGGGGGGGAGTTTATTATCCACAGCTTGGGGGAACCAGGAGGGAGAAGAGTCTAGGAACGTGTGGTTCTGAGTTCTGACCAGATTATTTTAGGGCAGGGACGAACAGGCTTTGTGACGTTTTGTCTGCTGTATAAGTGAGGTAAGGGGGTTGCCATGCCCTTCGTTATCCTTATTGGGTCGTCACCAGTGCGTTGTATACTGCGCGTGTATGGCAACAACAACAACAACAACTGTATAGGCCTGGGACGGGGAAAAGGAGAGACATTTGACATGTTGGAGGTGGTTGAAGACCAGGCGTTGCCTCTGCATTCTGGTTCATTAGGGGTTTAAGTGAGCATGCTGGCTGGGAGACCAGAAAGTCTTAACTCTGACAATATCACAGTGTATGCGCACGCGCACGCGCACACGCACACACCTCTCACCTCTACAATGCCACATTCAGCAGCCAGGCGCAACATAACTTGAAATGACGTACACCAAATCGACTCGCGTCAAAAGGGAAGGGGGGGGGGGGGGGGGTGCTTGAACTTGACCATGCAAGATTCTCGATTGGCTGAACGGTAGATATCCACGTTGGTCTCTAATAATCGACTGTGTTGACGTGGGAGGTGGGATTTAGGGAAGGCTTCGTCCGAGAGACCCCGAGGGGGTCGGTTCTCAGTATGCAAGTTTTCCCCCAACTCTCCAGTCCTACAAGGGTGTGTGTGTGTGTGTGTGTGTGTGTGTGTGTGTGTGTGTGTGTGTGTGTGTGTGTGTGTGTGTGTGTGTGTGTGTGTGTGTGTGTGTGTGTGTGTGTGTGTGTGTGTGTGTGTGTGTGTGTGTGTGTGTGTGCGTGTGTGTGTGTGTGTGTGCGTGTGTGTGTGTGTGTGTGTGTGTGTGTGTGTGACTGTGTGTGTGTGTGTGTGCGTGTGTGTATGCTTTGCCTTTGACGTGTGTTTTTGTCTGTGTGTGCTTCTTCAGGTACTGGAAGAGATCTCCTGCTATCCAGAGAACCACGACGCTAAAGAACTCAGACGGATACTAACCCAGCCTCATTTCATGGTAGGTCACAAGGAGCCCTCCCTCCCCTCCCCGCCCCCCCCCCTTCCCCCCCACACACACACGCACACGTATAATCCAAGGCCGTCATGTTGCCACAGGGTGCAGTAGGCGGCCCCCCTAAGCAATGTTCAGGGCTGCTGACGAGGGACATTCTTGGCCAGACTCGGCCAGACAGAATCCAAACACTTCCATTAAGCACACACCGCTGGCCGCAGTAATCACTCTGCAGCTGGTACTATACCTGTGCTCTCTCTCTCTCTCGTTCCTCGATGCTCTGTCTGGGGAGAGGAGAGAGTGAGAGCGAGGAGAAAAAGATGGGGTGGTGGTGGTGGTGGTGAGAAAAGGGACATGAACTCAACAAGACGAGGAGGGTGTCTACCGGTTTTTTTTAAAGGTTTTATTTCTGTCAGAAAAGCACCCCATTTGGGAGGCTTTGCAGGGTGACATAGGGGAACACTCTGCCAACAAACACTGCAGCGCGCTCGCTCCCCTTGAGGAAGACTCTCCAGAGCCTCATAAGCTGGGTGAGGAAGGAAGTCTAGACTGTGTGTGCGCGTGTGTGTGTGTGTGCGCGTGAGTGTGTGTTTGTGTGTGTGTGTGCGTGTGCGTGTGTGTGTGTGTGTGTGTGTGCGTGTGCGTGTGTGTGTGTGTGGACGTCCTTTTTTCCATGTTGCAGCAGGCAGCGGAAGCTTCTTGATAACAGGAAAATGCTCACAAGGAAAAACCATAATATGCAAGTTTACCGCTTAACTCACTCACTCACTCCACTTTGCTTGCCTCGCAATGTTCAGCACCCCCCCCCCCCCTACCTCCTCCCTTTTTTTAAAGAATGTAATTCTGTAAAAAAACCAACAGTGAATGAATCGTTCTGTCGCCGTTCTCTCTCAAAATGTAAATTTGGTTGTGTGTCTCACTTTCACTATATGGGGAGGAACGCTCCCTTCATTAGCCTCACACTAGAGGGAGCGTTCCCCCCACTGTTATCAGAGAGACCCGCTGCATGGTGACGAAGAGTAACCCAAGTTGCTGCAGAGCTTTGGATGAGTCACCGTCCCTCGGGGGAGCCATGCAGTGCTAAAAACAAAGTAAAGGAGAGTATATGGGACCGAGATCAAAAACCTCAAGATACGAGGAGTTTAGAAGGATCAGAGAAGGCTCTAATAATAAAGCAGGGAGGACAGGAGAGATGATGTGGAGAGGGGTTGACAGTGTTGCGGGGGGGGGGGGGGGGGGGGGGGGGGGCAGGGTCAGTCATGTGTGTCTGAGGTAATGGGTCAGGGGTCTGGCTCCCTCGTACCCTGGATAGAGGGAAGAGGAAAGAAAGGAGGTAGGGAGGGAGGAATGGAGGTGCCGTCGTGTAGTACTGCTTTCCAAGACACACACACACTCGCACAAGGAAAGGAAAGTATGTCTGTGTTAGCTCTGTCTCCTGTAAGAGCTTACTGTGTGTGTGTGTGTGTGTGTGTGTGTGTGTGTGTGTGTGTGTGCAACAGCAGCCGACCACTCCAGTGGACATGGTGAGGATTGTGTGTGCGTGCGCTGTACGTGCGCGTGTGTGCGTGCGAGCACACATTTTCTTTTGTGTGCGCAGCATTTCATACTCTTCAGTTCAAATGAACAAATGTGTGTTGATCTACAATACATTTTCTCTATTGGTCTGTATGTCCTGCTAGTGTGCTACAGTACAATACATTCATTGCTGCTTAATTCTTTGGAGGAGTTGTCCCAACGGTCCCATCTGCACTATACATATGTTAATGCATCCATTTGAAACGAAGCAGATGTACCCGTGAGAGTCCATTTGGTTACATTTGCAGCACGCTCTCTCAGAGTTAAAATAGAAATCCACAAAGCCAAACCTAACCTCGTCTGAACAGTTTGCTTGCAAAGGACGAAGTCGTCATTGTCTCATTGTTCGAGTCTCACTGAGATTATTAGCATATCATTTCGGATACCTACGTTTTTTTTTTTAACGAGCCACCATTCGTGAGGCATTTCGCGCAAGCTCTGTCGATAATTTTTTTTTTCCATCTGTGGCTTCTCTGAACCCGTCTTTCGCTTTTCTCAAGTTACTTTGCGTTTTTTTTTTTTTCTCTTTCTCTCTCACACTGACATATATATGCACCATGGAGGGATTAGTTAACCTCCTTTAACCCCGTACTCATTAGGACACACACATAAACATACCTCCTGTGTGAGAGGTTCACTCTGTGGGTGATGATGTGTTTTGACACGAGAGTTAGAGACGCTGCCACCGCCTTCATGTCTCTGCTTCTCTGATCCGCTCTGCGCGTGCGTGCGTGCGTGCGTGTGAGACAACTCCAGTATGTGTGACTGAAAATAAACAGCATTCCTGACGTGTGTGTGTGTGCGTGCGCGCGAATGTACAAGACACAGTGGAGAGTGGTTTGGTGGCAGTTGCGCTTTGATTGCTATTTCTGTGTGTCAGCGGAGTGAGCTTTGTGAGTGGGTGGGAGCGAGGGGGGGGGGGGGATCAGCAGGCCCCCACTGTGTTAAAGCCACTGCCGCAAAAGGCTGATTAAGGGGACGGGAGGGGAAAAAAGTTGTTCTGCTTTAGAGGAACGGCACAAAGCAATCCAAACTGACAACTGAAACCCCCGCATTTTGATGCTGTGGAATGTAAAGTCCAACACTAGTGTGTGTGTGTGTGTGTGTGTGTGTGTACTGTGTGTGTGTGTGTGTGTGTGTGTGTGTGTGTGTGTGTGTGTGTGTGTGTGTGTGTGTGTGTGTGTGTGTGTGCGTGTGCGTGTGTGTGCGCCTGCGTGTGTGTGTGTGTGTGTGTGTGTGTGTGTGTGTGTGTGTGTGTGTGTGTGTGTGTGTGTGTGTGTGTGTGTGTGTGTGTGTGTGTGTGTGCGTGTGCGTGTGTGTGCGCCTGCGTGTGTGTGTGTGTGTGTGTGTGTGTGTGTGTGTGAGTGTGTGTGTGTGTGTGTGTGTGTGTGTGTGTGCAGGCCTTGCTGCAGACCCACGACGTGGTGGCCCATGAGGTGTACAGCGACGAGGCCCTGCGGGTCACCCCGCCGCCCACCTCCCCCTACCTGAACGGAGACTCCCCCGAGAGCGCCAACGGAGGAGACATGGACCTGGAGAACGTCACCCGAGTCCGCCTGGTCCAGTTCCAGAAGAACACGGACGAACCCATGGTACACACACACACACAGTACCACACACACACACAGTACCACACACACACACAGTACCACACACACACACACACACACACACACACACACACACACACACACAGTACCACACACACACACACACACACACACACACACAGTCATGATCATGATTAGGATAAGATATTTTATTTTATTTTATTTTTGTCTGCACCTTTATGTAACCAAGGCCTCTGAATGTGTGTGTGTGTGTGTGTGTGTGTGTGTGTGTATGTGCACGCGAGCAGGGCATTACGCTGAAGATGAACGATCTGAACCACTGCATCGTGGCGAGGATAATGCACGGAGGGATGATCCACAGACAAGGTACTGTACACTCCTAGCGTTAGAGTTTTATACCCCTGAATGCATGCATGTCATCCTTTCATTTCAAGGGTTATGCATTAGGCCACACGGACGCACGCGCATTTTACAAACCCTTCAACTCAGAGAGCGTACGTACGCTCTCTGAGTCACAAGAGGGTCCTTGAAACAACATCCTCAAGGACCCCCACACACATCCGGGCCAAGTGGTCCAGGCACATCATGCCACACATATATAGGCTTTGGCCTGACGTGCGCGTTGCACGTTCGAGTCCCGTTCACGACGACTAGGGTTGTTCCCAATCGGATCGGGTGATCGGAAAAATCGGGGGGCCGATCCACGTCATTTTCAAATGATCGGAATCGGACCGGGAGCCAAAATGTTTTGATCGGGGACATCCCTAGGATCAATATTATAGCCACGTCATGATATTAGACTGGGCATTGTCTGTGATTTGGGATTATTGTGCTATTGTGATTATGGCATAAACGTGTTCTATAAAATATAAATGTCGGATCGGTAGATGCTCAAAATCAAATGATCGGAATGGGATCGGGAGCAAAGAAACGTGATCGGGACATCCCTAGTGACGACCTTTGCTGCATGTCTCTCCCCTTCTCTCTCTCCCTCTTTCCTGTCAAATCTTCACTTGATACTATCAATAAAGGCAGAATAGCCAAAAACTAATCTTAAAAAAGTGACCCACACACCCACCTCAGTGGGGAAAAGAGTCATGGGGCCATATCTCGCCTTGCTCCTTATCCCTAAACTTCTTTGCCATTGTTTACTTTTTAAATATTTCAAATAGCCGATCTACAAGCTCACAACACGTCGATTTAGATCGGCTAGTTGAACTATTTTACAATATTTTTCTAAAATCGTAAAAAAATGGCAAATATGTTTACGGATAAGGGCGGGTGGTTCAAGATAGGGTCTTGTTACGCAGCCATATCTTGGCAACATCTGCCTCTGCAATAGACGAGTGTGTGATTTCATTAACTGGTCTCTCCCAACCCTTAACGCACCCCTCAGCAACCTTAATCCGGTCGTCTTTACGCACCCCTCACCAACCTTAATCGGGGTGCATACTTAGTTTAGACTAGTCATTGGTTAGACATGGGTTAAGGTTAGGTTTAGGTGTGCTGCCCCGTGGGAGGTTAGGTTTAGGGTGAGGGTTTGAGATAGGTTGTAGTTGTAGGACTAATGGCTGGTCTAACCAATGACTAGTCTAAACCAAAAACTGTCTAAACTAAGTACGGTGCCCCCTTAATCCAGTCTTTTTCAGGGTGATTCCACACAGTGTTCAGGGCTGTTTCTCTCTGTCCTCGAGTGGAATAACGAGGGACAGTGCCGTGCTCTTTGACGGCTCCTCCTCTGATGTATTTCCTCCTGCTCCTCTTTGTTGTTCTCAGGAACGTTGCATGTGGGAGACGAGATCAGGGAAATCAACGGCATCAGCGTGGCCAATCAGACCGTCGAGCAGCTGCAGAAGATGCTGGTCTGTTTGTGTGTGTGCGTGTGCGTGCGTGTGTGTGTGCGTGCGTGCGCACGCGTGCGATTCTCGGTGTGACTGCGGAGATCACAGTGAATACATTCGATGCCGAATTGAAGATAGGGCACCAACCGAGTCTTTCTTGTGTACTTTTCTGTCCAATGCAGAGAGAGATGCGAGGCAGCATCACTTTCAAGATAGTGCCAAGCTACCGGACGCAGCAGGGCTCCTCGTGTGAGGTAACGACCCCACTTCCACTCTCAGCACCCCCCCCCCCCCCCCCCCCCCCCCCCCGGTCTCCTCCCCCCTCCTCCTTGGCGTTGTTTTCCCCCCAAAACCACCCTGATCTGGTTACTAACCGCTCGCACCAGTTACTGAGCGCGTGCGTGTGTGTATGTATGTGTGCCTAACCATGTATATTGTGTATTTGCGGACGGGAGAAAGCGTGCGCCTAGTGTGTGTGTGTGCGTGTGTGTGCGTGCGTGTGTGTGTGTGTGTGTGTGCGCGTTTTGTTTAGCGTGTGTTTTGCTGTGTTTTTTTTTGCTGGGGCTGGGTCAGACGTTCAAGCACACCAATTTCACAACCAAGATACCGGACCCCACCCCCCCCCCCCCCTCACGCTCGTGCCCATTCCTCTGGGTCAACACATGAGCCACTCCGCTCTGTGTTGCGCACACAAGTACATACATGTTACAACGCACAGACTATAGATTATACAGATATCGTCATTGTTGGGCAGAAATCTTGTATCTCCATCATCATCCTTTTTTACATGTTTTCATAAATGAATGACCTATTTTATACTTAGGCCACATATGCAAGCTCACAACGCGTCGCGTCACGACATCGACGTTGGTCTGTCTATGGATTGGGGTTTCATAATGAAGATCTAACCAATGAAAAGTAACAGGAGATTAATGACATTAGTAGCCATTGGAACACACCGGGCGGTCATTCTTTCCATTTCCTGAAAATGTACTGTTTTGGATTATACAAGGTCTCTGCCAGACAGCGACAACATGAGAGCACACATGACCGCCCCCCACCACCGACACACGGGATTCCTGAGTGTGCGTGGAGGATTTTTTCGTCTCGTCTTCGTCTTTAAGTGCTGTGAAAGCCTAGGGTAGTGCACTCTCTGCACCCTGCAAGACAGAGATGATGTCTGTCTGCTGTGTTAAACTACTGCCCCCCTGTGGTGACATAAGGATGTGCCGGCTCCAGGGATATTATGTATGACGTAGTCGTGTGTCCCATATCTTGTCGATGTGTTCATTCCGTCAACGTTGAGAAGGATTTAGAATTTTGGGCGCGTGATTGCTTTCCGTTTGATGCCCGGTGTGGGAGGCCATCACACACACGTGTGTGTGTACAGTGTGTGTGTGTGTGTGTGTGTGTGTGTGTGCGTGTGTGCGTGTGTGCGTCTGTGTGTGCCGTCTACATGTTGCTGACCTGTATGTCTTATTTCAGAAAGAGTCCCCTACCACCTCCAGACAGTCCCCTGCCAATGGCCATTCCAGCATTAACAGTTCAATCTTGGTAAGGCCCCCGCCCTCCCCCTTTATATTAAATAAATACATAAAACACTGCCCTTCCTCCCAGACAGACCCACAACCATCAGTTTGTTTTGTTGCGTCTCTTGTCTCCACTGGTTGTCTTTTTTTTCTCCATTTTGTTGTCCTCAATGTCACCGTGACGTTTCTATTTGTCCATGTCCGTCCGTCACTTCCAACCGTGTCTCTGTGGTTGTTTCGTTGTTTGTTTTGTATGTTTGTTTTTCTCTCCTGTTTTTGACAGGAATTACACGTTATGTGGCAGCCAAGTCTGTGGCTTTTTTTAAATGTTTGTTTAGACTAGAGCACTATTTGCCTGGTAATGTTTAGAGCAATTTAAACAGACGTTACCAGGCGTGGAGTGTGATTTATTTTGTTAAAGCCTTTATACTTGGTTGCGTGCCGGACTGAAAATACTAAAATAGTGGACCTACAAGCTCATAGCACAACGCATTTCCAGGTGTGCGACAAACACTGCGCAAGGCAGGTACAAATCAGGCATGATTAGCAGTGTTGGTACTCTTTCGACTGTGCTGAGGATCTCGTCGGGTCTCGTTCCCTGTGTGTCGTTAGCCCCTCATTCTCTTTTTTTTTAAAGCTAAAAGCTGTGTCCGATATCTCGGTTAACAAATTGGTGTGCCTCATGAAGCCATGCTGCGTGCCGTGCGCCAATTTATATTGTAAAATGATTATTGATTGCCCATTTGTACACTCTCAGAGTTACAGACCCATAAGGGTCCATTTGGTTACAAACTATCATTTAGCATGGGGTCCCCCTGGAACTCTCTGAAGGACCCCTAGGGGACCCCGGACCCCACTTTGGGAACCACTGGTATATAGCACTGTTTCCCAAACCCTGGGTAACTCAGGACCCATTTGTGGGTCGCGGACCCATTTTTTGCGAATAAACGTCCCTGTATTTATTTCTGAGATTTAGTTTTTCATTATTATTATTATTATTATTATTATTTCAAAAGACTCCCAAATCTCCCCAAAAATGCTAACTAACAAAATAGTTTCATAACCGAATTAAAAAAAAATCTTAAATGTCGTAAAATTGAAAAGAAAAAGTTTGGATCTTTCGGAGCCCTGAAATGGCCATGGGACAAAATATTATCTAGTCCGGTCGAGATAACTAATATCTCGACCGGCCGAGATATATCTCGACCGGATATAAGTTATATAATACTTAAAAACTTGTGCAGTACATTTGCGTATACTCCGTTCCCTCCTCCGTTAACCTCGCCAATGCTCCAGACAGACACTGTGGTCAATGCTGATGCTTTGCTTGCTTCGTGCTTGCTTTGCTCGCTCCACACAGCTGTACCAGATCTGATCCATAACGGGATGACAATCACCCTCTTCTCTCTTTATCTCATACTCTTGTCTTTTTGTCTTTTTTTCCCAGTGAATGTTGCATGTTGTTGTGTTGGGTCTCTCTGGCGTTCTAAGATAATTTATTGTCATTATTTATTAGTGAATTTACATTGCTTTAACTCTGCTGTGTGCCATCTGCCTCTAAACTGTCTCTGTGTCGTCAATGGTTTACCTCCAACAGGATCTGCCGTCCACCATCCAGCCCAAAGGTCGACAGGTGAATAACATTAGCCCCTCATTAGCCCCTCACAATCCCGAACCCCAATTCAGCACTGTGTTCTTGTGCACATTGTGTTATTTGTTTTGTGTGTGCGTGCGTGCGTGCGTGCGTGCGTGCGTGTGCACACTCACATGTCCCTGTGTGTGTGTGTGTGTGTGTGTGTGTGTGTGTTAGTGTGTTTGCCTTTTTTCTTCCCTTCTTCTCGCACCTCTTGGTTTGACAGAAACCAGTCACTAATCCATGGTGGAGTTTTAGTTCCTCCAAAATAACGTGGCTTCATTTACAGTGTTGATTTTTTTAAGACCACGGCCACCCGCTGCAAGTCCACCATGCAGATCCAAGCTGGCACTGTCACTATGGATGGCCAAGGCATGACCTCCATTTTTAAACGAACACTATTAGATATTGGACCGGCTCCAAAGTGCATTAGAGTCTATAATAATACACAATGAAATGCTCTGCAGCGAGGCTCAGCTTTGAGCTGGGCCACACAGAGAAAGAGGGAGTTGAGACCTCTCAAGTTCGATAGAACTCAATTAAATTTGTGTTTTGGCCCGTCGTTTTAGGAAATTAGTTTTTCATTGATTTCCTTTTTTTTTTGTCTGAGAAGAAATTGTCTGACCTTAACACTACCCTGTACGCCAAATGGAAACGTTGTAGAGATGCCTGAGCGCCATCTGTCTGCGGTCAACCTTGATAAAGGAAGCCAGAGATCCTACAACCTCCTTCCATTTTACTCTTAGTTGCATGCTGAAAATAGCTGATCTACAAGCTCACAACGCGTCGGGTTGCATTGTGAGCTTGTAGATCGGCTATTTTCAGCAAGTGTAAAAACACGCATTACGACGGCATCAAGGCCCACCAAAACACATTTTAGTCGACTAAATCACCTGTAGATTTAGTCTAATCTTATGACATTTAGTCGACTAAAACTAGACTAACACTAAGACATTTCCAGGTGACTAAAATGTGACTAAAACTAAATGAAGTTTCAGTCCAAAGACTATGACTAAACTAAAATCGAAATTTGCTGCCAAAAACAACACTGCCCGATACTCCACCATACCCTGCAAAGCCCTCCCTCCGCTCCCCCCCCCCCCCCCCAGCCTTCTTATCTGGGCCAAGGGGCTTCGAGCGGTGTGTGCGGCAAGCTGATTGTAGTCACAAACAACCACACCCTTTCCCTTAAAGACAAAAACACAATCCGCTATTTAAAGCAGAAAGCACAAGTCACCACAGTGGTCGCCATGTCACCTTCAGCAAAATGGGACACTTTGAAACACCCATGAACAACTCATGAAGGACATTGGGCTCAATTGGTTTATTATTAATATGGCTAAATTGTCAACCATGTAGTCGGGGACCAAAGTCCGCGACCACTGCAGTGTACTCGGGTGTCTTATCAGCTTTGACGGTACAGTTTCCCTTCCCTCACTGCTGCTTTCTGTATGGTACTAATGGCACAGGCATTATTGACGATTCGGAGAGCCTAGAAATTGCCCTTATAGCTGCTGATCCTGAAACCAGAAACGTTATGAATTATTTTCCAGATAAAATGGTTAATGCGGTTTAAATGACTCCATAGATCAGGACTTATGGGCAACTTCTACCTCAGCGCAGTTCAAAAGAGAACTCCTATAACTCAGCGCCGTACCCTAACTGTCTTCCCATTTCATCTCACTCGTAGGCTCATACACAGCAGAATCCAGAGTGTTCATTTAAGGGTCAGATCTTGTGTTAAATTGACACTCCGGCTTCTACTGTGTACTGTACATATTCCTTGTTGGAACATCATCTGTACTAATTCCCAAACAAGCCTAAAATGAAATCGGAGTGTGCTGTATTGTTTTAGAAGCGAAAAACAAGGATGTGGCGACAGAGGCTGAAAAGTGCTGATGTTGTGTCGTTTGCGCTGGTACCAGATCCTACCAGTGGAGGGCACAAGGCTCTACACTACAGGCAAACCATGGCAGACCTACATTCGCAGTTTTAATCATGCCTGTAATGTCTCAGTTACAGAAGAGCATGCCATAATACTGTATGTTAGAGGTGTAATTGGCTACTGTCCCCATAGTGTTGATATAGCTCTCCTACCTAGCTACAGTATGCCTCATATATATATACCGCCATGGTCCATCACGCTCACACTCCCCCGATACCCTCCCAGCTCCCCACCAGCCTTAGATAACAACAGTATATGTTTTAGATTAGACGTTCAGTATCTTTTTGCTGCATGATGTGTGTTGATGCTTTCACGTCCTAGATCATACCAAGACCTCCAATCAAGGATAAAATGTCCATCAAGGTAAGAGACAGTCCGAGCCCCCAGAGCAAAATAAAGACGTCGACCAAAATAGTCAGTGTTACTGTAAAGCGGCACTGACGGATGTCCCAATCAATGTTGTGTGCCAAAACCGTTCTACGGCCATATCTCCCAGATCAACAATGCCGGGTAGAGGAAACCAGAAAGTGACAGTGGTGACAGTGGCGCGTTAAAGCAAGGGAAAAATGTACTGTACATATGTTGTTTTTGAAGTTGCAGACGCACAAACACAATGCCTGTGCCATAATTACCAGCGTTGTTCAGAGAGCTCATTAATAGCCCAGCTGTGTCTGTGAGAGCATCTCGTGGGACACAGTCTCTGCCTTGGAAACGGTTCTCTAACCTGGCAACCGTGCAACAACGCCCCCCCCCCTCCAACAGGCCCTCCTCCATCCAAGAGTTCCGTTCGTACGTTAGTCATTGCATCAGCTCTATAGCGCTCGCCCATACCCCCCACAGGACCTACACTATCCACCACATCCCGTCTTTCTCGCTCTCGCCGAAACGACCCTTCCCGTATACTCCCTCTCCCTCCTGACCACCGTGTCCTCCTTCTCCCCCCTCCTCCCTGACCGCAGATTTACGTGAGGGCTCAGTTCGAGTACGATCCCTCCCGGGACGAGCTCATCCCGTGCAAGGAAGCCGGCATTCGCTTCCAGGTGGGTGACATCATTCAGATCATCTCCAAGGACGACCACAACTGGTGGCAAGGCAAGCTGGAGAACACCAAGAACGGCACGGCGGGTCTCATCCCCTCCCCCGAGCTCCAAGAGTGGCAAGTGAACGCACACACACATACACACACACACACACACACCCACACACACACGCACACAGAGAGAGAGAGAGATAACAAGCATGGTTGTGAAACACATCTTGTAGGTCCATAACCGATGCCAGATTGCCTCCCCTGATCGCTTGACAATGAAAATGACAATTTGACGATTTAGGTCAATAACTCTTCTGGAATGCTCTGCCCCCAAAAAAACATCTTATCTACAATACATAACAAAATGACTTTCAAAAAAGAATATCGAGGGATATCTTGCCAACTTTTTGCCAAGTACATTAAACTGTGATTTGTGAATGTGTTCTTTTTGATTTTATAATGTTGATTTTCTTTTGTTCTTTGTTTCTTTCAGGCGTGTGGCTTGTATAGCCATGGAGAAGACCAAACAGGAACAGCAGGCCAGCTGTACCTGGTTTGGCAAGAAGAAGAAGCAGTATAAAGACAAGTATCTGGCCAAGCACAACGCAGGTACACCACATGCACATACACACACATGCATGTATGCATGGGGTAGCACAGTAAACAGGGTACACCACATGCACATACACACACATACATGTATGCATGGGGTAGTAAAGTAAACCGGGTACACACACATGCATGTATGCATGGGGTAGCACAGTAAACAGGGTACACCACATGCACATACACACACACACACACACACACACACACACACACACACACACACACACGCATGTATGCATGGGGTAGCACAGTAAACAGGTACACCACATGCACATGCACATACACACACACACACACACACACACACACACACACACACACACACACACACATGCACAGTAAACCTGGCTTATGACCAGAAGCCTAATATCTCTCATAACTAAAGGGAGGATTCACCTTTTGGTTGAGCGGCAGATATTTTGGTTTCTCAGACCTGGATACAAATTCTGGTAGTTCCACAACATGCATGTAAAAAAACAGTTTGTTCCAAAGATTTCAGTGATGTTCTCATCATGGCATCCATGATTTGATGCAAACTTGTCCATGCATGCATGAAGGCATGCAGACAAGGGTGAGTACTGGCATTGTGTGTGTGTGTGTGTGTGTGTGTGTGTGCGTGCGTGCGTGTGTGCGTAACAGGACCTACTGCCATACATACAGCTAGCCCAATAGCAGTTCCACCTTCACGCCAGGAATAACTGACACACGTGTGCAGTGTGCACAGGAGCACATGGAGAGTAGCAGGGATGTCATCCAGGGACAAACGTAAATCTGGATGCTCAGGGCACATGGGCTCTAATTCCTGACAGCGAGTCCCTGGTTCAATTCCTGCCTGGCCAGAACGACCTCCCTTACTCTTCAATAAAGGCTCAGAAAAGCCCCGAAAATGGCCCAGGCTGGCCTAGGGGCCTAGGGGCACCTAGCCTGGCAGCGTCTCGTGGGTTTGAGTCCCGATCCTGACGACCCTTGCTGCGTTGCGTGTCTTCTCCCCATCTCTCTCCCCGTTTCCTGTCAACCTAATATATATCTATCAACTAAGGCAAAAAGCCCCCAAAAAAATCTATTCTTTTTTTGAAAAGCCCCCAAAATGTACAAATACAAAAAATAACAGTAATATAGCAATACTGAATAATAATAAGAAGAAAGAAGATTCATTGAGACCACATCTGTTACAGTGCAGTACATGCAAGCACATGAAATGCTGTGCGTGTGTGTGTGCTCACATTGCCATGTTTGCCAAAATACTTTTATCGCAAGGTATACCCATCACTAAGTGAAACGTGAGGCTTGAAATAGAGGCCCAGCTTTAAGTAATAGGTACCAGCTGTGGACAGTACGTTCTTTCTGTGACTGCAGTATCCATGTTTGGCCGTAGATGGCAGCACCTAGCACACCACTGCTGCCCTTCTGTGTGAGCAGCAGGAGGTCAAAGCAATGTGTCAGAGAGAGAGAGACCTGGACAGTCACTACTGGTCTGTGGCAGCAGCTCGAATGACCACAGGCAGTCAGGGAAAGATAATTAGGGGGGGAAGGGAGGGGGTGTAAGGTTTAAAAGAAGTTCAGGGGTGTGTGTGTGTGTGTGAGACGTAGGCTTGGACGTGGGGCCGTTGGTAAGCAACAAGCAAGAGGAATGAGGGGTGAGAGAGAGGGAGGGGTGTGGTTTATGGCGAGGGCTTCTGAGTTTGGCTACTCAGGCCTAGCTGTGCACTGACTGGAACACTCCTGATCCATACCATGTGCAACCTTGTGTGTTTGTGTGTGCATTAGCTGGGAAAGCTTCTGGGCACACTATACACTGCAGGGTGTGTTGGCAGTACAGCCTGTCTGCATATCACTAGACTTACCACACTCTTTAAGTTTCAGGTGGCATTCGCACTTGTTCTAAGATTAGCACCCTGAGAGTGACCAGCAGCCCAGGGGGCAAGGTTTCTTCACAGGAGTGACCATAAACAGCCCACTTAGCCACTTAGAGCTGTCTTCATAACCTACTACATAACACACTACACTGTAGTGTGTTATGCTGAATAAGGGCCTGTAAAGGCCCTGTAGTGACTACAGGGCCTTTACAGGCCCTTATTCAGCAGAAAGAGAGAAAGGGGGGGAAGGTTTGGTATCAATTGTTTTTCCCACTGGATTTCCTATATTATTTAATTGTATAAAGATGTTGTGCACATGCAGCCTCCCCCCCCCCCCCCCCCCCTCCCCCAAGGGATTATGGGAATTGAGTGTTGCACTGATCACAACTGGATTGGGGGGGGTTACGGTATTTTAAGACCTCTCCTGCTCCCCAATCGATATGCGGGGGTCGGGGGGGTCGGGGGGATTGTGTGTCTGTGCATGCACGACGTGTGTGCATGTGGCCTAATATCAGGTTGGTATGCATGTCAACTGTTTGCTCAGCAGGCCATAGAGAGCCTTCACATCCGTCAATGTCCCTTTAAAGCTAATATACTTTACTATTTAGCATGTAATAATATAACGTGCATCTCTGCTTCTTGCCATTGGTGATTAATAGTAGCACTGTAACTCAATATCACGTCTATATCGAAGCTGTTGGGTGGAGGCCTTGTCCAAAACTGTAACTTTTCAGGAAATGATCAGATAAAATAAGAATAACCTTTGTTCCAATGGATCCAAAGTCATTCCTATTCAGTCACAAGCTCTTGTTAATATCGGTACTTTAATTAGATAAATTGTCTGTTTTTGGTTGACAGACAGTCTTGTACAATGAAGTAGGACATTAATTTGAGAAAAAAACATAAAAAGTTGAAAATATGCATTATGGAGATAGGTTTCTGCCCAACAGCAATGATATCATCTATGTTGCAGCATGTGTTTGTTCACTGTAGTTGGTCTAGTTTCATCTGATAAGAAACTGCATAGATAAACCGAACATTTACAGTATGTGTCTCACTTCCTGTCCACATGGGGTGACACAGTCCGTCATGAGACATTCTGAACAC
The DNA here is from genome assembly GCF_963924005.1 of Protomyctophum bolini. Taxonomy (NCBI): domain Eukaryota; kingdom Metazoa; phylum Chordata; class Actinopteri; order Myctophiformes; family Myctophidae; genus Protomyctophum; species Protomyctophum bolini. The sequence goes on along the minus strand of NC_137877.1, from coordinate 9,893,074 downwards.
AGAGGTCCCATCATCCCACGTTCACACGCTCACAATCTATCAACGGAACAACGTGGTCTATTATTTAAGCAGGTTCATACTCGTACATGCTCAGATCTCTCACCGCTACAACAGATGCTAGTTTACGTCCACGACTAAACTCCCCCCAGCCTCCTGGTGCCTCTCCTCCTAGTAGCATGTAGGTTTAGGTTTATTTTTTTAGCATGTAGTACAAAAAAATAGACAATAACATATCAAAGAAACAAAAATACAATGCAAGGAAAGGAAGAAGCCAGAAGGCTTATATGGAATCCTTTCCTGTAGGAAGAGGTCATTGGTTTAAAAGATTAAAAGTTCATAAAGAACAGTACATAAATCTACAAGTTGGCAAAGGGGGGCAGCTGTGCAGAAATAAAAACACAGACTGCACAAAAAACAGAAATAAACAATACAACAACAAACACACAAAAGAAAATATAACGCATCAAGGTAAAACATGTAATCTACAGAGAGGAAAAAATAAGATATTTCTTTAGATGTTTTTTGAATATTGGCAAGGATAATGAGGATTTAAGTGAAGCATCTAAAATTCTAGGGAGTTCCATAGATGAGGGCCTCTAAATTTGATGAAAGATTGATGTTTGGACATGCGACAATAGGGTCATTCAAAATGATCTCTTTGCCTTGTGGGGTAGGAGTGAATGTCAGAAGTAACACGGAAAAAATTGTGTACTGTACGTATAGGTCTTCACTATGTCAGCATGTCACGCATACAGTAGTAGGAACATCCTTCAGTCTCTCAAGACTGAAGTATACGTAACTGCGTTAGGCTCAGTCTTATAGGGGTTGTGTGTTACAGTATGCTTGCTTAAGCGTGTTCTGGGAGCAGAGCCGCACTTATCACATACAATGCATAATATCACTGCAATATTTTGTTTGTTTGTTTGTTTTGTTTAATTGCAAATGAGTGTCCCGACTGAACCATTGTCGGTGTCGTGGAGTGTCGCATGGCCACTCACACTAATGTATGTTTGCTGTGTGTGTGCAATTTATGTATGGTAATTCTGCTGTTGTAACTGGACCATGTTATGACCCCTCCCCCTGTCCATCTCTCTCGCTTTCCTATCAAACGGCCTCTCTGCATGTAAGTAACAAACTGTGATGGGAGTCTAATGCTTATTTTGCTTCCTCCTTCTTTATCTAAACACATGTAACAGATAACACACTTCGCATCATGCATTGTCTCACACTCCTATTCTCTAGCGTCTAGCCTATCACTCTCTTTCTCTTTCTATCTCATTCCATTTTGTTTAAAAACCCTCTAGGACTTTCAGCTGTCACTGCCACGGTTTCAGTTTTGTTCTGTTGTCATTTACCCAGAATAACTAACTGAAACCATATGGCAGTTTGCAGTACGTGTTTGTTCATAAATCATAATACTTGTGTGTTGTCATCCTCCTAATGTGATTAATTCTAATTTGTCTGGTCAATTGCGCTCAGTAATTCCCCAAAATGGACAGTATTACAAATGGCAGTAGCAATGACAACTCTTCAGTTGTGATATTACTGTAATTAGTCAAATGGCAGCCATTTTTGTCTTGCCTCATAATCGCAAAACGTGCACGTGTCCTCTTGAGTATGACATAACAGCAAGACGGCTACTGTGGATTGGTCAATGGCATTCGCTGACGTGCTCAATTTAGTATATGAACTAAATACAGAGCGCAAACTTTGTAAAAGCCACTTGAACGTGACACTGCATTACATTTACTGTATGCTTTAGCGACGGCCAGATGGTCAGTAAACCGGCTATCACTGATAGCGTCGACTGTTACACGAGAGAACACAGTGGACTTGTGGGTATTGTATTTCACATGTCAGCCCCCTTCATCCTAGCCAGACTCTTATCTGGGGTTCATGTTACGGGGGCTGAGCACACATTGTGCAGACATCCAAGGGCCGAAGGGAGTGTAGTATTCTTGCTCCCTAAATTGACCCCTTGGCTTGCTTTACACCTGCGCTCCATGCGCACCGCAGCCACCATTCATTCTCTCCTCTTCCACCTTACTGAATGGAAAACGAAACGGATTCCACAAGCTTTCCCATTTATAAGAAAATAAATTAAATATATAATGAATTAAACTTGCACTTTACACATATCACGGTACAGTGTAAAGTACATACACTGTACATATTACAGTGTAAAGTACTTGCACTTTACCCATACGTATTGTATGAATACAAAGAATACGTACGTATACGTATTCTTTGTTGAAGGTTTGTTTGTTGCAGCGGCTACTAATGGAATTATAATTTTGATCAAATACCTCCTGCACAGGAATGTGTACTCTGAAAACGTATGTATTCATGCCATGGACTGAACTCTCTGTCCTTTGCTTGGTTGGATTACTCCCTATCGTGGCCCATATCGGCTCAGTCGAAGAAATTAAGTCTTCTGAACTGTACAGCCACATTTCACTTTGTCACAGACATTACGGCCCTTTACCAACTGTCCGTATGATACAGAAACCATTCACGATAAACCTGACATCCATCAGTTCATCTAAGTCTACATGTGAGCTAGTCTCGCGTAACCAGACGATCGGAAATCGCTATACTGATATGTCTGGGGAAATGTAAATGTAATAAAACAGCAGGGAGAGAATGGTTGCTTTCAAACCCAATGTCCACTGCTTTGAAAACTAATCATATCACCGTCCAAATATGAGGGAACTTCAACCTCCATGAGGTCTTTGCATTAGTTCTGCAATGCAGTTTAGTTTAGTTTTTCCCATTCAGCCCCTACGGTGAATTTAGATGTCCCAGTATAGGCTGAGATCTCCAATTGTCTCTGCTACACAAGATTACATGTGACCCTACTTCCACAAAAGCCTATTGTCACCCAAGTGTGTCTGACACTCCTCTAGTAGACCATGTAATACTTTGTCATACAACCTTTTCGTTCACCTAATCAGTTATGTTTGGTGAGCGATAATGGTTATACAACAACGCATACATTTGTCTTTAACGATCTGTAGAACAACCTCACAGTGCCGATGTCTTAGCCGTCTCCCCAGGTTGTCTCACTCTCTCTCTCTCTCTCTCTCTCTCTCTCTCTCTCTCTCTCTCTCTCTCTCCCCCTACAGTGTTTGACCAACTAGACCTCGTCACATACGAGGAGGTGGTGAAGCTCCCTGCTTTCAAGAGGAAAACACTAGTCTTATTAGGTGAGTATGAGTACAGGTGAAAGACTAATATCAACCACTAATCTAAAACTGAAGGTCTCCTCGTTCATCAAAAGGACTGTCTGTCGGAGACGAAAGCACCAATAAATGGCTTTCCGAAATTATGTAATTCGTGCCAGCCAACTATGGACTTTAATGTTTGTTTGGGGTAGTTATGATGTAATGTTTTGCCAGCCAAGTCTGTGGACTTTAATGTTTGTTCAGGGTGGTGATTGACATTGTAAGACATCACAAGTGTGATTTTTAAAATGAGTCTAATGTGAGGTTGAAGTTGAATGGGCTTGCATGGGATGGGCGGAAATTAATACATCTCTGAATATCAAAATGTTTAATCAAGCAACTTAAAAACTTCTCTAAATTGAAACACCCCTTTAAGCAGTTAACAAGTGGTATGTACAGTATTTGCTCATAATAGCACTAGAACAAAGGCTATGCATATACATAAAGGGATACTGCCTGAGGAAGAGCTGGAAATATGTTTCACTGTAATATTCCAAGACGTTTTCATGTATATGGCCTTTATACTTGCTTTATTTGTTTTAGTGCTATTGGCAATTAAACAACACTTCTCTTGTATTATTCTACGGTATATGGTTTTTACTTGCTTTATTTGTTGTAGTGCTATTAGCAATTAAACAACACTTCTCAGCATTCTCTTGTATTATTCTACGGTATGTGGCATTCTGGTTGCCCTTCCTCCCCACCGTTTGTGGGATACAATGTCAATGGATACACATGGGAACTGGTAGTAGAGTGAATAGAATACACTACGGACAGTCTGACACTGTCTGTCTGTCTGTCTGTCTGTCTGTCTGTCTGTCTGTCTGTCTGTCTGTCTGTCTGTCTGTCTGTCTGTCTGTCTAATACTTCCTCAGGTGCCCATGGAGTGGGCAGGAGACACATCAAGAACACACTCATCACCAAACACCCTGACAGATTCGCCTACCCCATCCCTCGTAAGACACACTACTCACACACACACACACACACACACGAATAACGACTGAAACTGTCATTTTCAAACAGACATTTTTTAGAATCTGATCTCGGGTCAAAATGGGTTAAGCACGCGCGCGCACGCACACACACACACACACACACACACACACACACACACACACACACACACACACACACACACACACACACACACACACACACACACACACACACACACACACACACACACACACACACACACGATGGGTTATAGCCCATGTTTTTTGAAATTTTGAAAAAAAACGTTAGCCTCGTTTCTCATCATTTTGGACCATGGGCTATAGCCCATATCGTACGGCATACTATAGCGCGCCGTTTTTCATCATTTTTGAAGATTTGAAAAAAATTACGAAATGACAAAAACGATGGGTTATAGCCCATGTTTTTTGAAATTTTGAAAAAAAAAGTTAGCCTCGTTTCTCATCATTTTGGACCATGGGCTATAGCCCATATCGTACGGCATACTATAGCGCGCCGTTTTTCATCATTTTTGAAGATTTGAAAAAAATGACGAAATGACAAAAACGATGGGTTATAGCCCATGTTTTTTGAAATTTTGAAAAAAAAAGTTAGCCTCGTTTCTCATCATTTTGGACCATGGGCTATAGCCCATATCGTACGGCATACTATAGCGCGCCGTTTTTCATCATTTTTGAAGATTTGAAAAAAATGACGAAATGACAAAAACGATGGGTTATAGCCCATGTTTTTTGAAATTTTGAAAAAAAAAGTTAGCCTCGTTTCTCATCATTTTGGACCATGGGCTATAGCCCATATCGTACGGCATACTATAGCGCGCCGTTTTTCATCATTTTTGAAGATTTGAAAAAAATGACGAAATGACAAAAACGATGGGTTATAGCCCATGTTTTTTGAAATTTTGAAAAAAAAAGTTAGCCTCGTTTCTCATCATTTTGGACCATGGGCTATAGCCCATATCGTACGGCATACTATAGCGCGCCGTTTTTCATCATTTTTTAAGATTTGAAAAAAATGACGAAATGACAAAAACGATGGGTTATAGCCCATGTTTTTTGAAATTTTGAAAAAAAAAGTTAGCCTCGTTTCTCATCATTTTGGACCATGGGCTATAGCCCATATCGTACGGCATACTATAGCGCGCCGTTTTTCATCATTTTTGAAGATTTGAAAAAAATTACGAAATGACAAAAACGATGTGTTATAGCCCATGTTTTTTGAAATTTTGAAAAAAAAAGTTAGCCTCGTTTCTCATCATTTTGGACCATGGGCTATAGCCCATATCGTACGGCATACTATAGCGCGCCGTTTTTCATCATTTTTGAAGATTTGAAAAAAATTACGAAATGACAAAAACGATGGGTTATAGCCCATGTTTTTTGAAATTTTGAAAAAAAAAGTTAGCCTCGTTTCTCATCATTTTGGACCATGGGCTATAGCCCATATCGTACGGCATACTATAGCGCGCCGTTTTTCATCATTTTTGAAGATTTGAAAAAAATGACGAAATGACAAAAACGATGGGTTATAGCCCATGTTTTTTGAAATTTTGAAAAAAAAAGTTAGCCTCGTTTCTCATCATTTTGGACCATGGGCTATAGCCCATATCGTACGGCATACTATAGCGCGCCGTTTTTCATCATTTTTGAAGATTTGAAAAAAATGACGAAATGACAAAAACGATGGGTTATAGCCCATGTTTTTTGAAATTTTGAAAAAAAAAGTTAGCCTCGTTTCTCATCATTTTGGACCATGGGCTATAGCCCATATCGTACGGCATACTATAGCGCGCCGTTTTTCATCATTTTTTAAGATTTGAAAAAAATGACGAAATGACAAAAACGATGGGTTATAGCCCATGTTTTTTGAAATTTTGAAAAAAAAAGTTAGCCTCGTTTCTCATCATTTTGGACCATGGGCTATAGACCATATCGTACGGCATACTATAGCGCGCCGTTTTTCATCATTTTTTAAGATTTGAAAAAAATGACGAAATGACAAAAACGATGGGTTATAGCCCATGTTTTTTGAAATTTTGAAAAAAAAAGTTAGCCTCGTTTCTCATCATTTTGGACCATGGGCTATAGCCCATATCGTACGGCATACTATAGCGCGCCGTTTTTCATCATTTTTGAAGATTTGAAAAAAATTACGAAATGACAAAAACGATGGGTTATAGCCCATGTTTTTTGAAATTTTGAAAAAAAAAGTTAGCCTCGTTTCTCATCATTTTGGACCATGGGCTATAGCCCATATCGTACGGCATACTATAGCGCGCCGTTTTTCATCATTTTTGAAGATTTGAAAAAAATGACGGAATTGCGGAAATTGCGGAAATTGCGGAAATTGCAGAATTTGCGGATTTCTTTTTCCATTTTTTCCAAATCCTTAAAAATGATGAAAAACGGCGCGCTATAGTATGCCGTACGATATGGGCTATAGCCCATGGTCCAAAATGATGAGAAACGAGGCTAACTTTTTTTTTCAAAATTTCAAAAAACATGGGCTATAACCCATCGTTTTTGTCATTTCGTCATTTTTTTCAAATCTTCAAAAATGATAGCCCATTACACTGCATATAAGTATGCACTATGTCCGCAATGTGCAAGGTGTTATTTCTCCACGCGGAGGATCGCTGAAGTGTTGTTCCTGAGCTGATCCAGGGTCAGTTCAATAGTTCCACTTAATGAAGTGTTGTTCCTGAGCTGATCCAGGGTCAGTTCAATAGTTCCACCCAATGAAGCGTTGTTCCTGAGCTGATCCAGTGTCAGTTCAATAGTTCCACTCAATGAAGTGTTGTTCCTGAGCTGATCCAGGGTCAGTTCAATAGTTCCACTCAATGAAGCGTTGTTCCTGAGCTGATCCAGGGTCAGTTTAATAGTTCCACTTAATGAAGTGTTGTTCCTGAGCTGATCCAGGGTCACTCGTGTGTCTCTCTCAGACACGACCAGACCTCCCAAGAAGGACGAGGAGAACGGGAAGAACTACTACTTCGTGTCCCACGACCAGATGATGCAGGACATCAGCAACAACGAGTACCTGGAGTACGGCAGCCACGAGGACGCCATGTACGGCACGCGGCTGGAGACCATCCGCAAGATCCACGAGCAGGGACTCATATCCATCCTGGACGTAGAGCCTCAGGTAAAGATCCACGAGCAGGGACTCATATCCATCCTGGACGTAGAGCCTCAGGTTGGTGTTAGCGTCATGCTATGCTTTAGCTATTGAAAAATAGCAGATCTACAAGCTCATACGAGCTTGTAGGTCTGCTATTTTTGAAAAGTCGAAGAACCACTGACATAGAAACATAGCTTTTTCAGAAAACTGTCAGGATGTAGAAGAACATTTTTAAAATCTGATCTCGGGTCAAAATGGGTTTTAACCAACACACAGACGTAAAGGTTGTTCAATAGCATTCATTTATGGGAATATATATATATATATATATATATATATATATATATATATATATCTATATATATAACCTAAAAAATGGAGTGAGGTGGTTTCTTCCGGACAGTAACATTATGCTATTTGTATTTGTAGAATATAGATAAAAGCAAGTGTATTCAATATTAAGTGGTTAAAAGATGCACAGCATACTCTTTGTGGAGTGCTGTTTATGAACACCTGTGTGTGTGTGTGTGTGTGTGTGTGTGTGTGTGTGTGTGTGTGTGTGTGTGTGTGGTACTGTAGTGGTTCCCAAAGTGGGGTGGTCCGGGTGGCAGTTCCAGGGGGTCCCTGGCTAAATGATAGTTTAGAACCAGCTGGGCCCTTATAGGAAAGGTAACATGTCATTGGTTCGACCTCCCGTTAGATCGACCATTACTAACCCTATCTCTAACTCTAACCTAAACATAACCGCAAGCACGGGAGCAACGCATCCCTCACCAACCTTAATCCGGTCGAACTAACGGGAGGTCGAACCTTAGGGCAGCCCCCGAAATTAAACGGGTTGAGAATCACTTCTAGAGACGTGAAAATGTTCTCTTATGGGGGGGGGGGTCCTGGCGTACCTTTTTCAAATGGAGGTCCGTGGGCTAATTAGTGTCAATTTGGGGGTCGTTGACCTGAACACGTTTGGGCAACCACTGCTGTAGTGTAATGGGGTGCCTTCGCGTCATGATGTCGCTGTGTTTGCCACACTGAAATATGATAAATAAATATGATCTCCATCATCAGGCACTGAAGGTTCTGCGGACGGCAGAGTTTGCCCCATACGTCGTGTTCATTGCCGCACCGACCATCACACCAGGCATCAATGAGGTATGATTACGGACACCACAAATACACACGCACATACGTTTTTCAATGGTGTACGACGTCTAGCAGCACCAGCAGATGCTTCTTATAGATGTGTGAATAATAAGCAGTCGCACATGCTGCGTACAATCTCTTTCCACTGTACCGCAAGCTCTTTGTTTATTGCAATTTTAAAATATTAAAAGTAATTTACGTGACGTCATCAAGCATGTGTGTGTGCCAGCAGAGCTTGCTCTCTCTCTCTCTCTCTCTCTCTCTCTCTCTCTCCCCTTGCCTCTCTTATCCATCTCTGTGCTTGTTTACTTTGCATGCTGCATGTGTTTTGTTTTTTTTGGCATTCCTCTCAGATGCCCAGGTGGTGTCGAAAGCTGCCAGTAAGTACGATACAGAATACCAATACGATACATAATTCCCATTGCTGTCCATTGAATGCACGGTCGTAGTCGTCGGTTAGCGTTGTCTGCTCAAGCTTTCCCAGTCGTGTTTCTTATTCACCTCCTTTTGTTTTCTATTTTAGTCTGAAGCCCCTCAGCCATGCACCACCCTCAGTCCCTCCAGCTCTCTGTCCTTCCTCCCAACAGGTTTTCCCCAAACATTTCCATCCCAAGGACCCCCAAATAGCCACACAGCCTCATTGTGCATTGTAAACTGGATTAAAATAAAACATAGCCGATCTATAACCTCGCATTGCCTTGCACCGCAATGTGCTTTTGTACTTTTTCTTTTTTTTTAATGTTTGGACATTTTTTGAAAAAATGTATGACAATGACGTAATCCTTAGATTGTCCTCTCCAATTGACCACCTGGCGCCCCCCAGTGGCCCCTACTCTGAAAACCACCGCCCTCCCACCAACCTTCTTTTCCCTGCCTTCTCTTCCCCTCCACAGGACGAGTCCCTCCAGCGACTGCAGAAGGAGTCCGAGATCCTCCAGAAGACCTACGCCCACTACTTTGACCAGACCATCATCAACAACGAGATCGACGAGACCATCCGGCACCTGGAGGAGGCCATCGATCTGGTGTGCACCACTGGCCAGTGGGTGCCCGTCTCCTGGGTCTACTGAGCTACAAAACACCCAAGGCCTGCTCCGCTTCAACCTCCACTCATCTGAGTTGTCAAGCTCCAACTTGCCCTCCTTCGAACTCTCCATTTCCTACTCTCTCCATCCAGAGATACGTAAAAAAAAAATCAATAATAATAATAATAATACCGTGATTACTCTGATAAATGGAGAAGAGAAAGAAAAAAAAAAGCACCTCAACCGATCAGAAACCTCTCTCTCTCACTCTGTCTCGCCCACACACTGCACTTGACCTTCAACAGCCAATCAAAACCCTCGGTGTATACTGCGCAAAGAACTTGGGAGCAGCCATGTCGAAATCTCTCTCTGGGTTGCTGCGCCAAAAACACCCGCGGCGGGCCAATCAAATCTCCTCTCTGGGCGCTGCGCCAAAAACACCCGCAGCGGGGCCAATCAAGACAGACTACCTAGACGTAGTGTTATATAAAAACAAAAGTGAAACAAAGCAATGAATATCGTCATGTTTGTGCTATAGCTAGCAAGGCGACATTTTTGTAGTTGTTTTGTTTTAAAGAGACAGTACTGTGTCCTCCCTTGCGTGTCACCCCCCCCCCCCCCCTCATCCCCCCCTCCACACACACACACACACACACACACACACACACACACACATCGCAATGTAGTCCTGTTGGGTGTTGTAGTTCTTAAGCACCTGTAGCTCCCTAGAACAACACTGTTGGTGGGTACTCTCTCTCTCTCTCTCTCTCTCTCTCTCTAGCCAGACTGAAGAAAAGCGCACAAACACTGCAGTGTCTCCCGTCACCCTTATTATTTATTGATTCCTTCCGTTTTTGGTAGCAATCTTATCTGGATGAGCCTATCTTGTTATCCGTTAATTTAATATCTTTCTTATCCCTTTTAATGGTACAGTAACAGTCGCCACAGCTACACACACACACACACACACACACACACACACACACACACCTGTTCTACCAGGTACTGTCTCTTCTAATTTCTTAAAACGTGTTAGAGGTTTGAATGAGGTCACCAATATGTGCATGTGAACATTCGCAAGCTTCCATGCCATGTCAGTCAGTGTTGCCCCTCCCTCTCCCCTCTGTAAAACCTCCAGAAGACCCTCCCTCTCCCCTCTGTAAAACCTCCAGAAGAGAAAAGAAAGAAGAAGAAGAAGAAGAAAAATAAAAAACACATTCCACATGTTTGGAAGACTGAACTCGATTTGAGGGAAGCACGGACGCTAACCAACAACAACAACTACTACTACTACTACAGCAGCAAAACCACAGCCGGACATTGTCTTGACACCTCTATGCACATCCCTTTGCATTTTGGGCGACATTTGTAAACCACCAGTTTATATAATGATCGACCATGTAGTGAGATGTGTTTGTAAAAAAAAAAAAAAGAAGAAGAAGAACATTTCTCAAATTCTGAATTGTCATATTCAAAAAAAAAAAGAGATGAAGATCAGGGAGAAAGGGATTCCACCTTTTTCCTCATTTGCCATTTCAGAAAATGTTGTTGTCCGAGAGTATTAATGTTTTCAATTCTGTTTAAATCAATGAAAGGTAAAAATGATGATTTTTATTCTGCAACTGTGTATCTGTTTGGAAAGGGCACACTACATTTTGCAAAGTGATAACTTTGCAAATGAAGAGACAGTTTGTGCATCTGAATAACCGTGTATATGAATCTGACAGATTGACAGACTCCCCTTGTGTAAATGACTCTGCAATGATAAAAGTTATTCAGTATGAACAATTTTTTTAAATATATTTACTTTTATGTGTTGGAAAATTAAACAGGTTGAGGCTCCTTTCTTCCCCCTCTGCACGCACGCATGCATGCACACGCACGCATGCATGCACACACACACACACACATTTTTCAAATCCTCAAAAATGATGAAAAACGGCGTGCTATAGTATGCCGTACCATATGGGCTATAGCCCATGGTCCAAAAACGAGGATAACTTTTTTTTTCAACATTTCAAAAAACATGGGCTATAACCCATCGTTTTTTTTTCATTTTGTCATTTTTGTCAAATCGTCAAAAATGATGAAAAACGGCGTGCTATAGTATGCCGTACCATATGGGCTATAGCCCATGGTCCAAAATGATGAGAAACGAGGATAACTTCTTTTTTCAAAATTTCAAAAAACATGGGCTATAACCCATCGTTTTTTTCATTTTGTCATTTTTGTCAAATTGTCAAAAATGATGAAAAACGGCGTGCTATAGTATGCCGTACCATATGGGCTATAGCCCATGGTCCAAAATGATGAGAAACGAGGATAACTTTTTTTTCCTAAATTTCAAAAAACATGGGCTATAACCCATCGTTTTTTTCATTTTTTCATTTTTTTCAAATCCTCAAAAATTATGAAAAACGGCGCGCTATAGTATGCCGTACGATATGGGCTATAGCCCATGGTCCAAAATGATGAGAAACGAGGCTAACTTTTTTTTTCAAAATTTCAAAAAACATGGCCTATAACCCATCGTTTTTTCCGCAATTTCCACAATTTTTCCAAAAATTAAAAAAACTATGTGCTATAACCAAACGTTTTTTCCGCAATTTTCCACAATTCATACGTAAAACTCCGCAATTTTTCGGCAACTTGATAATGTTTCTCATCCTCCGCAACACTCAATTTTTCCGGTAAATACATTGCATTCCACACTAGCTCAGTGTGATGAGTGGCTCTGTTTGTGATCCACAGGTCCAGGGTTCAAATCCCACATTATTCATGTGTCTCTGTGATGCTTTGCTTTGCACACTGTCTTTCAGAAGGACAACTTTAAAGCAGCACAGGAATTCCCCATGATTGTGTGCCTCAGTGGACCAACGGATAAGTCAAATGATATCAGTAGTATACCTAGTAGAAGTGTGCCGGTTCGAACCCCGACATACTCAAATCTTTACTGACACTTTGCATTCCACACTAACATCAACTAGCACAGAAAAGCTGTGTTGTAGTAACCAGCAGTTAGCTCAGTGTGATGAGTGGCTGTGTTTGTCATCCACAGGTCCAGGGTTCAAATCCCACATTATTCATGTGTCTCTGTGATGCTTTGCTTTGCACACTGACTTTCAGAAGGACAACTTTAAAGCAGCACAGGAATTCCCCATGATTGTGTGCCTCAGTGGACCAACGGATAAGTCAAATGATATCCGTAGTATACCTAGTAGAAGTGTGCCGGTTCGAACCCCGACATACTCAAATCTTTACTGACACTTTGCATTCCACACTAACATCAACTAGCACAGAAAAGCTGTGTTGTAGTAACCAGCAGTTAGCTCAGTGTGATGAGTGGCTGTGTTTGTGATCCACAGGTCCAGGGTTCAAATCCCACATTAGTCATGTGGCTCTGTGACACTTTGCTTTGCACACTGACTTTCTTGAATAAAAAATAAAAACTCAAAAGCACCAGGAGACATCTGCTGAATGCCCCAAGGTGCCTTGGCTCAATGGTGTGGAGCGCTTGACCCGTTGCCTCTGCTTCAGACAGTTGGCCGGTTCAAGTCCCATGTCATGACATCAAGGTGCTGGGAATGGGAAGGACCATCGGGAGACGGTGCTCTCTCCCCCTGTTTCCTGAAAAGTAACGGTTGGGGGTTATGCCGTACGATATAGGCTATAGCCCACGGTCCAAAATGCTGAGAAACGAGGATAACTTTTTTTTTCAAAATTTCAAAAAACATGGGCTGTAACCCATCGTTTTTTTCCCATTCCTCTCTGTTATGTCATATGACGAGCATTTAACTTTTAATATCACAATTATTGTAGCTAATCTTTAACTGAATCTGGAAGTATTCCTTTATTAAATGATTCTTCATAGTCTGGAATTGTAACTGATCAATTTTCTTTTGTGACTTTCGCCTTTATTTTATATGGAGGGACAGTCAGTGGTGTAAACTTTATTTATATAGCACATTTCATACATAAAATGCAACTCTGTCACATTCTGTCTCTCCCTCAGTCTCCACACTGGCCTCCCATATCCCATTCCAGCACACCCAGTTCCATTTACACACCTGTCAACTACCTAATCAGCCCAGCAGTGAACACTTCTCCAATCAACCTGCTCACTATAAAACTGGACTCAGTACAAACACTCATTGTCAGTTCATAACCTGTGTCACAGATGTCCTGCCTGTTCATGTGTTGACTTTGATGTCATTCTGATTCATGCCTGATTCCTACCTGCATTCCCCTGTGTAAGATATCTCGTAATTCTTTATTAAATACTTTATTATTATACTCTAGTTTGTTGTGACTTTGCTCCTGGGTTCAACTCTGTCTGCATCCTTGACAACTAAAGTACTTCACATATTAAACTTTATTTATATAGCACATGTCATACATAAAATGCAACTCAAAGTACTTCACATGAAAATAAAATAAAAAATAACAAGCAGCGGAATGCCAGAAACAAAAAGTAGGTCAATCTACAATTAGCAAATAAAAATAGCAATACAAAACTAAAACATTAAAAATGGTAAGGAAATTTGTATTGGATAATACATTTTAAATTGATATTATTAGATATTCAACTTTATTGACATTTATAATTAAATTGGTGTCTTTACACTGTAGAATCCATTGTTGTTTGTTTCTGTTGCTTAACTCTGTTGCTTTAACTACATATAAATTTGTTTGTCTCTAAATGTTTTGATGAATTGAACAATGCCCTTTGTTCAATTCATGCCATACTATAGCACGCCGTTTTTCATCATTTTTGAGGATTTGAAGAAAATTCAAAATTTCAAAAAACATGGGTTATAGCCCATCGTTTTTTGAATTTTTGAAAAAAATGTTATCCTCATTTTTCATCATTTTTGAACATGGGCTATAGCCCCTACCGTACGGCATACTATAGCACGCCGTTTTTCATCATTTTTGAGGATTTGAAGAAATTTCAAATTTTCAAAAAACATGGGTTATAGCCCATCGTTTTTTGAATTTTTGAAAAAAATGTTATCCTCATTTTTCATCATTTTTGAACATGGGCTATAGCCCCTACCGTACGGCATACTATAGCACGCCGTTTTTCATCATTTTTGAGGATTTGAAGAAAATTCAAAATTTCAAAAAACATGGGTTATAGCCCATCGTTTTTTGAATTTTTGAAAAAAATGTTATCCTCATTTTTCATCATTTTTGAACAAGGGCTATAGCCCCTACCGTACGGCATACTATAGCACGCCGTTTTTCATCATTTTTGAGGATTTGAAGAAATTTCAAAATTTCAAAAAACATGGGTTATAGCCCATCGTTTTTTGAATTTTTGAAAAAAATGTTATCCTCATTTTTCATCATTTTTGAACATGGGCTATAGCCCCTACCGTACGGCATACTATAGCACGCCGTTTTTCATCATTTTTGAGGATTTGAAGAAAATTCAAAATTTCAAAAAACATGGGTTATAGCCCATCGTTTTTTGAATTTAAAAAAAAAATGTTATCCTCATTTTTCATCATTTTTGAACATGGGCTATAGCCCCTACCGTACGGCATACTATAGCCTCTCATCATTTTTGAGGATTTGAAGAAAATTCAAAATTTCAAAAAACATGGGTTATAGCCCATCGTTTTTTGAATTTAAAAAAAAAATGTTATCCTCATTTTTCATCATTTTTGAACATGGGCTATAGCCCCTACCGTACGGCATACTATAGCACGCCGTTTTTCATCATTTTTGAGGATTTGAAGAAAATTCAAAATTTCAAAAAACATGGGTTATAGCCCATCGTTTTTTTAATTTTTGAAAAAAATGTTATCCTCATTTTTCATCATTTTTGAACATGGGCTATAGCCCCTACCGTACGGCATACTATAGCACGCCGTTTTTCATCATTTTTGAGGATTTGAAGAAAATTCAAAATTTCAAAAAACATGGGTTATAGCCCATCGTTTTTTGAATTTTTGAAAAAAATGTTATCCTCATTTTTCATCATTTTTGAACATGGGCTATAGCCCCTACCGTACGGCATACTATAGCACGCCGTTTTTCATCATTTTTGAGGATTTGAAGAAAATTCAAAATTTCAAAAAACATGGGTTATAGCCCATCGTTTTTTGAATTTTTGAAAAAAAAGTTATCCTCATTTTTCATCATTTTTGAACATGGGCTATAGCCCCTACCGTACGGCATACTATAGCACGCCGTTTTTCATCATTTTTGAGGATTTGAAGAAAATTCAAAATTTCAAAAAACATGGGTTATAGCCCATCGTTTTTTGAATTTTTGAAAAAAATGTTATCCTCATTTTTCATCATTTTTGAACATGGGCTATAGCCCCTACCGTACGGCATACTATAGCACGCCGTTTTTCATCATTTTTGAGGATTTGAAGAAAATTCAAAATTTCAAAAAACATGGGTTATAGCCCATCGTTTTTTGAATTTTTGAAAAAAATGTTATCCTCATTTTTCATCATTTTTGAACATGGGCTATAGCCCCTACCGTACGGCATACTATAGCACGCCGTTTTTCATCATTTTTGAGGATTTGAAGAAAATTCAAAATTTCAAAAAACATGGGTTATAGCCCATCGTTTTTTGAATTTAAAAAAAAAATGTTATCCTCATTTTTCATCATTTTTGAACATGGGCTATAGCCCCTACCGTACGGCATACTATAGCACGCCGTTTTTCATCATTTTTGAGGATTTGAAGAAAATTCAAAATTTCAAAAAACATGGGTTATAGCCCATTGTTTTTGAATTTTTGAAAAAAATGTTATCCTCATTTTTCATCATTTTTGAACATGGGCTATAGCCCCTACCGTATGGCATACTATAGTACGCCGTTTTTCATCATTTTTGAGGATTTGAAGAAAATTCAAAATTTCAAAAAACATGGGTTATAGCCCATCGTTTTTTGAATTTTTGAAAAAAATGTTATCCTCATTTTTCATCATTTTTGAACAAGGGCTATAGCCCCTACCGTACGGCATACTATAGCACGCCGTTTTTCATCATTTTTGAGGATTTGAAGAAAATTCAAAATTTCAAAAAACATGGGTTATAGCCCATCGTTTTTTGAATTTAAAAAAAAAATGTTATCCTCATTTTTCATCATTTTTGAACATGGGCTATAGCCCCTACCGTACGGCATACTATAGCACGCCGTTTTTCATCATTTTTGAGGATTTGAAGAAAATTCAAAATTTCAAAAAACATGGGTTATAGTCCATCGTTTTTTGAATTTTTGAAAAAAATGTTATCCTCATTTTTCATCATTTTTGAACATGGGCTATAGCCCCTACCGTACGGCATACTATAGCACGCCGTTTTTCATCATTTTTGAGGATTTGAAGAAAATTCAAAATTTCAAAAAACATGGGTTATAGCCCATCGTTTTTTGAATTTTTGAAAAAAATGTTATCCTCATTTTTCATCATTTTTGAACATGGGCTATACCCCCTACCGTACGGCATACTATAGCACGCCGTTTTTCATCATTTTTGAGGATTTGAAGAAAATTCAAAATTTCAAAAAACATGGGTTATAGCCCATCGTTTTTTGAATTTTTGAAAAAAATGTTATCCTCATTTTTCATCATTTTTGAACATGGGCTATAGCTCCTACCGTACGGCATACTATAGCACGCCGTTTTTCATCATTTTTGAGGATTTGAAGAAAATTCAAAATTTCAAAAAACATGGGTTATAGCCCATCGTTTTTTGAATTTTTAAAAAAAATGTTATCCTCATTTTTCATCATTTTTGAACATGGGCTATAGCCCCTACCGTACGGCATACTATAGCACGCCGTTTTTCATCATTTTTGAGGATTTGAAGAAAATTCAAAATTTCAAAAAACATGGGTTATAGCCCATTGTTTTTTGAATTTTTGAAAAAAATGTTATCCTCATTTTTCATCATTTTTGAACATGGGCTATAGCCCCTACCGTACGGCATACTATAGCACGCCGTTTTTCATCATTTTTGAGGATTTGAAGAAAATTCAAAATTTCAAAAAACATGGGTTATAGCCCATCGTTTTTTGAATTTTTGAAAAAAAAATTATCCTCATTTTTCATCATTTTTGAACATGGGCTATAGCCCCTACCGTACGGCATACTATAGCACGCCGTTTTTCATCATTTTTGAGGATTTGAAGAAAATTCAAAATTTCAAAAAACATGGGTTATAGCCCATCGTTTTTTGAATTTTTGAAAAAAATGTTATCCTCATTTTTCATCATTTTTGAACATGGGCTATAGCCCCTACCGTACGGCATACTATAGCACGCCGTTTTTCATCATTTTTGAGGATTTGAAGAAAATTCAAAATTTCAAAAAACATGGGTTATAGCCCATCGTTTTTTGAATTTTTGAAAAAAATGTTATCCTCATTTTTCATCATTTTTGAACATGGGCTATAGCCGCTACCGTACGGCATACTATAGCACGCCGTTTTTCATCATTTTTGAGGATTTGAAGAAAATTCAAAATTTCAAAAAACATGGGTTATAGCCCATCGTTTTTTGAATTTTTGAAAAAAATGTTATCCTCATTTTTCATCATTTTTGAACATGGGCTATAGCCCCTACCGTACGGCATACTATAGCACGCCGTTTTTCATCATTTTTGAGGATTTGAAGAAAATTCAAAATTTCAAAAAACATGGGTTATAGCCCATTGTTTTTTGAATTTTTGAAAAAAATGTTATCCTCATTTTTCATCATTTTTGAACATGGGCTATAGCCCCTACCATACGGCATACTATAGCACGCCGTTTTTCATCATTTTTGAGGATTTGAAGAAAATTCAAAATTTCAAAAAACATGGGTTATAGCCCATCGTTTTTTGAATTTTTGAAAAAAATGTTATCCTCATTTTTCATCATTTTTGAACATGGGCTATAGCTCCTACCGTACGGCATACTATAGCACGCCGTTTTTCATCATTTTTGAGGATTTGAAGAAAATTCAAAATTTCAAAAAACACGGGTTATAGCCCATCGTTTTTTGATTTAAAAAAAAAAAATTATCCTCATTTTTCATCATTTTTGAACATGGGCAATAGCCCCTACCGTACGGCATACTATAGCACGCCGTTTTTCATCATTTTTGAGGATTTGAAGAAAATTCAAAATTTCAAAAAACATGGGTTATAGCCCATTGTTTTTGAATTTTTGAAAAAAATGTTATCCTCATTTTTCATCATTTTTGAACATGGGCTATAGCCCCTACCGTACGGCATACTATAGTACGCCGTTTTTCATCATTTTTGAGGATTTGAAGAAAATTCAAAATTTCAAAAAACATGGGTTATAGCCCATCGTTTTTTGAATTTTTGAAAAAAATGTTATGCTCATTTTTCATCATTTTTGAACATGGGCTATAGCCCCTACCGTACGGCATACTATAGCACGCCGTTTTTCATCATTTTTGAGGATTTGAAGAAAATTCAAAATTTCAAAAAACATGGGTTATAGCCCATTGTTTTTTGAATTTTTGAAAAAAATGTTATCCTCATTTTTCATCATTTTTGAACATGGGCTATAGCCCCTACCGTACGGCATACTATAGCACGCCATTTTTCATCATTTTTGAGGATTTGAAGAAAATTCAAAATTTCAAAAAACATGGGTTATAGCCCATCGTTTTTTGAATTTTTGAAAAAAATGTTATCCTCATTTTTCATCATTTTTGAACATGGGCTATAGCCCCTACCGTACGGCATACTATAGCACGCCATTTTTCATCATTTTTGAGGATTTGAAGAAAATTCAAAATTTCAAAAAACATGGGTTATAGCCCATCGTTTTTTGAATTTTTGAAAAAAATGTTATCCTCATTTTTCATCATTTTTGAACATGGGCTATAGCTCCTACCGTACGGCATACTATAGCACGCCGTTTTTCATCATTTTTGAGGATTTGAAGAAAATTCAAAATTTCAAAAAACATGGGTTATAGCCCATTGTTTTTTGAATTTTTGAAAAAAATGTTATCCTCATTTTTCATCATTTTTGAACATGGGCTATAGCCCCTACCGTACGGCATACTATAGCACGCCGTTTTTCATCATTTTTGAGGATTTGAAGAAAATTCAAAATTTTAAAAAACATGGGTTATAGCCCATCGTTTTTTGAATTTTTGAAAAAAATGTTATCCTCATTTTTCATCATTTTTGAACATGGGCTATAGCCCCTACCGTACGGCATACTATAGCACGCCGTTTTTCATCATTTTTGAGGATTTGAAGAAAATTCAAAATTTCAAAAAACATGGGTTATAGCCCATCGTTTTTTGAATTTTTGAAAAAAATGTTATCCTCATTTTTCATCATTTTTGAACATGGGCTATAGCCCCTACAGTACGGCATACTATAGCACGCCGTTTTTCATCATTTTTGAGGATTTGAAGAAAATTCAAAATTTCAAAAAACATGGGTTATAGCCCATCGTTTTTTGAATTTTTGAAAAAAATGTTATCCTCATTTTTCATCATTTTTGAACATGGGCTATAGCTCCTACCGTACGGCATACTATAGCACGCCGTTTTTCATCATTTTTGAGGATTTGAAGAAAATTCAAAATTTCAAAAAACATGGGTTATAGCCCATCGTTTTTTGAATTTTTGAAAAAAATGTTATCCTCATTTTTCATCATTTTTGAACATGGGCTATAGCCCCTACCGTACGGCATACTATAGCACGCCGTTTTTCATCATTTTTGAGGATTTGAAGAAAATTCAAAATTTCAAAAAACATGGGTTATAGCCCATTGTTTTTTGAATTTTTGAAAAAAATGTTATCCTCATTTTTCATCATTTTTGAACATGGGCTATAGCCCCTACCGTACGGCATACTATAGCACGCCGTTTTTCATCATTTTTGAGGATTTGAAGAAAATTCAAAATTTCAAAAAACATGGGTTATAGCCCATCGTTTTTTGAATTTTTGAAAAAAATGTTATCCTCATTTTTCATCATTTTTGAACATGGGCTATAGCCCCTACCGTACGGCATACTATAGCACGCCGTTTTTCATCATTTTTGAGGATTTGAAGAAAATTCAAAATTTCAAAAAACATGGGTTATAGCCCATTGTTTTTTGAATTTTTGAAAAAAATGTTATCCTCATTTTTCATCATTTTTGAACATGGGCTATAGCCCCTACCGTACGGCATACTATAGCACGCCGTTTTTCATCATTTTTGAGGATTTGAAGAAAATTCAAAATTTCAAAAAACATGGGTTATAGCCCATCGTTTTTTGAATTTAAAAAAAAAAATTATCCTCATTTTTCATCATTTTTGAACATGGGCTATAGCCCCTACCGTACGGCATACTATAGCAGGCCGTTTTTCATCATTTTTGAGGATTTGAAGAAAATTCAAAATTTCAAAAAACATGGGTTATAGCCCATCGTTTTTTGAATTTTTGAAAAAAATGTTATCCTCATTTTTCATCATTTTTGAACATGGGCTATAGCTCCTACCGTACGGCATACTATAGCACGCCGTTTTTCATCATTTTTGAGGATTTGAAGAAAATTCAAAATTTCAAAAAACATGGGTTATAGCCCATCGTTTTTTGAATTTAAAAAAAAAATGTTATCCTCATTTTTCATCATTTTTGAACATGGGCTATAGCCCCTACCGTACGGCATACTATAGCACGCCGTTTTTCATCATTTTTGAGGATTTGAAGAAAATTCAAAATTTTAAAAAACATGGGTTATAGCCCATCGTTTTTTGAATTTTTGAAAAAAATGTTATCCTCATTTTTCATCATTTTTGAACATGGGCTATAGCCCCTACCGTACGGCATACTATAGCACGCCGTTTTTCATCATTTTTGAGGATTTGAAGAAAATTCAAAATTTCAAAAAACATGGGTTATAGCCCATCGTTTTTTGAATTTTTGAAAAAAATGTTATCCTCATTTTTCATCATTTTTGAACATGGGCTATAGCCCCTACCGTACGGCATACTATAGCACGCCATTTTTCATCATTTTTGAGGATTTGAAGAAAATTCAAAATTTCAAAAAACATGGGTTATAGCCCATCGTTTTTTGAATTTTTGAAAAAAATGTTATCCTCATTTTTCATCATTTTTGAACATGGGCTATAGCTCCTACCGTACGGCATACTATAGCACGCCGTTTTTCATCATTTTTGAGGATTTGAAGAAAATTCAAAATTTCAAAAAACATGGGTTATAGCCCATTGTTTTTTGAATTTTTGAAAAAAATGTTATCCTCATTTTTCATCATTTTTGAACATGGGCTATAGCCCCTACCGTACGGCATACTATAGCACGCCGTTTTTCATCATTTTTGAGGATTTGAAGAAAATTCAAAATTTTAAAAAACATGGGTTATAGCCCATCGTTTTTTGAATTTTTGAAAAAAATGTTATCCTCATTTTTCATCATTTTTGAACATGGGCTATAGCCCCTACCGTACGGCATACTATAGCACGCCGTTTTTCATCATTTTTGAGGATTTGAAGAAAATTCAAAATTTCAAAAAACATGGGTTATAGCCCATTGTTTTTTGAATTTTTGAAAAAAATGTTATCCTCATTTTTCATCATTTTTGAACATGGGCTATAGCCCCTACCGTACGGCATACTATAGCACGCCGTTTTTCATCATTTTTGAGGATTTGAAGAAAATTCAAAATTTCAAAAAACATGGGTTATAGCCCATCGTTTTTTGAATTAAAAAAAAAAAAATTATCCTCATTTTTCATCATTTTTGAACATGGGCTATAGCCCCTACCGTACGGCATACTATAGCAGGCCGTTTTTCATCATTTTTGAGGATTTGAAGAAAATTCAAAATTTCAAAAAACATGGGTTATAGCCCATCGTTTTTTGAATTTTTGAAAAAAATGTTATCCTCATTTTTCATCATTTTTGAACATGGGCTATAGCTCCTACCGTACGGCATACTATAGCACGCCGTTTTTCATCATTTTTGAGGATTTGAAGAAAATTCAAAATTTCAAAAAACATGGGTTATAGCCCATCGTTTTTTGAATTTTTGAAAAAAATGTTATGCTCATTTTTCATCATTTTTGAACATGGGCTATAGCCCCTACCGTACGGCATACTATAGCACGCCGTTTTTCATCATTTTTGAGGATTTGAAGAAAATTCAAAATTTCAAAAAACATGGGTTATAGCCCATCGTTTTTTGAATTTTTGAAAAAAAAAATATCCTCATTTTTCATCATTTTTGAACATGGGCTATAGCCCCTACCATACGGCATACTATAGCACGCCGTTTTTCATCATTTTTGAGGATTTGAAGAAAATTCAAAATTTCAAAAAACATGGGTTATAGCCCATCGTTTTTTGAATTTTTGAAAAAAATGTTATCCTCATTTTTCATCATTTTTGAACATGGGCTATAGCTCCTACCGTACGGCATACTATAGCACGCCGTTTTTCATCATTTTTGAGGATTTGAAGAAAATTCAAAATTTCAAAAAACACGGGTTATAGCCCATCGTTTTTTGATTTAAAAAAAAAAAATTATCCTCATTTTTCATCATTTTTGAACATGGGCAATAGCCCCTACCGTACGGCATACTATAGCACGCCGTTTTTCATCATTTTTGAGGATTTGAAGAAAATTCAAAATTTCAAAAAACATGGGTTATAGCCCATTGTTTTTGAATTTTTGAAAAAAATGTTATCCTCATTTTTCATCATTTTTGAACATGGGCTATAGCCCCTACCGTACGGCATACTATAGTACGCCGTTTTTCATCATTTTTGAGGATTTGAAGAAAATTCAAAATTTAAAAAAACATGGGTTATAGCCCATCGTTTTTTGAATTTTTGAAAAAAATGTTATGCTCATTTTTCATCATTTTTGAACATGGGCTATAGCCCCTACCGTACGGCATACTATAGCACGCCGTTTTTCATCATTTTTGAGGATTTGAAGAAAATTCAAAATTTCAAAAAACATGGGTTATAGCCCATTGTTTTTTGAATTTTTGAAAAAAATGTTATCCTCATTTTTCATCATTTTTGAACATGGGCTATAGCCCCTACCGTACGGCATACTATAGCACGCCGTTTTTCATCATTTTTGAGGATTTGAAGAAAATTCAAAATTTTAAAAAACATGGGTTATAGCCCATCGTTTTTTGAATTTTTGAAAAAAATGTTATCCTCATTTTTCATCATTTTTGAACATGGGCTATAGCCCCTACCGTACGGCATACTATAGCACGCCGTTTTTCATCATTTTTGAGGATTTGAAGAAAATTCAAAATTTCAAAAAACATGGGTTATAGCCCATCGTTTTTTGAATTTTTGAAAAAAATGTTATCCTCATTTTTCATCATTTTTGAACATGGGCTATAGCCCCTACCGTACGGCATACTATAGCACGCCATTTTTCATCATTTTTGAGGATTTGAAGAAAATTCAAAATTTCAAAAAACATGGGTTATAGCCCATCGTTTTTTGAATTTTTGAAAAAAATGTTATCCTCATTTTTCATCATTTTTGAACATGGGCTATAGCTCCTACCGTACGGCATACTATAGCACGCCGTTTTTCATCATTTTTGAGGATTTGAAGAAAATTCAAAATTTCAAAAAACATGGGTTATAGCCCATTGTTTTTTGAATTTTTGAAAAAAATGTTATCCTCATTTTTCATCATTTTTGAACATGGGCTATAGCCCCTACCGTACGGCATACTATAGCACGCCGTTTTTCATCATTTTTGAGGATTTGAAGAAAATTCAAAATTTTAAAAAACATGGGTTATAGCCCATCGTTTTTTGAATTTTTGAAAAAAATGTTATCCTCATTTTTCATCATTTTTGAACATGGGCTATAGCCCCTACCGTACGGCATACTATAGCACGCCGTTTTTCATCATTTTTGAGGATTTGAAGAAAATTCAAAATTTCAAAAAACATGGGTTATAGCCCATCGTTTTTTGAATTTTTGAAAAAAATGTTATCCTCATTTTTCATCATTTTTGAACATGGGCTATAGCCCCTACAGTACGGCATACTATAGCACGCCGTTTTTCATCATTTTTGAGGATTTGAAGAAAATTCAAAATTTCAAAAAACATGGGTTATAGCCCATCGTTTTTTGAATTTTTGAAAAAAATGTTATCCTCATTTTTCATCATTTTTGAACATGGGCTATAGCTCCTACCGTACGGCATACTATAGCACGCCGTTTTTCATCATTTTTGAGGATTTGAAGAAAATTCAAAATTTCAAAAAACATGGGTTATAGCCCATCGTTTTTTGAATTTTTGAAAAAAATGTTATCCTCATTTTTCATCATTTTTGAACATGGGCTATAGCCCCTACCGTACGGCATACTATAGCACGCCGTTTTTCATCATTTTTGAGGATTTGAAGAAAATTCAAAATTTCAAAAAACATGGGTTATAGCCCATTGTTTTTTGAATTTTTGAAAAAAAAATTATCCTCATTTTTCATCATTTTTGAACATGGGCTATAGCCCCTACCGTACGGCATACTATAGCACGCCGTTTTTCATCATTTTTGAGGATTTGAAGAAAATTCAAAATTTCAAAAAACATGGGTTATAGCCCATCGTTTTTTGAATTTTTGAAAAAAATGTTATCCTCATTTTTCATCATTTTTGAACATGGGCTATAGCCCCTACCGTACGGCATACTATAGCACGCCGTTTTTCATCATTTTTGAGGATTTGAAGAAAATTCAAAATTTCAAAAAACATGGGTTATAGCCCATTGTTTTTTGAATTTTTGAAAAAAATGTTATCCTCATTTTTCATCATTTTTGAACATGGGCTATAGCCCCTACCGTACGGCATACTATAGCACGCCGTTTTTCATCATTTTTGAGGATTTGAAGAAAATTCAAAATTTCAAAAAACATGGGTTATAGCCCATCGTTTTTTGAATTTAAAAAAAAAAAATTATCCTCATTTTTCATCATTTTTGAACATGGGCTATAGCCCCTACCGTACGGCATACTATAGCAGGCCGTTTTTCATCATTTTTGAGGATTTGAAGAAAATTCAAAATTTCAAAAAACATGGGTTATAGCCCATCGTTTTTTGAATTTTTGAAAAAAATGTTATCCTCATTTTTCATCATTTTTGAACATGGGCTATAGCTCCTACCGTACGGCATACTATAGCACGCCGTTTTTCATCATTTTTGAGGATTTGAAGAAAATTCAAAATTTCAAAAAACATGGGTTATAGCCCATCGTTTTTTGAATTTAAAAAAAAAATGTTATCCTCATTTTTCATCATTTTTGAACATGGGCTATAGCCCCTACCGTACGGCATACTATAGCACGCCGTTTTTCATCATTTTTGAGGATTTGAAGAAAATTCAAAATTTTAAAAAACATGGGTTATAGCCCATCGTTTTTTGAATTTTTGAAAAAAATGTTATCCTCATTTTTCATCATTTTTGAACATGGGCTATAGCCCCTACCGTACGGCATACTATAGCACGCCGTTTTTCATCATTTTTGAGGATTTGAAGAAAATTCAAAATTTCAAAAAACATGGGTTATAGCCCATCGTTTTTTGAATTTTTGAAAAAAATGTTATCCTCATTTTTCATCATTTTTGAACATGGGCTATAGCCCCTACCGTACGGCATACTATAGCACGCCATTTTTCATCATTTTTGAGGATTTGAAGAAAATTCAAAATTTCAAAAAACATGGGTTATAGCCCATCGTTTTTTGAATTTTTGAAAAAAATGTTATCCTCATTTTTCATCATTTTTGAACATGGGCTATAGCTCCTACCGTACGGCATACTATAGCACGCCGTTTTTCATCATTTTTGAGGATTTGAAGAAAATTCAAAATTTCAAAAAACATGGGTTATAGCCCATTGTTTTTTGAATTTTTGAAAAAAATGTTATCCTCATTTTTCATCATTTTTGAACATGGGCTATAGCCCCTACCGTACGGCATACTATAGCACGCCGTTTTTCATCATTTTTGAGGATTTGAAGAAAATTCAAAATTTTAAAAAACATGGGTTATAGCCCATCGTTTTTTGAATTTTTGAAAAAAATGTTATCCTCATTTTTCATCATTTTTGAACATGGGCTATAGCCCCTACCGTACGGCATACTATAGCACGCCGTTTTTCATCATTTTTGAGGATTTGAAGAAAATTCAAAATTTCAAAAAACATGGGTTATAGCCCATTGTTTTTTGAATTTTTGAAAAAAATGTTATCCTCATTTTTCATCATTTTTGAACATGGGCTATAGCCCCTACCGTACGGCATACTATAGCACGCCGTTTTTCATCATTTTTGAGGATTTGAAGAAAATTCAAAATTTCAAAAAACATGGGTTATAGCCCATCGTTTTTTGAATTAAAAAAAAAAAAATTATCCTCATTTTTCATCATTTTTGAACATGGGCTATAGCCCCTACCGTACGGCATACTATAGCAGGCCGTTTTTCATCATTTTTGAGGATTTGAAGAAAATTCAAAATTTCAAAAAACATGGGTTATAGCCCATCGTTTTTTGAATTTTTGAAAAAAATGTTATCCTCATTTTTCATCATTTTTGAACATGGGCTATAGCTCCTACCGTACGGCATACTATAGCACGCCGTTTTTCATCATTTTTGAGGATTTGAAGAAAATTCAAAATTTCAAAAAACATGGGTTATAGCCCATCGTTTTTTGAATTTTTGAAAAAAATGTTATGCTCATTTTTCATCATTTTTGAACATGGGCTATAGCCCCTACCGTACGGCATACTATAGCACGCCGTTTTTCATCATTTTTGAGGATTTGAAGAAAATTCAAAATTTCAAAAAACATGGGTTATAGCCCATCGTTTTTTGAATTTTTGAAAAAAAAAATATCCTCATTTTTCATCATTTTTGAACATGGGCTATAGCTCCTACCGTACGGCATACTATAGCACGCCGTTTTTCATCATTTTTGAGGATTTGAAGAAAATTCAAAATTTCAAAAAACATGGGTTATAGCCCATCGTTTTTTGAATTTTTGAAAAAAATGTTATCCTCATTTTTCATCATTTTTGAACATGGGCTATAGCTCCTACCGTACGGCATACTATAGCATGCCGTTTTTCATCATTTTTGAGGATTTGAAGAAAATTCAAAATTTCAAAAACATGGGTTATAGCCCATCGTTTTTTGAATTTTTGAAAAAAATGTTATCCTCATTTTTCATCATTTTTGAACATGGGCTATAGCCCCTACCGTACGGCATTTGTAAGTGTAAGGCTTAATTGGGTCGTCCACTCACAGTTAACAGTCTTTGTATTGAGTTTGTGCTTGAAATGTAGGCCTACTGTAATTCTGCAAACTGTTAATAAATATTTAAATCAATCAATCAATCAAAATTGACATTTCAACTATTGATCAGACGCTGTGCATTGACGACACCTAGTGGTCATTCATTTTAATTGCATGCATGCAGAGAAATCACAACATTGTGAGACGCACTGGGTCGTTGCCATGTTTTGCCACGGAAACCAGCGACCTGCCTTGTGTAAGTAAGTAAGTAAATTTTATTTATAAAGCACCTTTCTTAACAATGTTACAAAGTGCTGTACAGTGACACAATAAAATCAATCATAATTAAAACAGGACAGTACAACAAGCAAATAAGAACAACATAATCAAGTCAAATAAAATCAGAAAAATGTTCCCGAAATAAAAACGTTTTCAGTGGACGAAGCCAGGCTTGATACGAGCAGACGTGGCAACGCGATCGAAACACAGGGGCAATCTCCCGTTGGCCGAGAGGTTGGAACTCACGGGCCAATGGGAGCCTGTGTCGTGTAATTTCTCCCTTTACACTGACTATAATTCTATCTATTTGAGACAGAAACGGCTAAGCAATACGGCAGGCTGTAGGCTGTAGTCAAAAGCACCGGACGAATGAAGGCAGGCAGAGAGTGTTCTGAAGTGTAGTGTAGAGTCGATCATTTTATTGCAACCGAGACCAAGACAGAGAGCTTCGCCATTGTCCCTGAGCCTGGAGCTCAGGGACTCCCTCGTACTGAACCGCTGCCGCGGCCAGTTTAAGACTCCGTAAACCTTGCATTTTACAGGACATATATACAGTGTTTTTGCATAGACACAGATATACGGAGGTGGAGACTGAAACTTTACATACCGGTATTCATCAACATATTGCCACTTGGTAAGCAAAGGTCTCTCCTGGATACAATAGAATGCTAAGTTCCCTATCACACCTGGCCAGGCCAAGCTACTTGACTAAGGCCCACGACACCTTGACTTTAAATATCAAAGACAGGCCTCTGCAGACACAGTGACTGCAGATAGTGACAGTTGACTTATTTAGCATGCCCTTAGCACAGTGACCAAATGTATAAGTCGGACATTTTAACATGGCTTATATATGAATATCATGAAATATAGATACCACACCTGCATGCTTTTGGGCGGCCAATAAGGGCAGGGGTAAAACAGAGAGAATTGTTTCCGGATCCTTAACATCAACTAGCACAGAAAAGCTGTGTTGTATTAACCAGCAGTTAGCTCAGTCTGATGAGTGTCTGTGTTTGTGATCCACAGGTCCAGGGTTCAAATCCCACATTATTCATGTGTCTCTGTGATTCTTTGCTTTGCACACTGACTTTCAGAAGGACAACTTTAAAGCAGCACAGAAATTCCCAATGATTGTGTGCCTCAGTGGACCAACGGATAAGTCAAATGATATCCGTAGTATACCTAGTAGAAGTGTGCCGGTTCGAACCCCGACATACTCAAATCTTTACTGACACTTTGCATTCCACACTAACATCAACTAGCACAGAAAAGCTGTGTTGTAGTAACCAGCACTTAGCTCAGTGTGATGAGTGGCTGTACTTAGTTGTGATCCACAGGTCCACGGTTCAAATCCCACATTATTCATGTGTCTCTGTGATGCTTTGCTTTGCACACTGACTTTCTTGAATAAAAAATAAAAACTCAAAAGCACCAGGAGACATCTGCTGAATGCCCCAAGGTGCCTTGGCTCAATGGTGTGGAGCGCTTGACCCAGTTGCCAGCTTCAGACAGTTGGCCGGTTCAAGTCCCATGTCATGACATCAAGGTGCTGGAGGACCATCGGGAGTTCCTCCTACAGCTCAATGCTGCAGTAATTTGAACTTTTCAAGGCTAGAATAAAAAATAAAAACTCAAAAGCACCCGGAGACATCTGCTGAATGCCCAAAGGTGCCGTGGCGTAATGGTGTGGAGCGCTTGGCCCGTTGCCTCTGCTACAGTCAGTTGGCCG
Source organism: Protomyctophum bolini (assembly GCF_963924005.1). NCBI lineage: Eukaryota > Metazoa > Chordata > Actinopteri > Myctophiformes > Myctophidae > Protomyctophum > Protomyctophum bolini. The sequence goes on along the minus strand of NC_137877.1, from coordinate 9,863,296 downwards.
GTTCAAGTCCCATGTCATGACATCAAGGTGCTGGAGGACCCCTGAAGAACATTTTCAATGTCCATCTAAATTCTAAAAGGCTTGTTAAATATGAGTTCCCGGTTATACCTTACATGCCAGTGTGGCGCAGGTGATAAACCGGGGGTTTGTAAACAGGACATTCAGGGTTCAAGTCCCCTGAAGAACATTTTCAATGTCCATCTAAATTCTAAAAGGCTGGTTAAATATGAGTTCCCGGTAATTCCTTACATGCCAGTGTGGCGCAGGTGATAAACCGGGGGTTTGTAAACAGGACATTCAGGGTTCAAGTCCCCTGAAGAACATTTTCAATGTCCATCTAAATTCTAAAAGGCTGGTTAAATATGAGTTCCCGGTTATACCTTACATGCCAGTGTGGCGCAGGTGATAAACCGGGGGTTTGTAAACAGGACATTCAGGGTTCAAGTCCCCTGAAGAACATTTTCAATGTCCATCTAAATTCTAAAAGGCTGGTTAAATATGAGTTCCCGGTTATACCTTACATGTCAGTGTGGCACTTAGCTCAGTGTGATGAGTGGCTGTACTTAGTTGTGATCCACAGGTCCACGGTTCAAATCCCACATTATTCAAGTGTCTCTGTGATGCTTTGCTTTGCACACTGACTTTCTTGAATAAAAAATAAAAACTCAAAAGCACCAGGAGACATCTGCTGAATGCCCCAAGGTGCCTTGGCTCAATGGTGTGGAGCGCTTGACCCAGTTGCCAGCTTCAGACAGTTGGCCGGTTCAAGTCCCATGTCATGACATCAAGGTGCTGGGAAGGACCATCGGGAGACGGTGCTCTCTCCCCCTGTTTCCTGAAAAGTAACGGTTGGGGGTTATGCCGTACGATATAGGCTATAGCCCACCGTCCAAAATGATGAGAAACGAGGATTATTTTTTTTTCAAAATTTCAAAAAACATGGGCTATAACCCATCGTTTTTTTTTCATTTATTCCGCAATTTCCGCAAATTGCGGAAATTGCGGAAATGGAAATCGCGGAAATTGCAAAATTGCGGAAATTTTAATTGCGGAAATGGTAATTGCGGAAATTGCGGAAATGGAAATTGCGGAAATTGCGGAAATGGAAATTGCGGAAATTGCGGAAATTCTAATTGCGGAAATTGCGGAATTGTGGAAATTGCGGAAATTGCGAAATTGCGGAAATGGAAATTGCGGAAATTGCGGAAATGGAAATTGCGGAAATTGCGGAAATGGAAATTGTGGAAATTGCGGAAATGGAAATTGTGGAAATGGAAATTGCGGAAATTGCGGAATAAATGAAAAAAAAAAAAAAAAACGATGGGTTATAGCCCATGTTTTTTGAAATTTTGAAAAAAAAAGTTATCCTCGTTTCTCATCATTTTGGACCGTGGGCTATAGCCTATATCGTACGGCATAACCCCCAACCGTTACTTTTCAGGAAACAGGGGGAGAGAGCACCGTCTCCCGATGGTCCTTCCCAGCACCTTGATGTCATGACATGGGACTTGAACCGGCCAACTGTCTGAAGCTGGCAACTGGGTCAAGCGCTCCACACCATTGAGCCAAGGCACCTTGGGGCATTCAGCAGATGTCTCCTGGTGCTTTTGAGTTTTTATTTTTTATTCAAGAAAGTCAGTGTGCAAAGCAAAGCATCACAGAGACACATGAATAATGTGGGATTTGAACCGTGGACCTGTGGATCACAACTAAGTACAGCCACTCATCACACTGAGCTAAGTGCCACACTGACATGTAAGGTATAACCGGGAACTCATATTTAACCAGCCTTTTAGAATTTAGATGGACATTGAAAATGTTCTTCAGGGGACTTGAACCCTGAATGTCCTGTTTACAAACCCCCGGTTTATCACCTGCGCCACACTGGCATGTAAGGTATAACCGGGAACTCATATTTAACCGGCCTTTTAGAATTTAGATGGACATTGAAAATGTTCTTCAGGGGACTTGAACCCTGAATGTCCTGTTTACAAACCCCCGGTTTATCACCTGCGCCACACTGGCATGTAAGGAATTACCGGGAACTCATATTTAACCAGCCTTTTAGAATTTAGATGGACATTGAAAATGTTCTTCAGGGGACTTGAACCCTGAATGTCCTGTTTACAAACCCCCGGTTTATCACCTGCGCCACACTGGCATGTAAGGTATAACCGGGAACTCATATTTAACAAGCCTTTTAGAATTTAGATGGACATTGAAAATGTTCTTCAGGGGTCCTCCAGCACCTTGATGTCATGACATGGGACTTGAACCGGCCAACTGACTGTAGCAGAGGCCACGGGCCAAGCGCTCCACACCATTACGCCACGGCACCTTTGGGCATTCAGCAGATGTCTCCGGGTGCTTTTGAGTTTTTATTTTTTATTCTAGCCTTGAAAAGTTCAAATTACTGCAGCATTGAGCTGTAGGAGGAACTCCCGATGGTCCTCCAGCACCTTGATGTCATGACATGGGACTTGAACCGGCCAACTGTCTGAAGCTGGCAACTGGGTCAAGCGCTCCACACCATTGAGCCAAGGCACCTTGGGGCATTCAGCAGATGTCTCCTGGTGCTTTTGAGTTTTTATTTTTTATTCAAGAAAGTCAGTGTGCAAAGCAAAGCATCACAGAGACACATGAATAATGTGGGATTTGAACCGTGGACCTGTGGATCACAACTAAGTACAGCCACTCATCACACTGAGCTAAGTGCTGGTTACTACAACACAGCTTTTCTGTGCTAGTTGATGTTAGTGTGGAATGCAAAGTGTCAGTAAAGATTTGAGTATGTCGGGGTTCGAACCGGCACACTTCTACTAGGTATACTACGGATATCATTTGACTTATCCGTTGGTCCACTGAGGCACACAATCATTGGGAATTTCTGTGCTGCTTTAAAGTTGTCCTTCTGAAAGTCAGTGTGCAAAGCAAAGAATCACAGAGAGACATGAATAATGTGGGATTTGAACCCTGGACCTGTGGATCACAAACACAGACACTCATCAGACTGAGCTAACTGCTGGTTAATACAACACAGCTTTTCTGTGCTAGTTGATGTTAAGGATCCGGAAACAATTCTCTCTGTTTTACCCCTGCCCTTATTGGCCGCCCAAAAGCATGCAGGTGTGGTATCTATATTTCATGATATTCATATATAAGCCATGTTAAAATGTCCGACTTATACATTTGGTCACTGTGCTAAGGGCATGCTAAATAAGTCAACTGTCACTATCTGCAGTCACTGTGTCTGCAGAGGCCTGTCTTTGATATTTAAAGTCAAGGTGTCGTGGGCCTTAGTCAAGTAGCTTGGCCTGGCCAGGTGTGATAGGGAACTTAGCATTCTATTGTATCCAGGAGAGACCTTTGCTTACCAAGTGGCAATATGTTGATGAATACCGGTATGTAAAGTTTCAGTCTCCACCTCCGTATATCTGTGTCTATGCAAAAACACTGTATATATGTCCTGTAAAATGCAAGGTTTACGGAGTCTTAAACTGGCCGCGGCAGCGGTTCAGTACGAGGGAGTCCCTGAGCTCCAGGCTCAGGGACAATGGCGAAGCTCTCTGTCTTGGTCTCGGTTGCAATAAAATGATCGACTCTACACTACACTTCAGAACACTCTCTGCCTGCCTTCATTCGTCCGGTGCTTTTGACTACAGCCTGCCGTATTGCTTAGCCGTTTCTGTCTCAAATAGATAGAATTATAGTCAGTGTAAAGGGAGAAATTACACGACACAGGCTCCCATTGGCCCGTGAGTTCCAACCTCTCGGCCAACGGGAGATTGCCCCTGTGTTTCGATCGCGTTGCCACGTCTGCTCGTATCAAGCCTGGCTTCGTCCACTGAAAACGTTTTTATTTCGGGAACATTTTTCTGATTTTATTTGACTTGATTATGTTGTTCTTATTTGCTTGTTGTACTGTCCTGTTTTAATTATGATTGATTTTATTGTGTCACTGTACAGCACTTTGTAACATTGTTAAGAAAGGTGCTTTATAAATAAAATTTACTTACTTACACAAGGCAGGTCGCTGGTTTCCGTGGCAAAACATGGCAACGACCCAGTGCGTCTCACAATGTTGTGATTTCTCTGCATGCATGCAATTAAAATGAATGACCACTAGGTGTCGTCAATGCACAGCGTCTGATCAATAGTTGAAATGTCAATTTTGATTGATTGATTGATTGAAATATTTATTAACAGTTTGCAGAATTACAGTAGGCCTACATTTCAAGCACAAACTCAATACAAAGACTGTTAACTGTGAGTGGACGACCCAATTAAGCCTTACACTTACAAATGCCGTACGGTAGGGGCTATAGCCCATGTTCAAAAATGATGAAAAATGAGGATAACATTTTTTTCAAAAATTCAAAAAACGATGGGCTATAACCCATGTTTTTTGAAATTTTGAATTTTCTTCAAATCCTCAAAAATGATGAAAAACGGCGTGCTATAGTATGCCGTACGGTAGGAGCTATAGCCCATGTTCAAAAATGATGAAAAATGAGGATAACATTTTTTTCAAAAATTCAAAAAACGATGGGCTATAACCCATGTTTTTTGAAATTTTGAATTTTCTTCAAATCCTCAAAAATGATGAAAAACGGCGTGCTATAGTATGCCGTACGGTAGGGGCTATAGCCCATGTTCAAAAATGATGAAAAATGAGGATAATTTTTTTTTCAAAAATTCAAAAACGATGGGCTATAACCCATGTTTTTTGAAATTTTGAATTTTCTTCAAATCCTCAAAAATGATGAAAAACGGCGTGCTATAGTATGCCGTACGGTAGGGGCTATAGCCCATGTTCAAAAATGATGAAAAATGAGGATAACATTTTTTTCAAAAATTCAAAAAACAATGGGCTATAACCCATGTTTTTTGAAATTTTGAATTTTCTTCAAATCCTCAAAAATGATGAAAAACGGCGTGCTATAGTATGCCGTACGGTAGGGGCTATAGCCCATGTTCAAAAATGATGAAAAATGAGGATAACATTTTTTTCAAAAATTCAAAAACGATGGGCTATAACCCATGTTTTTTGAAATTTTGAATTTTCTTCAAATCCTCAAAAATGATGAAAAACGGCGTGCTATAGTATGCCGTACGGTAGGGGCTATAGCCCATGTTCAAAAATGATGAAAAATGAGGATAACATTTTTTTCAAAAATTCAAAAAACAATGGGCTATAACCCATGTTTTTTGAAATTTTGAATTTTCTTCAAATCCTCAAAAATGATGAAAAACGGCGTGCTATAGTATGCCGTACGGTAGGGGCTATAGCCCATGTTCAAAAATGATGAAAAATGAGGATAACATTTTTTTCAAAAATTCAAAAAACGATGGGCTATAACCCATGTTTTTTGAAATTTTGAATTTTCTTCAAATCCTCAAAAATGATGAAAAACGGCGTGCTATAGTATGCCGTACGGTAGGGGCTATAGCCCATGTTCAAAAATGATGAAAAATGAGGATAATTTTTTTTTCAAAAATTCAAAAAACGATGGGCTATAACCCATGTTTTTTGAAATTTTGAATTTTCTTCAAATCCTCAAAAATGATGAAAAACGGCGTGCTATAGTATGCCGTACGGTAGGGGCTATAGCCCATGTTCAAAAATGATGAAAAATGAGGATAACATTTTTTTCAAAAAATCAAAAAACGATGGGCTATAACCCATGTTTTTTGAAATTTTGAATTTTCTTCAAATCCTCAAAAATGATGAAAAACGGCGTGCTATAGTATGCCGTACGGTAGGGGCTATAGCCCATGTTAAAAAATGATGAAAAATGAGGATAACATTTTTTTCAAAAATTCAAAAAACGATGGGCTATAACCCATGTTTTTTGAAATTTTGAATTTTCTTCAAATCCTCAAAAATGATGAAAAACGGCGTGCTATAGTATGCCGTACGGTAGGGGCTATAGCCCATGTTCAAAAATGATGAAAAATGAGGATAACATTTTTTTCAAAAATTCAAAAAACGATGGGCTATAACCCATGTTTTTTGAAATTTTGAATTTTCTTCAAATCCTCAAAAATGATGAAAAACGGCGTGCTATAGTATGCCGTACGGTAGGGGCTATAGCCCATGTTCAAAAATGATGAAAAATGAGGATAACATTTTTTTCAAAAATTCAAAAAACGATGGGCTATAACCCATGTTTTTTGAAATTTTGAATTTTCTTCAAATCCTCAAAAATGATGAAAAACGGCGTGCTATAGTATGCCGTACGGTAGGGGCTATAGCCCATGTTCAAAAATGATGAAAAATGAGGATAATTCTTTTTTCAAAAATTCAAAAAACGATGGGCTATAACCCATGTTTTTTGAAATTTTGAATTTTCTTCAAATCCTCAAAAATGATGAAAAACGGCGTGCTATAGTATGCCGTACGGTAGGGGCTATAGCCCATGTTCAAAAATGATGAAAAAGGAGGATAACATTTTTTTCAAAAATTCAAAAAACGATGGGCTATAACCCATGTTTTTTGAAATTTTGAATTTTCTTCAAATCCTCAAAAATGATGAAAAACGGCGTGCTATAGTATGCCGTACGGTAGGGGCTATAGCCCATGTTCAAAAATGATGAAAAATGAGGATAACATTTTTTTCAAAAATTCAAAAAACGATGGGCTATAACCCATGTTTTTTGAAATTTTGAATTTTCTTCAAATCCTCAAAAATGATGAAAAACGGCGTGCTATAGTATGCCGTACGGTAGGGGCTATAGCCCATGTTCAAAAATGATGAAAAATGAGGATAACATTTTTTTCAAAAATTCAAAAAACGATGGGCTATAACCCATGTTTTTTGAAATTTTGAATTTTCTTCAAATCCTCAAAAATGATGAAAAACGGCGTGCTATAGTATGCCGTACGGTAGGGGCTATAGCCCATGTTCAAAAATGATGAAAAATGAGGATAACATTTTTTTCAAAAATTCAAAAAACGATGGGCTATAACCCATGTTTTTTGAAATTTTGAATTTTCTTCAAATCCTCAAAAATGATGAAAAACGGCGTGCTATAGTATGCCGTACGGTAGGGGCTATAGCCCATGTTCAAAAATGATGAAAAATGAGGATAACATTTTTTTCAAAAATTCAAAAAACGATGGGCTATAACCCATGTTTTTTGAAATTTTGAATTTTCTTCAAATCCTCAAAAATGATGAAAAACGGCGTGCTATAGTATGCCGTACGGTAGGGGCTATAGCCCATGTTCAAAAATGATGAAAAATGAGGATAAATTTTTTTTCAAAAATTCAAAAAACGATGGGCTATAACCCATGTTTTTTGAAATTTTGAATTTTCTTCAAATCCTCAAAAATGATGAAAAACGGCGTGCTATAGTATGCCGTACGGTAGGGGCTATAGCCCATGTTCAAAAATGATGAAAAATGAGGATAACATTTTTTTCAAAAAATCAAAAAACGATGGGCTATAACCCATGTTTTTTGAAATTTTGAATTTTCTTCAAATCCTCAAAAATGATGAAAAACGGCGTGCTATAGTATGCCGTACGGTAGGGGCTATAGCCCATGTTCAAAAATGATGAAAAATGAGGATAACATTTTTTTCAAAAATTCAAAAAACGATGGGCTATAACCCATGTTTTTTGAAATGTTGAATTTTCTTCAAATCCTCAAAAATGATGAAAAACGGCGTGCTATAGTATGCCGTACGGTAGGGGCTATAGCCCATGTTCAAAAATGATGAAAAATGAGGATAACATTTTTTTCAAAAATTCAAAAAACAATGGGCTATAACCCATGTTTTTTGAAATTTTGAATTTTCTTCAAATCCTCAAAAATGATGAAAAACGGCGTGCTATAGTATGCCGTACGGTAGGGGCTATAGCCCATGTTCAAAAATGATGAAAAATGAGGATAACATTTTTTTCAAAAATTCAAAAAACAATGGGCTATAACCCATGTTTTTTGAAATTTTGAATTTTCTTCAAATCCTCAAAAATGATGAAAAACGGCGTGCTATAGTATGCCGTACGGTAGGGGCTATAGCCCATGTTCAAAAATGATGAAAAATGAGGATAACATTTTTTTCAAAAATTCAAAAAACGATGGGCTATAACCCATGTTTTTTGAAATTTTGAATTTTCTTCAAATCCTCAAAAATGATGAAAAACGGCGTGCTATAGTATGCCGTACGGTAGGGGCTATAGCCCATGTTCAAAAATGATGAAAAATGAGGATAACATTTTTTTCAAAAATTCAAAAAACGATGGGCTATAACCCATGTTTTTTGAAATTTTGAATTTAAATCCTCAAAAATGATGAAAAACGGCGTGCTATATATAGTATGCCGTACGGTAGGGGCTATAGCCCATGTTCAAAAATGATGAAAAATGAGGATAACATTTTTTTCAAAAATTCAAAAAACAATGGGCTATAACCCATGTTTTTTGAAATTTTGAATTTTCTTCAAATCCTCAAAAATGATGAAAAACGGCATGCTATAGTATGCCGTACGGTAGGGGCTATAGCCCATGTTCAAAAATGATGAAAAATGAGGATAACATTTTTTTCAAAATTTCAAAAAACGATGGGCTATAACCCATGTTTTTTTAAATTTTGAATTTTCTTCAAATCCTCAAAAATGATGAAAAACGGCGTGCTATAGTATGCCGTACGGTAGGGGCTATAGCCCATGTTCAAAAATGATGAAAAATGAGGATAACATTTTTTTCAAAAATTCAAAAAACGATGGGCTATAACCCATGTTTTTTGAAATTTTGAATTTTCTTCAAATCCTCAAAAATGATGAAAAACGGCGTGCTATAGTATGCCGTACGGTAGGGGCTATAGCCCATGTTCAAAAATGATGAAAAATGAGGATAACATTTTTTTCAAAAATTCAAAAAACAATGGGCTATAACCCATGTTTTTTGAAATTTTGAATTTTCTTCAAATCCTCAAAAATGATGAAAAACGGCGTGCTATAGTATGCCGTACGGTAGGGGCTATAGCCCATGTTCAAAAATGATGAAAAATGAGGATAACATTTTTTTCAAAAATTCAAAAAACGATGGGCTATAACCCATGTTTTTTGAAATTTTGAATTTTCTTCAAATCCTCAAAAATGATGAAAAACGGCGTGCTATAGTATGCCGTACGGTAGGGGCTATAGCCCATGTTCAAAAATGATGAAAAATGAGGATAACATTTTTTTTCAAAAATTCAAAAAACGATGGGCTATAACCCATGTTTTTTGAAATTTTGAATTTTCTTCAAATCCTCAAAAATGATGAAAAACGGCGTGCTATAGTATGCCGTACGGTAGGGGCTATAGCCCATGTTCAAAAATGATGAAAAATGAGGATAACATTTTTTTCAAAAATTCAAAAAACGATGGGCTATAACCCATGTTTTTTGAAATTTTGAATTTTCTTCAAATCCTCAAAAATGATGAAAAACGGCGTGCTATAGTATGCCGTACGGTAGGGGCTATAGCCCATGTTCAAAAATGATGAAAAATGAGGATAACATTTTTTTCAAAAATTCAAAAAACGATGGGCTATAACCCATGTTTTTTGAAATTTTGAATTTTCTTCAAATCCTCAAAAATGATGAAAAACGGCGTGCTATAGTATGCCGTACGGTAGGGGCTATAGCCCATGTTCAAAAATGATGAAAAATGAGGATAACATTTTTTTCAAAAATTCAAAAAACGATGGGCTATAACCCATGTTTTTTGAAATTTTGAATTTAAATCCTCAAAAATGATGAAAAACGGCGTGCTATATATAGTATGCCGTACGGTAGGGGCTATAGCCCATGTTCAAAAATGATGAAAAATGAGGATAACATTTTTTTCAAAAATTCAAAAAACAATGGGCTATAACCCATGTTTTTTTAAATTTTGAATTTTCTTCAAATCCTCAAAAATGATGAAAAACGGCGTGCTATAGTATGCCGTACGGTAGGGGCTATAGCCCATGTTCAAAAATGATGAAAAATGAGCATAACATTTTTTTCAAAAATTCAAAAAACGATGGGCTATAACCCATGTTTTTTGAAATTTTGAATTTTCTTCAAATCCTCAAAAATGATGAAAAACGGCGTACTATAGTATGCCGTACGGTAGGGGCTATAGCCCATGTTCAAAAATGATGAAAAATGAGGATAACATTTTTTTCAAAAATTCAAAAACAATGGGCTATAACCCATGTTTTTTGAAATTTTGAATTTTCTTCAAATCCTCAAAAATGATGAAAAACGGCGTGCTATAGTATGCCGTACGGTAGGGGCTATTGCCCATGTTCAAAAATGATGAAAAATGAGGATAATTTTTTTTTTTTAAATCAAAAAACGATGGGCTATAACCCATGTTTTTTGAAATTTTGAATTTTCTTCAAATCCTCAAAAATGATGAAAAACGGCGTGCTATAGTATGCCGTACGGTAGGAGCTATAGCCCATGTTCAAAAATGATGAAAAATGAGGATAACATTTTTTTCAAAAATTCAAAAAACGATGGGCTATAACCCATGTTTTTTGAAATTTTGAATTTTCTTCAAATCCTCAAAAATGATGAAAAACGGCGTGCTATAGTATGCCGTATGGTAGGGGCTATAGCCCATGTTCAAAAATGATGAAAAATGAGGATAACATTTTTTTCAAAAATTCAAAAAACAATGGGCTATAACCCATGTTTTTTGAAATTTTGAATTTTCTTCAAATCCTCAAAAATGATGAAAAACGGCGTGCTATAGTATGCCGTACGGTAGGGGCTATAGCCCATGTTCAAAAATGATGAAAAATGAGGATAACATTTTTTTCAAAAATTCAAAAAACAATGGGCTATAACCCATGTTTTTTTAAATTTTGAATTTTCTTCAAATCCTCAAAAATGATGAAAAACGGCGTGCTATAGTATGCCGTACGGTAGGGGCTATAGCCCATGTTCAAAAATGATGAAAAATGAGCATAACATTTTTTTCAAAAATTCAAAAAACGATGGGCTATAACCCATGTTTTTTGAAATTTTGAATTTTCTTCAAATCCTCAAAAATGATGAAAAACGGCGTACTATAGTATGCCGTACGGTAGGGGCTATAGCCCATGTTCAAAAATGATGAAAAATGAGGATAACATTTTTTTCAAAAATTCAAAAACAATGGGCTATAACCCATGTTTTTTGAAATTTTGAATTTTCTTCAAATCCTCAAAAATGATGAAAAACGGCGTGCTATAGTATGCCGTACGGTAGGGGCTATTGCCCATGTTCAAAAATGATGAAAAATGAGGATAATTTTTTTTTTTTAAATCAAAAAACGATGGGCTATAACCCATGTTTTTTGAAATTTTGAATTTTCTTCAAATCCTCAAAAATGATGAAAAACGGCGTGCTATAGTATGCCGTACGGTAGGAGCTATAGCCCATGTTCAAAAATGATGAAAAATGAGGATAACATTTTTTTCAAAAATTCAAAAAACGATGGGCTATAACCCATGTTTTTTGAAATTTTGAATTTTCTTCAAATCCTCAAAAATGATGAAAAACGGCGTGCTATAGTATGCCGTATGGTAGGGGCTATAGCCCATGTTCAAAAATGATGAAAAATGAGGATAACATTTTTTTCAAAAATTCAAAAAACAATGGGCTATAACCCATGTTTTTTGAAATTTTGAATTTTCTTCAAATCCTCAAAAATGATGAAAAACGGCGTGCTATAGTATGCCGTACGGTAGGGGCTATAGCCCATGTTCAAAAATGATGAAAAATGAGGATAACATTTTTTTCAAAAATTCAAAAAACGATGGGCTATAACCCATGTTTTTTGAAATTTTGAATTTTCTTCAAATCCTCAAAAATGATGAAAAACGGCGTGCTATAGTATGCCGTACGGTAGCGGCTATAGCCCATGTTCAAAAATGATGAAAAATGAGGATAACATTTTTTTCAAAAATTCAAAAAACGATGGGCTATAACCCATGTTTTTTGAAATTTTGAATTTTCTTCAAATCCTCAAAAATGATGAAAAACGGCGTGCTATAGTATGCCGTACGGTAGGGGCTATAGCCCATGTTCAAAAATGATGAAAAATGAGGATAACATTTTTTTCAAAAATTCAAAAAACGATGGGCTATAACCCATGTTTTTTGAAATTTTGAATTTTCTTCAAATCCTCAAAAATGATGAAAAACGGCGTGCTATAGTATGCCGTACGGTAGGGGCTATAGCCCATGTTCAAAAATGATGAAAAATGAGGATAATTTTTTTTTCAAAAATTCAAAAAACGATGGGCTATAACCCATGTTTTTTGAAATTTTGAATTTTCTTCAAATCCTCAAAAATGATGAAAAACGGCGTGCTATAGTATGCCGTACGGTAGGGGCTATAGCCCATGTTCAAAAATGATGAAAAATGAGGATAACATTTTTTTCAAAAATTCAAAAAACAATGGGCTATAACCCATGTTTTTTGAAATTTTGAATTTTCTTCAAATCCTCAAAAATGATGAAAAACGGCGTGCTATAGTATGCCGTACGGTAGGGGCTATAGCCCATGTTCAAAAATGATGAAAAATGAGGATAACATTTTTTTAAAAAATTCAAAAAACGATGGGCTATAACCCATGTTTTTTGAAATTTTGAATTTTCTTCAAATCCTCAAAAATGATGAAAAACGGCGTGCTATAGTATGCCGTACGGTAGGAGCTATAGCCCATGTTCAAAAATGATGAAAAATGAGGATAACATTTTTTTCAAAAATTCAAAAAACGATGGGCTATAACCCATGTTTTTTGAAATTTTGAATTTTCTTCAAATCCTCAAAAATGATGAAAAACGGCGTGCTATAGTATGCCGTACGGTAGGGGCTATAGCCCATGTTCAAAAATGATGAAAAATGAGGATAACATTTTTTTCAAAAATTCAAAAAACGATGGGCTATAACCCATGTTTTTTGAAATTTTGAATTTTCTTCAAATCCTCAAAAATGATGAAAAACGGCGTGCTATAGTATGCCGTACGGTAGGGGCTATAGCCCATGTTCAAAAATGATGAAAAATGAGGATAACATTTTTTTCAAAAATTCAAAAAACGATGGGCTATAACCCATGTTTTTTGAAATTTTGAATTTTCTTCAAATCCTCAAAAATGATGAAAAACGGCGTGCTATAGTATGCCGTACGGTAGGGGCTATAGCCCATGTTCAAAAATGATGAAAAATGAGGATAACATTTTTTTCAAAAATTCAAAAAACGATGGGCTATAACCCATGTTTTTTGAAATTTTGAATTTTCTTCAAATCCTCAAAAATGATGAAAAACGGCGTGCTATAGTATGCCGTACGGTAGGGGCTATAGCCCATGTTCAAAAATGATGAAAAATGAGGATAACATTTTTTTCAAAAATTCAAAAAACAATGGGCTATAACCCATGTTTTTTGAAATTTTGAATTTTCTTCAAATCCTCAAAAATGATGAAAAACGGCGTGCTATAGTATGCCGTACGGTACGGGCTATAGCCCATGTTCAAAAATGATGAAAAATGAGGATAACATTTTTTTCAAAAATTCAAAAGACAATGGGCTATAACCCATGTTTTTTGAAATTTTGAATTTTCTTCAAATCCTCAAAAATGATGAAAAACGGCGTGCTATAGTATGCCGGACGGTAGGGGCTATAGCCCATGTTCAAAAATGATGAAAAATGAGGATAACATTTTTTTCAAAAATTCAAAAAACGATGGGCTATAACCCATGTTTTTTGAAATTTTGAATTTAAATCCTCAAAAATGATGAAAAACGGCGTGCTATATATAGTATGCCGTACGGTACGGGCTATAGCCCATGTTCAAAAATGATGAAAAATGAGGATAACATTTTTTTCAAAAATTCAAAAAACGATGAGCTATAACCCATGTTTTTTGAAATTTTGAATTTTCTTCAAATCCTCAAAAATGATGAAAAACGGCGTGCTATAGTATGCCGTACGGTAGGGGCTATAGCCCATGTTCAAAAATGATGAAAAATGAGGATAACATTTTTTTTCAAAAATTCAAAAAACGATGGGCTATAACCCATGTTTTTTGAAATTTTGAATTTTCTTCAAATCCTCAAAAATGATGAAAAACGGCGTGCTATAGTATGCCGTACGGTAGGGGCTATAGCCCATGTTCAAAAATGATGAAAAATGAGGATAACATTTTTTTCAAAAATTCAAAAAACGATGGGCTATAACCCATGTTTTTTGAAATTTTGAATTTTCTTCAAATCCTCAAAAATGATGAAAAACGGCGTGCTATAGTATGCCGTACGGTAGGGGCTATAGCCCATGTTCAAAAATGATGAAAAATGAGGATAACATTTTTTTCAAAAATTCAAAAAACGATGGGCTATAACCCATGTTTTTTGAAATTTTGAATTTTCTTCAAATCCTCAAAAATGATGAAAAACGGCGTGCTATAGTATGCCGTACGGTAGGGGCTATAGCCCATGTTCAAAAATGATGAAAAATGAGGATAACATTTTTTTCAAAAATTCAAAAAACGATGGGCTATAACCCATGTTTTTTGAAATTTTGAATTTAAATCCTCAAAAATGATGAAAAACGGCGTGCTATATATAGTATGCCGTACGGTAGGGGCTATAGCCCATGTTCAAAAATGATGAAAAATGAGGATAACATTTTTTTCAAAAATTCAAAAAACAATGGGCTATAACCCATGTTTTTTGAAATTTTGAATTTTCTTCAAATCCTCAAAAATGATGAAAAACGGCGTGCTATAGTATGCCGTACGGTAGGGGCTATAGCCCATGTTCAAAAATGATGAAAAATGAGGATAACATTTTTTTCAAAATTTCAAAAAACGATGGGCTATAACCCATGTTTTTTTAAATTTTGAATTTTCTTCAAATCCTCAAAAATGATGAAAAACGGCGTGCTATAGTATGCCGTACGGTAGGGGCTATAGCCCATGTTCAAAAATGATGAAAAATGAGGATAACACTTTTTTTCAAAAATTCAAAAAACGATGGGCTATAACCCATGTTTTTTGAAATTTTGAATTTTCTTCAAATCCTCAAAAATGATGAAAAACGGCGTGCTATAGTATGCCGTACGGTAGGGGCTATAGCCCATGTTCAAAAATGATGAAAAATGAGGATAACATCTTTTTTCAAAAATTCAAAAAACGATGGGCTATAACCCATGTTTTTTGAAATTTTGAATTTTCTTCAAATCCTCAAAAATGATGAAAAACGGCGTGCTATAGTATGCCGTACGGTAGGGGCTATAGCCCATGTTCAAAAATGATGAAAAATGAGGATAACATTTTTTTCAAAAATTCAAAAAACGATGGGCTATAACCCATGTTTTTTGAAATTTTGAATTTTCTTCAAATCCTCAAAAATGATGAAAAACGGCGTGCTATAGTATGCCGTACGGTAGGGGCTATAGCCCATGTTCAAAAATGATGAAAAATGAGGATAACATTTTTTTCAAAAATTCAAAAAATGATGGGCTATAACCCATGTTTTTTGAAATTTTGAATTTTCTTCAAATCCTCAAAAATGATGAAAAACGGCGTGCTATAGTATGCCGTACGGTAGGGGCTATAGCCCATGTTCAAAAATGATGAAAAATGAGGATAACATTTTTTTCAAAAATTCAAAAAACGATGGGCTATAACCCATGTTTTTTGAAATTTTGAATTTTCTTCAAATCCTCAAAAATGATGAAAAACGGCGTGCTATAGTATGCCGTACGGTAGGGGCTATAGCCCATGTTCAAAAATGATGAAAAATGAGGATAACATTTTTTTCAAAAATTCAAAAAACGATGGGCTATAACCCATGTTTTTTGAAATTTTGAATTTTCTTCAAATCCTCAAAAATGATGAAAAACGGCGTGCTATAGTATGCCGTACGGTAGGGGCTATAGCCCATGTTCAAAAATGATGAAAAATGAGGATAACATTTTTTTCAAAAATTCAAAAAACGATGGGCTATAACCCATGTTTTTTGAAATTTTGAATTTTCTTCAAATCCTCAAAAATGATGAAAAACGGCGTGCTATAGTATGCCGTACGGTAGGGGCTATAGCCCATGTTCAAAAATGATGAAAAATGAGGATAACATTTTTTTCAAAAAATAAAAAAACGATGGGCTATAACCCATGTTTTTTGAAAATTTGAATTTTCTTCAAATCCTCAAAAATGATGAAAAACGGCGTGCTATAGTATGCCGTACGGTAGGGGCTATAGCCCATGTTCAAAAATGATGAAAAATGAGGATAACATTTTTTTCAAAAATTCAAAAAACGATGGGCTATAACCCATGTTTTTTGAAATTTTGAATTTTCTTCAAATCCTCAAAAATGATGAAAAACGGCATGCTATAGTATGCCGTACGGTAGGGGCTATAGCCCATGTTCAAAAATGATGAAAAATGAGGATAACATTTTTTTCAAAAATTCAAAAAACGATGGGCTATAACCCATGTTTTTTGAAATTTTGAATTTTCTTCAAATCCTCAAAAATGATGAAAAACGGCGTGCTATAGTATGCCGTACGGTAGGGGCTATAGCCCATGTTCAAAAATGATGAAAAATGAGGATAACATTTTTTTCAAAAAATCAAAAAACGATGGGCTATAACCCATGTTTTTTGAAATTTTGAATTTTCTTCAAATCCTCAAAAATGATGAAAAACGGCGTGCTATAGTATGCCGTACGGTAGGGGCTATAGCCCATGTTCAAAAATGATGAAAAATGAGGATAACATTTTTTTCAAAAAATCAAAAAACGATGGGCTATAACCCATGTTTTTTGAAATTTTGAATTTTCTTCAAATCCTCAAAAATGATGAAAAAAGGCGTGCTATAGTATGCCGTACGGTAGGGGCTATAGCCCATGTTCAAAAATGATGAAAAATGAGGATAACAATTTTTTCAAAAATTCAAAAAACGATGGGCTATAACCCATGTTTTTTGAAATTTTGAATTTTCTTCAAATCCTCAAAAATGATGAAAAACGGCGTGCTATAGTATGCCGTACGGTAGTGGCTATAGCCCATGTTCAAAAATGATGAAAAATGAGGATAACATTTTTTTCAAAAATTCAAAAAACGATGGGCTATAACCCATGTTTTTTGAAATTTTGAATTTTCTTCAAATCCTCAAAAATGATGAAAAACGGCGTGCTATAGTATGCCGTACGGTAGGGGCTATAGCCCATGTTCAAAAATGATGAAAAATGAGGATAACATTTTTTTTTTAAATTCAAAAAACGATGGGCTATAACCCATGTTTTTTGAAATTTTGAATTTTCTTCAAATCCTCAAAAATGATGAAAAACGGCGTGCTATAGTATGCCGTACGGTAGGGGCTATAGCCCATGTTCAAAAATGATGAAAAATGAGGATAACATTTTTTTCAAAAATTCAAAAAACGATGGGCTATAACCCATGTTTTTTGAAATTTTGAATTTTCTTCAAATCCTCAAAAATGATGAAAAAAGGCGTGCTATAGTATGCCGTACGGTAGGGGCTATAGCCCATGTTCAAAAATGATGAAAAATGAGGATAACATTTTTTTCAAAAATTCAAAAAACGATGGGCTATAACCCATGTCTTTTGAAATTTTGAATTTTCTTCAAATCCTCAAAAATGATGAAAAAAGGCGTGCTATAGTATGCCGTACGGTAGGGGCTATAGCCCATGTTCAAAAATGATGAAAAATGAGGATAACAATTTTTTCAAAAATTAAAAAAACGATGGGCTATAACCCATGTTTTTTGAAATTTTGAAATTTCTTCAAATCCTCAAAAATGATGAAAAACGGCGTGCTATAGTATGCCGTACGGTAGTGGCTATAGCCCATGTTCAAAAATGATGAAAAATGAGGATAACATTTTTTTCAAAAATTCAAAAAACGATGGGCTATAACCCATGTTTTTTGAAATTTTGAATTTTCTTCAAATCCTCAAAAATGATGAAAAACGGCGTGCTATAGTATGCCGTACGATAGGGGCTATAGCCCATGTTCAAAAATGATGAAAAATGAGGATAACATTTTTTTCAAAAAATCAAAAAACGATGGGCTATAACCCATGTTTTTTGAAATTTTGAATTTTCTTCAAATCCTCAAAAATGATGAAAAACGGCGTGCTATAGTATGCCGTACGGTAGGGGCTATACTATAGCCCATGTTCAAAAATGATGAAAAATGAGGATAACATTTTTTTTTTTAATTCAAAAAACGATGGGCTATAACCCATGTTTTTTGAAATTTTGAATTTTCTTCAAATCCTCAAAAATGATGAAAAACGGCGTGCTATAGTATGCCGTACGGTAGGGGCTATAGCCCATGTTCAAAAATGATGAAAAATGAGGATAACATTTTTTTCAAAAATTCAAAAAACGATGGGCTATAACCCATGTTTTTTGAAATTTTGAATTTTCTTCAAATCCTCAAAAATGATGAAAAAAGGCGTGCTATAGTATGCCGTACGGTAGGGGCTATAGCCCATGTTCAAAAATGATGAAAAATGAGGATAACATTTTTTTCAAAAATTCAAAAAACGATGGGCTATAACCCATGTTTTTTGAAATTTTGAATTTTCTTCAAATCCTCAAAAATGATGAAAAACGGCGTGCTATAGTATGCCGTACGGTAGTGGCTATAGCCCATGTTCAAAAATGATGAAAAATGAGGATAACATTTTTTTCAAAAATTCAAAAAACGATGGGCTATAACCCATGTTTTTGAAATTTTGAATTTTCTTCAAATCCTCAAAAATGATGAAAAACGGCGTGCTATAGTATGCCGTACGGTAGGGGCTATAGCCCATGTTCAAAAATGATGAAAAATGAGGATAACATTTTTTTCAAAAAATCAAAAAACGATGGGCTATAACCCATGTTTTTTGAAATTTTGAATTTTCTTCAAATCCTCAAAAATGATGAAAAACGGCGTGCTATAGTATGCCGTACGGTAGGGGCTATAGCCCATGTTCAAAAATGATGAAAAATGAGGATAACATTTTTTCAAAAATTCAAAAAACGATGGGCTATAACCCATGTTTTTTGAAATTTTGAATTTTCTTCAAATCCTCAAAATT
Organism: Protomyctophum bolini; assembly: GCF_963924005.1. Lineage (NCBI taxonomy): Eukaryota > Metazoa > Chordata > Actinopteri > Myctophiformes > Myctophidae > Protomyctophum > Protomyctophum bolini. The sequence goes on along the minus strand of NC_137877.1, from coordinate 9,844,208 downwards.
GATGAAAAACGGCGTGCTATAGTATGCCGTACGGTAGGGGCTATAGCCCATGTTCAAAAATGATGAAAAATGAGGATAACATTTTTTTCAAAAATTCAAAAAACGATGGGCTATAACCCATGTTTTTTGAATTTATGAATTTTCTTCAAATCCTCAAAAATGATGAAAAACGGCGTGCTATAGTATGGCATGAATTGAACAAAGGGCATTGTTCAATTCATCAAAACATTTAGAGACAAACAAATAGACACTTATATGTAGTTAAAGCAACAGAGTTAAGCAACAGAAACAAACAATGGATTCTACAGTGTAAAGACACCAATTTAATTATAAATGTCAATAAAGTTGAATATCTAATAATATCAATTTAAAATGTATTATCCAATACAAATTTCCTTACCATTTTTAATGTTTTAGTTTTGTATTGCTATTTTTATTTGCTAATTGTAGATTGACCTACTTTTTGTTTCTGGCATTCCGCTGCTTGTTATTTTTTATTTTATTTTCATGTGAAGTACTTTGAGTTGCATTTTATGTATGACATGTGCTATATAAATAAAGTTTAATATGTGAAGTACTTTAGTTGTCAAGGATGCAGACAGAGTTGAACCCAGGAGCAAAGTCACAACAAACTAGAGTATAATAATAAAGTATTTAATAAAGAATTACGAGATATCTTACACAGGGGAATGCAGGTAGGAATCAGGCATGAATCAGAATGACATCAAAGTCAACACATGAACAGGCAGGACATCTGTGACACAGGTTATGAACTGACAATGAGTGTTTGTACTGAGTCCAGTTTTATAGTGAGCAGGTTGATTGGAGAAGTGTTCACTGCTGGGCTGATTAGGTAGTTGACAGGTGTGTAAATGGAACTGGGTGTGCTGGAATGGGATATGGGAGGCCAGTGTGGAGACTGAGGGAGAGACAGAATGTGACAGAGTTGCATTTTATGTATGAAATGTGCTATATAAATAAAGTTTACACCACTGACTGTCCCTCCATATAAAATAAAGGCGAAAGTCACAAAAGAAAATTGATCAGTTACAATTCCAGACTATGAAGAATCATTTAATAAAGGAATACTTCCAGATTCAGTTAAAGATTAGCTACAATAATTGTGATATTAAAAGTTAAATGCTCGTCATATGACATAACAGAGAGGAATGGGCCGGACCCTGCGCGCAGTTGTCCTTCTGAAAGTCAGTGTGCAAAGCAAAGCATCACAGAGACACATGAATAATGTGGGATTTGAACCCTGGACCTGTGGATCACAAACAGAGCCACTCATCACACTGAGCTAACTGCTGGTTACTACAACACAGCTTTTCTGTGCTAGTTGATGTTAGTGTGGAATGCAATGATTTACCGGAAAAATTGAGTGTTGCGGGGGATGAGAAACATTATCAAGTTGCCGAAAAATTGCTGAGTTTTACGTATGAATTGTGGAAAATTGCGGAAAAAACGTTTGGTTATAGCACATAGTTTTTTGAATTTTTGGAAAAATTGTGGAAATTGCGGAAAAAACGATGGGTTATAGGCCATGTTTTTTGAATTTTTTGAAAAATTGCGGAAATTGAGGAAAAAACGATCGGTTATAGAAAATTGTTTTTTGAATTTTTTTGAAAATTTGCTAAATTGCCGAAATTGCGGAAAAAACGATGGGTTATAGTAAATTATTTTTGCTGAGTGTTGCGGAGGAATTGTTGAAAAAACAATGGGCTATAACCCATCGTTTTTTTCATTCATGCAAATTTCAATTTCCGCAATTTCCAATTTCCGCAATTTCCAAATTACGCAATTTCCGCAATTTCCAATTTCCGCAATTTCCGCAATTTCCGCAATTTCCAATTTCCGCAATTTTCCGCAACACTCCGCAATTGCTCCGCAAAACTATCGTTTAGTTGCGGACCCCCTGGAACTCCATCAAGGACCCCTGGTGGTCCCCAGACCCCACTTTGGGAACCATTGCCATAAAGAGCATAATGTAAAAGCAGGCAAAAAAATTGTCAATGTTTTCAGTGGCATTTATAGGTCACTGATGAAGAAGCTCAACATCTCTCCAAAGCCAAAAGGACTCACTTAGCAGTCATGTCAAAGTTCAACAGCAGTCTTTTTATTTAGAAAAATAGATAATGTAAAAAGCTATGAGACCAAGCAACATAGATTCGATACACAACATCGGGGATAAACTAGAAAAAGTGCTCCTCGGAGCACTCCGCCAGGTCAGGTATAGGTTATGTACAGGTATATGTGGGCCAGCAATGTTCGGAATTCAGTCATTATAAAGGTAGGTGGCATCTGTAGAAGTCGAGGGATTAATGTTGATGAAGTTGCACAGACACTCACAATATGTTGATTTGTGGGATGTGGTGCAATGTTTCACAGCAACCAGACACTGCATTCAAGATTTGCGTTATTGTATTCTGTACAAAATGAGCCACTTAAGATGCCAATCTTAGCCAATCGAGATTGAATATCTGTAAGAATAAGATTTTTTTTCTTCTAAAATCAGCCTTCTGGTGGCAATATAACAGGCTGATCTGAAAGATCTGGGGCAGATTTCTCTGGCATCCAAGGATGCATGTGCAGTTTCACATCGATCAGGTCAACGGTGCCGGAGATGAGCTGTTCACAGACGGACACAAGGACGGACAGACAGAGGGCAAAACATGGTCTCTGCTAAAGAGTGATTATTAATGTTACATTGGTGCTAACAAACATCTTTAGCTAAACAGCATGTCAGTACGGGTTTAGGTATACTAGCAGACATAATAATCAAAGTGATGAGAATGATGCAGTTCATAAAATGTCTACAAGAGGGCTGAAGTGCTTTGGCACTAATATGGCCACTAATATCCACAACCCCATATGAAAATCACAACTTCACTATAGTGATAATGACAGATCTATCATTGTGTAGGAAAGGCATTCCATCCATAGGAGGCAAATGCAATGAAAAAGTCCCTCCATTGCATCCCAGCACATACACGCTTTCCATGAGGAGTACACATGAGCTGCATGCAATAAGAAGATTAACGCGTCCATGACAAGCTGCAGAACCTCCATTTACAGTTGCGTTGAACGAATCCAAACGTGGGGAAGAGACAGACATCTGTTTGGGAGATAATGACCGGTTGCAACCGCTCTTATCCTCTTTGCATTACACATAGATGTGAGTGCAGAAATGAAATACCTTATCAAAGACTACGCAATGCTACATAGTACATACTGTATGTTACATAACATTAATTAAATCTACTTTCATTTGAGGAAAATTGAAGGTACATTTTCATCATATCATCAGTAGTCTATAGCTCAGACCAATGCGTCTATAAATATAGAAACTAATTCTGTCAAACATACCCAGTACTCTATACTGTACAGCTCGGCACAGTGGTTTATGAACCTACAGTAGAAGAAAAGTAATAAGCAGCTATGATCTCTCAAATCTATGAATGTTAGGTTCTATAAATACTATGCGTAATTTCCTTGTCTCAATAATTAATTTTTCTATCAGAGTCTTTACATAATAAAATCTTCTCAATTGCCTAACTGAAGTTACACTATAGTTTTTTTCCCTTGCCTATTCTTTAAAAGAGAAAAAACCCAAATTCCTCTCTCCTTGGCAGGGTAGACTTGCGTCAATAGCCAGATCTTGAATCAGTGCTTATTTGAATCAAATTATCATACATGTTCTGAATCCAGTAGCATTGTAAAAAAGCTAAAAAAGACAAATTAGCATTAGCCAGCACTGTTTCCACAATAGAGCGTATGCGTGTGACATCATCGTCAAACCAGGAAGTTATGCACGAACGCCTACTGAGTGGGAAAAAAAACTACTTTCTGGCATTGACAGCCCAGAAATCCACACAGAGAAGTCCTGTCCGATTGCATTAAACGACGTTAAACAATGTTAAACTCACTTTGCATGTTGCTTTGCCACTCGATTTGCCACTCGATGTGCCATTCACTTTAAGCATGCGCATACCCTCTATTCTCATGTGACATAAACATAAACAACCATTTCCAAGTGACCAACAAACCCCCAGATGAGCCACACTATAAAGCAGCACAGTAGCGACTGGTTTGCTCGCATTTCCAGCCGTCCAGCCCCTCCAAACAGCTGTCCGTCGAGGTCCAGCAGAGTACCGTTGCGGAGGCTTTCCGTCCCGTTCCCCAGCTCCTCTCGGAGGAGCTGCTCCTGCTGGAGCAGCTTGGAGATGAGGCTATTGAAGCGGTTCTCTGTGGTGGCGATGATCTCAGAGGAGGCCGTGGTCAGGTTAAGCTCTCCGGGGTCCACGCACGTACCGTTCCATTTGTTGAAGACGACCTCTGCGAGGTCCAGGCCCGCCACGGAGGAGGGCGAGGCGCAGGGTATGTCCCGTACGAGCTTGTAGTTCTCCATCCAGTCCTTCAGCCACTCGAGAGAACAGTCACACTCCCAGGGGTTCCTAAAGAGATAGAGGCGCCCCAGGAAGTAGATTGGCTGGAAAACCGGGAAGGGAAGGATGGTGAGGTTGTTGCTGTTCAGATGGAGGGTTATCAGGCTGGTCAGGTTCTCGAAAGAGCCCTCCTCGATGAAAAGTATCCGGTTCCTGTCCAGGTAGAGGACCTCCAGCTCCGCCAGGTCACAGAACCAGTGCTTAGACACATTGAGCAGCAGGTTGCCCCCCAGGTTGAGCGTCTTGAGACGGGTCAGGCCTTGAAAAGCAACCCGTGGCAGGTTAACCAAAACATTGTCATTGAGATAGAACTGCTCTAGCTGCCCCAGGTCTTGGAAGGAATGCTCATGGATGGTCATGATAAGGTTCTCCTGGAGGTTCAGGTACCTGGACAAATGCGAGAAGGGAAATAAAGACAGGGGCAGAGTTCAATGGAACTATAAACAAATGAGTTTGACTGTAAAAGAAACCTTTTTTTAATGCCGCATTCTGGCTATACACACATTCCATTCTCTGTCACCTACTTGAGTCTCATAAGGCCCAATAAGGAGTTGTATGCGACTGCCTCTATCTTGTTCCTCTCCAGGTAGATATGGGTGAGGTTCTCCATTCCCCTGAAAGTCCCAGGGATCCTGCGGAACATGTTCTGGACACTTAATAGCTCCTTGAGTGCAAATTGCTCGAGGAAGAGGCGGTCAGGGAGGCTAAACAGGTTACATTGAGAGAAGTCCACCCGCACAAGCTTCTTCAGCCCTTGGAAGGTGCGTGTGTGGAGGTAGCTGATGTAGTCATTATGGGCAAACGTCAACTCCACCAAATTTGACAGGCCCTGCAAGATAAAAGTTGGGATATTGTGTAATTGCATAGGGCATTTTGAGTCTCACACATAATACCATAATATACCACCTGGAGTGGTAAAAGAACATTTGTATTTCCCATTTTTCTCTGGCCATCAAATCTCAACAGAGAGGATATAATGTGGCGAGACAGCAAATGTAGTATTCTTAGTCTGGGGCTAATCTATATCTGGTGTAAATTCAGACCTTGAAGGCTCCTGGTGTAATAAAGGAGATGTTGTTGTGGTCCAGGGTGAGTTTCTTGAGCGAGGGCAACGTTCCGAAAGCCCTTTCCGACAGGAACTTGAGACTGTTTTTGTCCAGGTTGATGGAAGAGGCCTCGCAGGGAAACTCTCTAGGCAGTTCACTCAGGCTCAATCGGTCACACAGCACACCGCAGCTCTTCTCCTGGGTGCAGGTGCACGAGGCTGGACACGCACGCACACATGCCCACAGTGTCAACGCAGCCTGGGGCAGCAGGCACAGCAAGGAGACTGAAAGGAAGAGACAAGGGATCAAAGTCATACGATTTGTCACACACGTTACCGCAGTGGAATTTGTTCTCCGCATCTGACCCATCTCTTGGAGCGGTGAGCTGCAGCCGTGCCGCGCTCGGGAATAATTTGATTATTAGATTTGACCCCCCAAAACCAACCCTTTGATGCCGAGTGCCAAGCAGGGAGGCATTGGGTCCCATTTTTACAGTCTTTGGTATGACCCGGCCGGGGATCCTCCCAGTCTCAGGGCGGACACTCTAACCACAAGGCCACTGTCTGGATCTAGAGACAAAGTTGAAGCCTGAAGATAATTATTTGAAAAATAAACTCTAAAACTACTCTGATGAAGTAGCAATTATTCATATTCCATTCTAAGGGTATCTTGATTATTTTTCATTACTTTATGCTAAAAAGGTCATGAGGGCAATGGTGAGGTCTGCCTTTGCAAAAATGATTCAGGACTGAGGAGAGGATTGTTTTAGTTTTAACATATTAGCATTGACTTCAGAGTTCACCATGTCTTCAATTACTACTTGTTTTATAATGTTTTTTAATATTTTTTTCAGACCTCCAGGTCAACACAGAATGGGGGGACTTTTTTGTATTATTTCCACACAACTCTAAGGTATATTAATGACATAGCAAAATGTTGAAAATGAGTGGTATTCCCCTTTAAGTCATATTACCAGTAAGACGCCCTGAGGGCGAGAACTTAGAAGCACGCATCTGCCTGGGTGATGGCAGACTGCCGGGTGAGCGCTGGCGCTTTGGCATGGGGGGGGTCAGATCAACATATGGGATGAATTATGTCCTGGCCATATATGGAGCGTGTATTGAGTGTCCAGGGTTCGATGAGGTCAGATCAACATATGGAATGTCAGAACAAGTCAGCTCCATATATGGAGTTAAGCGTTTGATGTCAGATGTAGAGTTGCTGGCCTGCTTCATATATGCAGATCTAGTTAGATGAGGTCAGTGTCATGATCTTCATAATGGGATGGCCATATATGGTGGTGCGACGTGTCACGAGGCATGATGTTACAAGGCGTGACCATATATGGAGGCGTGATGTCACGAGGCGTATATCGTGATGTGACATATATCGTGATGTGACTGACGGACGGGAGACGCAGGTTTCCATAGTAAATGTGACTACAGTCGCAATAATTACCTGTATACTTCGTCAAGAATCGTCATACAATCTACAAGGTGAAAATGCACCGTGAACTAGCTATTTGAGCTATTTTTGAATGATTTTGAAAATATTTCTACTAGCAGCTGGAGGGCATAGTGGAGTAATGATTTGATGTCTGATCACGTTGACTGGCGGGGTTGATGGGCTATTTTCAGGGTCAACGGTCTATTTCCCAGCTGCTAAACGGTGGTGAAATGACGGTGTGATTAAGAAAGAACAGCTTACACTAGAGATTAGCCCAACAACAATAGCCATTGTCTGCACCTGGGATTTCATCCTTCAGTCGTTTCATGTTAACACTGGAGTTGGGAGCCCTGCCTTTTAATTTGATCAATCTCTCTAGACAAGAGCCCTCATTTCAGTCACATTTTAATATTTTCTTCCAACAGAGACATGTTTATTTAGTTCTGGTCAACAATAACAGTGGTGGGGAAATGGTGCAAACAATTAATTCCAAGGATCAGCGAAGCATTGCCATCAGTATATGGAACATAACACTTTATTTTTCATGGGGAACTTTACTCTGCCACATTCCCCGACCCTCAACAAAATGTAAAACCAAACCTTTGTCTCACAGCCTTAAGAAGAACCTTTTCTCCATTTAGGCCTGAGGCAGTCTTGCAGTTGACAAAAGAGCATCTGTTGAAAAGCAGTGTGGATTGATACTAACCAGTGAAAGCAATGAGAGCCATCCCTGTAGCCTCTCATCTGGGACATGCCAGGATTAAAGGAGATCTGGAATGACATAAAGCACAGTGGCACTTCTGATTAACTGTGACAATAATTGTGAATTATCTAAATGTATTAAAAAGGCCTTTTGCTTGGGAATCACAAGTTCTAGCTAAGGCCCTTTTAATAGTGGTACATTCATTATGAAACCTTACATTATGCAATAAATGATCTGCGCATTCAAATCAGAATTAAAATGATGTAAACAACTTCTGAAGCTAAAAACATGTATGAACGAGGCTCTACATGGACACAAGAGTGGGCACTAAGGAGGAAGACCCCCACCTCGATGTAAAATTGGCTATTTTGTCCAAAATGTTTAAAAGATATTTGAAAACTGGTCTAAAATAATAGTATACATGTGAACATGCACGTTACATCATTAGCAGACTTAATGTTATCCTTCAACTTCTTGTTTATGACCCAAAATGACTGGAGTGGATATACAGGTTTTATAGCAATTTGTAGCAATTGTAGAAATGTTAGACCCAAATTGTCGAATGTTAAGCATTCTAATCATATATACTTTACTTTCATTATCCAAATATTTTACATTTTGGGAAAACATTGCAAACACACCCTTCCTTAGTGCCCACAATACCGACAGAAATTATATATAATATATTGGTTTTTCTACTATGAGTGTAGCACTGAATCTAGTTTTATTTTACGCAGAACCTCTTCTCAGGTCGTTTGATGACAAAACCACCCAGGATCTAATGCTGAACTGTTGAAGTATTGAGGGAAAGCACTGCAAAGCAGAATGCCTGCAACACTGCGGATTAAAAGGGCTTCAAAACACTTTAATTGTAAAATCACAAAATGAAAGAGAAATTGAGAAACATGCGCTTACCTGTAGATCATACCTGACAATTGTGTCCATGTGTTACAAAAGTCAATGTCCAAATGTCACTTTCTGTGTCCGTCACAACTCACTCACGGCATAACTGAACAAGCTCACTGGATGTGTGATTGACACAATTTTCATGTGCGAGAGAAAAGTGTGCGCTTCAGCTACTGTATGAGCAGTTGGTTTAGGGTCAGGGTCGAGGCTGTTTCATCATTAACACACACACACACACACACAAGCCATCTCTTAATGGTAGCCAAATCCCCTGGATGGAGAGATGAAGGGAGATGGGCGGTTGGCGGGATTAAAGGCGTAAAGCAGCACTCGGATCAAGGAAAACACCAGAGGCAGGCCTGGAACTAAAACACACAGCACTCAGATTACTGTGCCATCCAACACACACACACACACACACACACACAGTTCTCTTGGAAATGTTTGAGGAGCCAAACAAAAATATTTTTTACTCTTACTGCATACCTGTACACAAAACGTAACGATAAAGGCCATACACATTCATTTTGACCCTGCCAAACATGGACAGAGGGAACTATGGATCGAGGATCGAAAAGTACATCATCGACAGTGTGTCAATAACGAGATGAGAGTGGTAGTAGTTGAAAGCATGCAGTATCTAGGCCACTGTTAACATTATTGCAGCCATCATCTCTCTAGAAGACTGAACATATTGGGCTATAATCTTGTTTAAATGCCATGAAATGGACATCTTGGCAACTCTGGGTGTAAAACATTACCATAAGTAAAAAGAAAATACACTACAATGTGATTATAGGGTTTTGCAGTGTACAAACAAGTCCAAAATAAATCATCAGTCAGGAAAGAATGGCCCCACTTTTTGATAGAGACACATATTAAATTATGCAACTGATTTTTCAGGGATTATGAGTCCTACTCAACACAGTGGCGCAAGCAAAAAATAAAAAGATTTGCGTTAGCCGTTTTCACTATAAACCAGGTGGGGGAACACAGTCACACTGTTGTGGCACAGACATACCGGGAGAGGCCCGCTCTTCATGCTGAAAAAGAATACTTGCCATGTATATTTTACCAATATATATTTAATGGCCTCTTACAGAACACCCTATTCAATCCCCCTCACACTTCTTCACGGGTTCTCAATCAGCAGTGGTTACATTTAAGCATTTGTTTTACGGCAAAAAGTGCAGAGCATCAATATCAGTTGATCATGTGATTTTGCTCCTGGCAAAATAAAACCATAGACAGTTGGGTTTACAAATGAAATCTTTATATATTTTCAAAACAACAAATCTAAGCCAAATTAGATTTTGCTGCCTATCCACCATGCAGCCACAGAAGGCATCAGCGTGCCTGCTACATCAGTGTCCTTTGCACATCTACAGTAAACATGCTTGATTTTTCCAGATACTTTTGCATTCAAACTTTATTTTGGTAAAATCATACAATAAACGCACAGCTGAGTATTTCCCATGCAGTGCATTAGCCTCTAAGCTAGTACAGAAAGCAAAGTCTACATCTACAGAGCTCTGGGTTCTCCTTTTAAGCATGGAGCAAGTCTTGGGCAGAGCTCTGCCTTGCACAGCCTGTGCAGTGCACAGAGCTCACTTCATCCCACACAGCAGTACAGGGCTGCCATATATACATCACCATTGCAGTGGAGACCTGCTCCATACCCAGGGAGAAATCAAGAGATGCCATATATGCAAATGCAACAATAGAGAATAAACCACATGTTTGTTTCTTAAAGATTGCCATGTGCCAGACATTCACTGGAGAAAAATAATTATCAGGTCAAATTAGAGTAAAGAATCATAAACTATGCACACACTTGGAGAATCCGAACACTTCTGCACTGATACGCTTAGGAAATTTGCTCTTTTGACAACTTTATTCCAAACCTTGGCATGTTTGTTCCAACCATTCCAAATTTGACGGCCAATTGGGAATCTAATAGATGATTGGCCCTGAGGAGGCCTTGAAACAGCTGTGGATATTATTTACTGAGTCCAATGCGTCTTAAACATTAAAAAGCTCACACTACCCCGAAATATATAAATTTCACGCATACAGGTGACATTCAACATTCAAGTGCCAGTGTTTTTGTACTGTCTTTTGGTCAAGTTTCTGAAACTTCCAAAGAATCACTTTGAGGCTTACAAAAATAAATATTTGTCAAAAATGCTTAATAAATTACACAAAACTAGCAGCAAAAGTAGAATCTAGAAATCTGTGTGCAAATGGCTAAATTCCCCAACTGCTAAATCCCCTGGTCCCAAATAAATCCTGGTCTAACGTTGAGAACCCTTCCCCTTTGTAAACAAGCTGCGTTTTTCACAATCTCCTCACACACAATATTTGGAAGCTTAAGGACACATATCCAAGACATCTATATAAAACTCTAGATGTGCAATAAAATAACTTCTGTAAAACTCGATGGGCACGACGTACAAGGGCCTACAGACCTAAATCAAGTAGCACCATTCAATCTCAAAGTTCTCAAACACTGTCAGTGCATCCGCTTTTAGTTCAATTTCTAAAAAAGTTTTCAAGGCACAACACACCTGAGGAGAAACACTGAGCACTCAAGGTTGAAATGCCCAACTCCCTCCTCCTCTCATTGGCTGCTCCTCTTTCAGAGGAAAAGCCTGGTCTGGCTAAATTGAGCCAGAGCAATTTTTTTATACAAGTCTGAGCAGATGAACCCCCAGAGGAGTTGACAGTACTCGTGTCCTCATTAGGAAGTGGACACTCTCGCCTATCTTTGGCCACCTCCACAGTTAGAATGTGCAGCAATAGAACCCAAAGCCACTGACAAATGGTGGTGCACTGTAAACTGCGCCCCACGCCTAGTCCCCCCCACCCCCCTCCCTCCCTCCCCGATAACCCCAGTGGTCGGAGTGCTGATCTGCTCTGCTCCGGCCTTTGCTGTTGAACTGATAAACCTCAGTGATCATTCTAATGTCTGTCTCTTAAAGATGAACCATGCCTCCAACGCAGCTTGAAAAGAGAAAACGTTTGTAATTAAGTTAAGCCTCAGTTCACGTCTTTTCTCCTTGACCAAAAAACAAAACACTAGCATGCGTAGAATACCGTATGGGCCTTGCGGTTAATGGTAGAATCGGCAAACGCTAACACCCCGCTATGCCCTCCCGATGCCGCCGATGCTGTGGTCCTTATGCAGCCATTTTGAACTTCACTTTCAACATGGCAGGCATTTTTTGTTTTGATACCTATTTGTAAAGAAACATTTCATAAAAATCAAAAAACTGACTCAGTTTTTCAATTGTGCATGTTATGCACTTAAAATGTCTCAAGTAAAAATAAAAACAAAAAACACCGCCCACTTAATGTAGCTAGCACTTTGTTAACATACTAGCTGCCGTAACACTGTCAAGTCAATTTGGGAAATGTGGAGTAACAAGTTCCAGCATCGATTATTCTTGTTTAAACCTCAGCGAGTGTTGGCACTGAGCTTAATGACTTTGTTGATTAAGATCACAATAGGAATGGCTATTTCAAAGACTACCATGTCCATAAAAGGAGCCTGTCCAGGATAGAGTGAGCGAAAAAACCAAAACAAACAAAAACAAAACAAAACAAAAAAACAGTAAACAAACTCTTTTGTCCCTTAAGTTTAGATTATGGTTTCTTCACTGAGAATTGTCCCCAATGGAATCAGACAGTGATGGCTCCGTTAGCTGTTTGACTGTAGAAAAAGGCTACATGATGTCCCTGCAATAAATTTGAAGTTCAAATGGAATCATGCCTCGCACGAGCCACAACACCCCAGTGTTTGCCAAGGTTTGATTAAGTACAAGCTGATTTTACATTTCTAATGCTTTTCACCAAATAACAAAATAACAATACTACCAAATTCAGAGCTCTTGGCCAAGTTCATTTGGTGAAATGACAACATAGATTTCCTGTTTAAATTCAAAAGGCACAGTACATTAACATACAAGTGATCCTCAGGTTATTCAATTAGTTGTTGGTTTTCCCCCCAGAAAGACAAAAAAAAAAAAAAAAGTATAGTATTTCTTTTACAATAAGTCCGAGGTTGCTATCGGACAACGCATGTCAGCATCCATGCTCACGCTCTATAATGAGGTGTGCAAATCTCTGCAGTCTCCAGTGGGTTCGCGCGTGCATGTGACGTTCCTTTGCATCGCGCTGCACTTCTGTTTTGTAAGAAGTCATGGGCAGAGAATCAGGGTTGGTAATGTACTGTGTGTCAGTGAAGCTACACAGGGGTAGGGGGGATTGTTATTGTCTGGCTAAAGTTAACATGTGGTTTCCATGGGGTTGGCATAGCAACCTATTCCTATGGCGACTAGTTGCCCCACCAGTCCTGCCCCACACTTCCAGAGTGGCTGTAGCTTCCACCGTAGCCATCACTGCCGTAAAAGTTGCCGCCACCACCACCACCAAAGCCACCTCCACCTGAGAAGAAAAGGGACAGAAGTCAGTCGTCAACCCAAGAAGTGATGGGGTTGTTAGACCCTCAAAAATGCAGGCAAAAATCATTGATTGAGAGTGTTAAAATATGTGATGAAATATGCAGGGTTTTTATGTCTAGTTAAATGAGTAGATTGAACCGATGCCTCTCTTTGGGCAGCTGACTGGACTGTGTGAACCGAACAATTTGGACATCTGGTTCAAGTCTTACCTCCACCAAATCCTCCACGGCTTCCTCCATGGCCACTGGATGGGCGCGCGCCGCCACGCCCACCACCACCGCTGCCAAAGCTACTGGGACCTCCTCCAGACGTCTGACGGTAGTCTCTGGCTCCGAAACCACCCGAGAATCTACTGTAAAAAAAAAAAAAAAATACAAAAGCATACATAAATATATACCAATGCTTCTCCAGGCAGGCACACATATCTATGTGCCAGTAATTACAAGTAAAAACAGTAACAGGCAGGTACCTCTTGGAGCGCCCACGGGTGGTGCACTTATGCTGGTGCTCGTAGGCGAGACTCTCAAGCCACGAGGGAACCTCCTGCTTAGCCTCAACCAGGATGTCCAGCAAGTCTTTGGTTATGTTGCTGTTTTTGTCGTTAAAGAACGACGTGGCCAGACCTACAGACATCAATAATTGGGCAATAGTAATGAGACTTTAACAGAAGGACAAAAAATAGTTTCAAAAATTGTCAAATCTATTAATAAAGCTATGCATAAGACTAAATACAAAAAAAAAGTGTTCCTTACCAAGGTTGCCCACACGTCCCGTACGGCCGATACGGTGAACGTACTCCTCAATGTCACTGGGCAGGTCAAAGTTAATAACATGTTTCACATTGGAGATGTCCAGACCTCTGGCAGCCACCTAGACAAGGAGATAAAGGAATATAAAAAATCATGGTCTGGCTCTGAGACAAGAATGGGATACACTGCTTTTGAGTGGAATTACATACAGCTGTGGCCACCAGGATGGGGCACCGTCCAGAGCGGAACTGATGCAGAGCCTCCTCTCTGTCTCTCTGGGAGCGGTCTCCATGGATACTGGTGCAGGCATAGCCCTCCCGGTAGAGGAAGTCCTCCAGGGAATCGGCACCCTTCTTGGTTTCCACGAACACCAACGTCAGGGATTCTTTAACTACAGGCAGGCAGACAGAAGAGCAAGTGCGAACCAATTGAGACACAGCCACGGCACTGCAAATGCTGCTTGATTACATACAAGAGATGGAAGCAGGAACATAACAAAGTCCTCATACAACAATGCCAGCTGCTGGGAGCCCATGGAGGAAAATAAAATGGCAACTGAAATTGTAGAGTGGGTGCAAAATAAAAAAGCTTTGCATTGACTGACAACCATTAACCTTACTTTAATATACCTTTACAAGCCATTATATATTATATTATATCCAATATCCATTATAGCAAATATTTGTATATATTAATGACTGTACCCTCACATGGCATCTTTTAAGCTACTTTATCATTAAATATACAGTTAAGACATATACATTAATGGCCATCGGAAGAGCTTGAGAAAAAGAGGGGTGGGCCATTCAAATAGAATCGTTCTCCGTTAGCCCTTCAAACTTAGTCAAAGCACCCCTGTGACCGCAGCCCAAAACAATGTACATCTCCCAATACATTACAGCAGTGTGGCATAAGTCCCATGGTGTGACCTTTTTTTTTTTTTTGGCTTTCTCCTTTATTTTATATTTTTTTTATAGAGGGACAGACAGTAGGCCGACAGAGATGAGGGAGTGACATGCAGTAAGGAGTCGAACCCACGGCACACTGCCTGACTCTGACTACCGGCCTGGACCGCCACGGCCCACGCCCCATGGTGTCACTTTAGCTGTGAGCTAGTAATTGGTTGAGACCAGATAGCTCTGGGGGTTTGAGTGGATGTTGAACAGACCCGGTTTTGATGTGGGGAAATTGTGCATGGCGACACTGACAAAGCTAGCCATCTCCAGCAGTCCGTTACCATGGCGATACCTAATGAGTGCTTTAGCCAGGCTGCGCATATCATATCACGTTTTTTTTTTTTTTTTTTAAGGCTGCACCAATATCCATCTAAATAAAAGCACTGTTGGGAATTGGAGACATCCCAAGCAACTAATGGCAGATTTTCTGAACTTTAAATACGGGTAGCTATGTGGTACTGGATCTACACTGTTTAATGACAGTATCCCGTTTACTGAGAACTAGCGATATCCATGCCAATAACCAATCTGTAACAGCCATCTAATGGAAACCTGGGCTAAATGGTTTACATTTTAATTTCTGCAAAGCAGAAAGCTATATATGCAGACTACATTGATTCACACCACTGCACTACACCCGTCTTCTCATTTTCAGAACCTCAATGCACAGACTGCCTGACTGAAGCATTTTAAAATTCTGTCTCAAGAAACTAGTAATCGCTGGTTCTAGGTCCTAATAACGCAAATGGAGAGGGCACAAAACAAAAACTGAGCAGGCGTTTTAGTTGGGGAGCAGGGAGTGAATTGTGGAATGTGATATTTCTGTCTTGTGGGTCAGTCATAAGTACAGTATGCTCATACATACCAGGTTTCTCTGGGGCATCTGGAACAGGTTCCGGAACATCAGCGGGAATGACTACCGGTAGATAAAACCAAACCGTCCAGTTAACTTTAGGGGCTACTCAATAAAACTGTAACAGCTTTGATAGACGCAAATGAGAAGAAACCCCTTGAAAAACTTTGATTAATTATGTCTAGTAAACAGGACAGCTCTTTGCTGTTGGGTTCTAGTCAATAAACGTATTTACATTGATGTACATACACATGTGAATATTAGCTTAGCATAGGCCACACTGACCAAAACTGGATTACATGCCAAGACAAGGTCTTTATTTGTTGAAAGGATTCTGTCATGTTTGTCTCACCTGTGGCATTTAGAAGGTCTAAAAGGAAGGACCTTTTATCACTTTCCTCCACCCAGACCACCTTCTGGGTGATGTTTTCAGAAGTGGAGCCAACACGACCCACAGCCAGGAAAATGTAGTCCTCCAGGAAATCGCGTGCCAAGATCTAAGTCAACAAACAAAATCAAGGTTTTCAATTAACGCGGTAACGGTGCAATGCATGTCTGTCCGACTGCCTATGTCCCTTTTATGCCCGATATCAACACACGCACACACACACGGTTGGATCGGTTCTCAAGTAGGGATGTTAATAATTAAGAAATTATTCAATTAAACAGTTAATTCATAAAAAATACTGTGGTTCTATCATGGGGTGGTTTTCTGTGAATGTAATGCCGTCTACGCACGTGTGTGGCCGAGGAACGCACGTGGGCTGGTAAAAAGACCACCCGGTACCGCACCCCGGTAGCCACAGAAACGTCTATGCTTTTGCAGGGACAAGACTGTGCACATTTAAATTTTATTCCTCATAAGATAAATTGTAGATTTTTACTTTTAAAACATCGATTATCAAGTAACCGGCTAAGTGTGCGATAAGGTTATCAATTAATTAATCGATAATCGACATGCCTATTCTCAAGATACGCTAGATAATTAATAGAAGAATCATTTGCCCATCTATGTACCTGGATCTCCTTGGGGAAGGTGGCACTGAACATCATGGTCTGGCGCATGCCTTTAGGTGGCATTGTATCCTGCTCCACGATACGTCTGATTTGGGGCTCAAATCCCATGTCCAACATACGGTCAGCCTCATCCAGCACAAGGTAGCTGCAGGGAATTACACAAACAATATATTAAGACCCAGACACTGGACTACATATTTGATTGCGCAGGTGTAATGTAGACTTAAAAGAAATGCTGAACTAATGGCCTAACTAGCCCCAGACCGATGTGTCCAAGAGTTTTGGCTCGTCTCCTAGCAGCATAAGCACATTTTGATGAAAGACCTAGACTCACTTGCAGTAATCCAGACCGATCTTGCCCCTCTCCATCATGTCCACCAGACGCCCTGGTGTAGCCACCAGTAGGTGGCAGCCCCTTTCCAGGTCCCTGATCTGTTGGCCAATATCAGCGCCACCATACACCACACAGGGACGCACCTTGGAGCGATAGGCAAACTAAAGAATGGGGAAGGAAAAGAAACATTTAGGTTTTAAGCTACACACCCGTTATGACAAACTGTGCATATCAGTATACTTAGCTTAGTGTCAGGCAGCAGTATACTTGGCTTACCTTTCTCGCCTCATCGTAGATCTGCAAGGCCAACTCTCTGGTAGGAGCCAGAACCAGGGCGAGGGGGTATTGCTTACGGCGGCCATACTTTCCATTCTCCTGGAGATTAAAAGGGAACAATTGTGTCAAAACGATATCATCTGAAGACAAATAAAGGATAATGCGTTTAATAACCGATTCATTTCCGTACACCACTGTTCTTCTGCGCGGCTTCTCCGGGCCCATCGCAGTAGATCTGACTCAGCACTGGTAGCAGGAACGCAGCAGTCTTACCAGAGCCTGAAATACAGCATGGGATGAGTCCATTAATTATTCAAACACCACCTAAATATAAAACACTAACAAGTAATTACTAAGGCACAGGAATTGTTCCAACAGACGTATTTTGGTATCCATACAGTGTGTATAGAAAAGCACCTAGAGGCTGAGCTTAATACCATGCCTACAAGCCTGTGACCCCAAGCAATGAATCCACATGCCACATTTAATATAGCAGGTGAGTTAGTACCAGCAAGTGAAAAATCATGAATGTGAAAGAGACTTTCTTGTATCAGGTATACAACAAGAAGGTCTGCATCATGTTTACAAGTCTAACTCACCAGTCTGGGCACAAGCCATCAGGTCCCTCTTACTCTTGATGATGGGGATGGCATGTTTCTGGACCGGAGTGGGCCGAGTGTACTTTGTCAGATTTATGTTGCTCATGACGATCTCCCCCATGTCCAAATCATGGAACTAAATCATAAGCACAAACATACATCAGTATAACAGACTTATCGTTCCACGTCAGTGTTCACCCTACATGCACCCCATGCTGCTCCTGAAATAGGACAGTCGCTGTTGGTTTTTATTTATAATTTTACAAAGAAGGAAAGGAGAGGGCTCTGCTTCATATCCAGGTCAATTCACACCTGTAAGTAAAGCATAAACAAGAAACTTTGCACTTACCCGATAAGATTAGAACAATTATAATGAACGCAATGTAGACAAAGATTAAGCAAGCAATGCCGATTAAGTATTATCATTAGTTAAATGAAAATAGTCCTGCCTTGTCATGCAAGTATCACACAGTAACATTACAGCAAATATGTGAAATAAACAAAAGCTGCCACTGCCAAGATAACCGACAGATTCCCTCACAGAGACGTTAACCTATGGTTACTTGGCTAGGGATAGGGTTAAAGAAACATCATAAACGTAAGATATTATTAGTGTGGTTGCCTATCTAAATTACATATTGTGATGTCACTGTATATTTTACAATCGTATGAGTGCAAAAAAGTGTATCCTGTGGGATTATAGGCAAGGGGTGTTATCATCCAATCGGAGGAGAGAAAAAAGACCAATAACAATAGTCTTTCGGCAATTACAAAAGTGTACTTTCAGAAATCTTGAGACCACTCATAACGGACATGTGCATTGTGCACTGCTCAGCGTGCACTACTCAGCTCGGGCTGAGTGCAGGCAGACTTACACTTTCTATGTGTGGCGGGCAGTTGTTTCCAGTGGCCTCCACAGGAATGTCATCATAATTCTCAAAGTTAATCCCAGTGTTGCTCCCGGTGAACAGCTCACTGGAGGTGGAAATACATATTCACAAAGAAATGTAAGGCCAAAATGCTGACCAGGAAAATGTGTATATATACTATATAAATATCCTATATATACACATTTCCTGATCAGCAGATCGGCCGTACTTTTCCAGGCGCTCATTGGGTCCAGTGGGTTTGGACCAATCCTCTTCATCTCTGGAGTCCTCCTGCCAGCGGCTGTTTCCTCCACCACCAAAG
The DNA here is from genome assembly GCF_963924005.1 of Protomyctophum bolini. NCBI lineage: Eukaryota > Metazoa > Chordata > Actinopteri > Myctophiformes > Myctophidae > Protomyctophum > Protomyctophum bolini. The sequence continues at coordinate 9,825,221 of NC_137877.1, read as the reverse complement.
CCCCCACGCTGGTAACTACAATGCACACATTTTAACATTTTTTAAAACACAGTCGACACGTGCAATAAAATAAATAAATACAATCGATTTAATCAAGTAATTCACCATTTGCTCAAAGAGGATTCAATTTATTCATAGGCGTAACCACAATCTTGACTCACCTTCCTCTGTTACTTGTCCCACGGTCACCGAAGAAGGCAGACTTTCCCCTATCGTTTCGTCCCCCAAAGCTGTTATAGGCAGCATCCCTCTGAGCTCCGTCTCCTCCCCAGCCACTTCCACCACCTCCAAACGCTGGTGTGGAACAGAGAGACAATCAAGGAGCAGCAAAAGAAAAAGCCAGCCCCAAATTTGTATTCTTACCTATGACAGAGCATTGCGGTCCCCCTTCCGAGTAGAACTTCACTTTCGTTCAAATCATCCAGCGGTTATTTCGTCTTAGCCGACAGGCAGCAATTGCAGCGAACTGTCAATGTACATAAATTGTCTAATCTAACCTTAATAAAAGTACAAAATCACAGCCGTGTGAAGTGAGTGGTGCAACTCTGTGTAGGCCCTACACGGACCTGGGGGGTCCGTGGAACTTGCCCGGTTTTGGCGAGCAGTCCCGTGTCCGAAACGGTCGAGAAATGATAGTTACCGTGTGGGGGTCCCTCTACTGTACTGTACCACCCCAAATCATCATTTAATATATGCGTGCGTTAGGCTGCGCAACAGTGACACTTGGTTGTGAAAACTAACCAAACGCTATTTTGTGTTCGGACAGCCAGGCAGGCAGGGACAGACCCAGCCAGCCAGGGACACACATGGCAGTCTATAGAAAGAATAGCTACTGGGGGGTTAGGTTAAAATAATCCATTGTCCATCTAAATCTATGCTACTACTATGGCTACAGTTACAGAGTGTCACAGAAGGCCTCCCCACCTGCATTTTACATTGGCTGACTAAACGAGCCGCCGCCCCCGTTACCACGGCCGTTACCTCTATCATTGCGAGGGGGTCCACCACGCCCTGCGAAGCCCCCATTCGTGCGGTTGTCGTGGAATCCGTTGGCTACTCCATTGCTGCGTGCGTCAAATCCAGGTGAATCTTTGGAAAGAGGAGAGAACATAATGAAAAGGGGAGAAGAGTTGTATGAGAGTGTAGAGCTGGTGTGTCAGAAGAAGGGGATACTTTATTGCCCTCAGGGCTGGATTTAGAATGTATTTATTGGTTGGCTAGTGACTACACACAAGTTGACACAACTCTAGAATAAAACTGAAGCTAAAGCTCAGCAGAACGATAAGGTTCCTTCCCTACCAAGACATGAGTGACATGTTTCCCATGTTCTCAATGGATCTTTCACCACAAATTAAAAAATGCTGTATAATCCAAAAGGCAGGCAGGCAGACACCTAGTTCCCTTGAAGACAAATTAGGAGAATTTGGTGGCCTCGCTTAAAAGTCACCATTCAATCAGAGGTATGGTTATTGTCTCCGCCAGGCCGAAAGCGTGGCCGAGACAGTTTTCACCCCCGTCTGTCTGTGTGGCTAATCTCCGGCACAATTGGACGACTTGACACGCAACTTTGAACGTACACTGCCTGGAGGCCATAAGTCATAAATTACACGATTTTCCACGATTTCTCTGCCTTACACTCTAAGGCAAAGAAATTGTGGAAAATCGTGTGCACAGCTGGGCAGATCGTTGTGGTAATTGTCCCTCTAAGGCTTAGAAGGACAATTACCACAACGATCTGCCCAGCTGTGCACACTGGCTGTATCATCGTTCCCATCATTGGCCACACTGTTATCAGCATGGGCTGATGAAGAGGCTGGTAGGGGACAATAGACAGTTAGCATCACCAAGGTGAGGCTTGCCTAGTAACAGACTACGCCACAGCAGCATCAGGGGACATTTCCAGGCAAACACAACTAGGCTTAGTTTTGCCTGAACACTGGTTAAGAGGATGGGACCAGGCAGGCATGATGAGGCTGTTCTCAGGTCTGTGATAAGATGATCTAATGTGATCTGTCGGCTAACACATAGGTGCATTCACTGCAGTGCCGACTACAAGTGCGCACACAAACACACACACACACACACAAAGGAAAACACCTTGTAACTTGTTTTAACAGGCACACAACCCAAATGCTTTAAACTGAGCAATGGCGGATCAAAGGCTAACAGGCATTCATAGGCAGCATCTCAAATGACTCCACAACGAACCAGATCATCAAGATTAGACTAGCTCATTCCGTATTCACACTATGCACCGAGGGGGAATAGTTACAAAAGGCATTCCAGAATCACTGCTTCTGCCGGTTATCAATTGGATTCTGGTACAAGAGAAGGGCTAGTTCTACAGTCCAAGCACTTGAAATCAAGCATTTGACAAATGCCAATGTTTCCTGGTCAGTCTGGTTTTGTGCCAGATTCATTCCAATATTCGTTCAAACCAAATAAAACATCTCCTCCAGCCTCAAATTTTACATGTCCTGTATGTCTAACATTATGCATCTGCCATGGGCAGATAAAACCCATGGGTGGTTCAGAGTGTAACCTGATAAGTGAGAAATGCCTGTGCTGGCATAGGATACAACCTGGCAACAGTTGTAAAACAGTGCTGTGAATTTCTACATTCCTATGATCTGATCAATTATTTCCACAAATAAAAAATTAGAAGTGGTTGAAGAATGGACAAGGCTAATAATCACTAGACCAATATCGTCCAAATGCCGATATTGTGACTCACTGTCATTAGTAAGACAGGCATACTATTGGTGCAATGCAGAACCTTCAAAGCACCATGCATCACAAGCAACTAGAAATGCAAGCTTCAACTATGACTGCATTAGACCAAAGTTCCCATACATAAGTATGTAGCCAGCACAAAGCATTTCGTCTACTCACTCATCTAGGCCCAGCCACTTCTATATACTAGGATGAACTGAATCGGTGGCATGACATGCAGGTACATTAAGGTATACCACATCCGTTTGGCCAGCCCCCACTGTAGGCATGGTAAAAGGCAAGCTCCTGAGAGGCCAGTCTTGGGTAACCTAAGTAAAGGTAAGGATACAGGCTATAAAAAAAACTGTTGTGATTATTGACTAATGCAGTATGGGTGTTGAGGTCGACTAATAAATGTTTTTACCGGTCCTACAGTCATCCCGTCCAGGAGTATAGTTATGTCTATATCTTTGCTCGTGCTCTACCTGCCATAGCTGTGGGTACTGCTTAGAAGACACTTCAGAAACATGAACATTTAGTTGTGTGAAAAACGTTCCTGTTGCGTACAATTAACTCATTGACCTCCAGTGCTGTCCGCTACCGCATACAGCACTATTTCGATTTAACAAAAATTGCAGGTTTAAAGATGCGCTTATAATGGCGGTGGACGGTGGGGATTCTGAATCAATAAAACCCTCAAAAACACAAGCCATGTTCCTGGTGCTCCTGGCTTTCAATAAAAACACGTAAAATAAATATAAGTCCTTCTCTCGGCAGTGAATGAGTTCAATAGTAATCCATATTAAAGTGTCAGAGTCCCCTCCAAAAAAAAAGTTGTAAATGCATATTAAAACTTCATGCATCAGTAATTACTGGCAAATTTTTAGTGGCCTTTAAAATATGTTCTTTTTGTGATGACACTCTGGTAACGCTTACATTTAACTTCCTGTTACGTCTAGCATCTTCGCAAAGATAAGCTCATTAATTAACCATGAGACCGTTGTCAAGCTTACATGTAAAGTGTGTGTGTATATAAACTAGTCCTTTCCAAATTCACATTGGCTTTTCTGGTGTGTAAATGGCTATTTCATGCATTTGGGAATGCAGGATGCCCTCGGCGAAAGCAGACAGAAGGGACTTACAGAGGTTTACTGGTGCCACAGAATAACCGCACTGTCTACCAGTGGAATAAGCATTTCCTGCTGTGGAATAAGAAAACAGCAAACGGGGGGAAAAGACAGTGTGTAATAGCACAAAGACAGTCAGTACTATGATATATTAAAAGTGAAATTTGTGATTGTCGCCAAAGAATTGTATGATATCTCACAAATACTCACATCTCACTTTAATCTCGATAAGATCAAACCAAAACTACTTGGGTGTACAGCGCACGCAACAACTAAGACGGGTGGTTGAATAATTTTGGGTATCCCTATGCCTTTATTAGAGCAACAACCTACCACTTCTTGTCCTCTCCATCGAGCCATCATAACTGCCAATCTGAGTCTGAAATCAATTAAGTCAACATCTCCCAAAGAAATCGAATGTTACACTGCTTTAGGCCAATGAATATTGGCCACCTTTCAAAATTTCATTGGTCAACTGAATTTGAGCAACAAGGCCATATCCGGTTAAAGTCTATGCACCCACCACTAGTCCTACTTTACCTGTGCCTATGCAAGCTATGATGCGCAGGCACGAAAAACAAAAGTGGTTAATGTTCCATGTCTGACACAATAACTCAATTTACTCATTCGGCAGTCTTTAGCTCAACAGCAAAGTGCATCATCCAAAACATGTCAATACGAAGGCACTTCCATTTGCAAGGACAATTTATTGAGTCAAACAAATTCTTATGCCATTTTCTTGACATGGTCTTACATCTGAAGGAGGAATGCCTGATCATTCGTTCAAGAACAATGTCAACAATGTGACATTTAATAGTTTCTCTTATTGCTACTTTCACTGTAGACAGAATATAAAGCTACAAGTGAACTATTGTTGATGGTGTGAATGTGGCTGTCTGGCAAGACATTAGAGATAAAGCTCACCATTTCTGGAAGCATCTTTGTTCCTCAAGTGAGGTGGAATGTAACGCTGCCCTGGGTTGAGAAAAGAAAACATTTAGTGTTGCATACTGTTCAGCAATATCAAAACAATTGTGTGTGTGTACAGAAAACAGAGGGTTATATGCTAGAAAAAAAATGCAATATAATTTATCAAATTCTGTATTATGTTCTGGTTGACAGAACATTTAAGTTGAGAGCAAATGAGGAGAATGTTTACTGGGCATATTTTAATGTATTCCACTTATATCACTTGTAAAGCAAAGACTAGTTCAATACTTACTGCCAGTTCCTCCACCCTGTCCGTCAGCAGAGTTCAAGTCTAGGACAGCAAGCTAGAGAAAAGGAGCCATTTTAGAAAAGTGTTAATTTGTTTTGAGCTGCAATGTGATGGTTCAGAATGACCACATTAACTCAAAACATTAAACAGTGCCGTTTAAATAGCTGGTTAAATGGTTCTTTCAGCTAAACGTATAGTCATGTTATACATTTTTACCCATCAACCAGTTCCAATCATATATTGTTTTTCTTTATTAGGAGGATCAACCATCGCAGATGAATAGGCTTTTGCTGTCTGCATCAAGTAGGCCTAACTATATTACATCTAATCACGTGCCACCTATTTTCTACTATCCCAGACTTGACAGAATGAGTACAAACAAAATTGTTCACACCGACGGGGGAAAAAAAGATCAACCAGCGAGCTAAACATAATAGATACCTGCCATTGGCACAAAAACTGTATAGGCCTAAATATATTACTTATTGTCACGCCGGCATGGGGCCAAAGAGGAACTAAATTCGCCGCAACGTTTTTTTCCTGCGCCACGTTTCATGCTCATATGGGCCTAGTAATACCAGAATCTACCTAGGATAAGTCAGCAACGTCACAAACAGTCGGACGCTACTAGTGTAGCCTGTAGCTTCGTGCAGGCCTGACGGGACTGTCTGGAGCTCTTCCAACATGAGAATTACGTTACTGACGAATCCTTGCATATGTACTTTAAGGCCTAGCTAAATTATGCTAAGCGAACGCCGGCCGGTATCCAAATGCTCGCGAACGAGACATTAACCCGCTGTGTTTACTATTATTTATTTTTTGAACGATATACCAACAAACAAACTTATATGGGATTCGCAGTTATTAAGTTAAAATGAATCAAATCGCATATTTGGTTTTTCGACCTAATATCTCGTAAACCAGCTATAATGAGCTCCGCCATCACAAGCTTTTCGACGGCGACACAAGCGCCACCATTTTACCAGTTTACCTTAAAGGTTAATTTTTAAACTTCGCCGCGTGACAAAAACAAACACAATTAATACAACATTAATTTAAAAATAAAGTTCAATAGGTTTATTGTCCAATTATAATAATGCTTGTGCGACGAAGCAATAAGCCGTTAGCCACCACAGCTAGCGGCTTAGCAGCTAGCAAAGCCTCACGACAAGTCGCCTGAGGTATAATTTCTTCCGCCGGTTTAAAATGAGTTGTTTTAAAGAGTTATACAAGTTCATATGTAACAGCAAATATAGATTGGAATACAGTACTGACCTGCTGCTCTAGACCGTGTGAATTATCGACGACCACATGACTCATAACTAAAGAGAATAGTGGGGGATTATTTTCTGAAGAGAAAGGCTTTTCTTTGTTAGCACGACCCAGTTAGCAGAAAGAAATAAAATAAAATAAAAATGAAAACGCGGATTTAAGTTAACAATCGGTAACCAGTTAGTTACGTTTGCGTGTATATAAATAAATTAAACAAATCGGTTGTTTGTTAATAAATTATCCTTTCGTGTTTCCCAAATGAAAAAAATTGTGTCGAGCTGTTGAGCTGAATCCCCCTTCTGGCTGTCTTGACCGAGGTGGAATGAAAGACCCAACGCTTGGTTACCGCGAGATAACCCACGCTACACTAAGTTCCAGGCCAAACATCGCGATAGGTTCGTTTTGCAAGGCCAACCTTTCACAGTACACCTTTCAGGCCAAAGTTGGCCAACGCAGAAAATACAAGGACTTTTGCAGCTGTTAGATACTGTCTGTAACTGTATGTTGATTTGAACCCAACTTCATGTTTACATGACACATGGATAAAATGGACAAACCTCCACATCACTAACTAAATCCTGAAAACACGTATTTCCAGGCCTGTAGTACTAGTAGCTCTGGTCCATAGCCAAATAAATGCCCTTTCCTGTGGCATTAGATTAGAGCTATGGACCAGAGCAAGGCCATGCAGTAGATTGGACAAAACAAAATCATGTCAATTTAAAAAATATACTGTATATCCCAAAGTAATAATAATTAAATATGAGAATAAGGTATTTATCACAGTGAGTGACCTGTCTAGATCTAGAATAGTGCTTCTCAAACCACTGCTGCCAAGGACCCCCACATTGATAATTAGGCTGCAGACCCTGATTTGAAAATATTTTGTGCCAGTGAACCCAAGAGAAGATTTTTGTTTAAAATTAGATACATTTTTAGCACAGAATTGCTGGCATTATCCGAATGGCCATTCTTATATAGGCTTGGCTACATAATCTCTTCTGGCCTGTCTACAGAAATCTTATTTTGCTGGGGACCCCATGGAAGTCGAAAAACCACTAGTCTAAAATCATAACACCAAACACACCAGCCCATGCACATGCACACAATTCCTGCTTCCATTGGGCTGCTTGGAAACTGGACAAGACACCTGGTGTGGCTTCTGATCGGTTTCAAATGTCCTTAGCCAAAGCTTTACACAAGCCATGTGTATGCGGTGCATTAAAGTCATTTGGGGGGTGGGGTGGGGGGAGTGCTATGGTGACCATATGTCACAGGGATCAAGTATACCAGAGGTAATTGGATGGTGGCTTCGGATGCCAACCAGTCTGTGAGGCTCATAATCTCCAAACTCAATTCAATACATGTACCATCCTATATGCCAAACAATATGGGTGTGAGCGGATGTCAATGTTTCTGAACTTGAAGATCAAGCCCACAACAGATTCATGAGCAAGACTCATCATGCATGGGTTTTTTCCTCTCTCTGACTCACCATGAATCACTGAGCATACACAGTGGGAGTATAGTATATTTTATGACGTCATTACTGATTTGACACTGGTAGTGTTACACAGTGTACGTGCTTTCAGTATAGGCTACACACCTACTGTATGGAGCCATATTAACACCTGCCTTCTCCAAGAATGTTGTCCAACTGGTTTCTAGTCCCTCCCTGTCCAGCTAACTGTTATATAAGGTGGAAGAGTGTGCCAATCAGCAGAGAGTGCTGGTACCCACACCGGCAAGGCAACCCATGACATTGGACAATGTTGTCAGTGTGGATATTCTTGTTGCTGGAGTTTAGTGGGCTTTATTTGGATATTTCTAGTTTTTCTAATGCACAACAACATATTTTCAATTTATGTCTAATTATTATCATCTGTTGTTTTGTTTTTTTATAGCTTCATTTATGCTTTTGAGGAATGACTTATGGTCCCACCTGCTGGACAAAACAAGACATAATACAACAAATATGTATTCACTTATATGCTGTCATTATATTTGCCCTCCGTACATTGACATTTTTCCAGGAGCACTTGGCACCTGCCCACAGAGCCAAAACTACTAGTAACTGGTGTACTGACCATGGTATTACATTACTGTACTTAACTGACCAGCCAACTGAACATAACATAACATAACATAACATAACATAACATAACATAACATAACATAACATAACATAACATAACATAACATAACATAACATAACATAACATAACATAACATAACATAACATAACATAACATAACAGTGCCACATGCTGATCACCTCCATGCCATGTCCCATTGATGAAATAATTTGTTCAAAAGTAGCCCAGACCAAGTTTTAACTGCATACATTAATATACTTTTCAGATGGTCGACATTTCTCGTTTAAAAAATATATTTTTTAGTGGTCTCGTAAAATATTCTAATATTTTGAGATAGGATTTTTTGCTGTACGCCATAATCAACAAGATTAAAACAAAAAAAGGTTTTAAACACTCTATGCACAATGAATTGAGAATATATGAAAGTTTCACCTTTTGAATTATATTACGGAAGAAAATTAACTTTTACACAAGATTCTAATTCATTGAGATGGAGCACAGCCTAGAGAGGACTTAGAATACGCACATCGACAGGTGGGTGCTGCAGGGCTAAAGAGACTTCAGTTAAAAGATAATGGTATACAAAATGGTATGGTACAAAAACACTTCTTTATTTCTTAGTCTGACTAACAAAGAAGTCTTTTTTTGTATACCATTATATGGTGTGCAGGCTCCATCCATCTTCCATCTTTTAACTACAGTATACTTATAGCTACAGCTACCACAATAAAGGTGGGAGCACTTTGGTAGGTTGCATTGCACATGAGATAAAGTGCAAACAGAGTATCAACGGTCAGGTTCAACCACAATCCACAAGGTTAACTTTCCCAGGTAAAAATGACAGGTCATGTCTTGTTCAACAGTTGGATAGTAGCCAGGTGGAAGCTGTAAGGAAACATGGTGGTCTTGCCCTTCTTCTTCTTTCATGTATATCGACGTTGCTGTCATAAAAAGTGTGGCTTTGCGACACTGAGCTGGACATATCACATACTAGAGCGGTGTCCGTGGGGCCTCTACAGCGGTGCCCATTGGGCACTGGCCTACTTGGAACGATGCAAAATGGAAATGCATGCCCCACCCAGATATGTGTCCCTTTTATGTCCATATATGGAGTTCTTTGTCAGACATGCCCAAATATGGAGTCAATTATGGTAAGCCTCTTTAAGTTGCCTGACCGCAGTCGGGTCGGGGTACAGTTTGTGGACAACAGTCCGGCATGAGTGGAAGCTTGCCAAGCTTCCGTGTGCATCACGGAAGGGGATGTTTGGTAGGCCAATCAGAGGCAATGTAAACGTTTGTTTTTTTCATGCCAATAAAGCTCCTTTGGATTGATTGATAAGTCCCGGAAAAGAAGCGCTGTGATTGGCCAGTAGTCACTTGAGCGGCAGTGAGAGACATGGAGGAAAAGCACGATTGACGTCACTTGGGCAGCGACGCAGCGTGCCTTCCGCACTTCCGCTTGACTTCCGCCTTCGTTGGAGACATAGTCACTGTGTTTAACACAAACATTGAATGTCATTGACAATGAGCTTTGAGTGTTTGTGTAAACATTGAAGACGAAGGTGAGGACGCAAATTGTGATTGGCCGGAATGAGATGAAGTATGATGATAAGAGTAAGAGCGCCCCTCACTTCACACAGGTGTGATTATTTTAATATCTATGGGGTGGTGCCTGTGTCTTGATGCGCTGAGCTGAAGGTGGGAGGGTCACATTATGGAGTGAGACATTCATGGGTCATTGACTGTGAGGTGGGGTTGAAACTGAAGAGGTGTTACCAGCAACTTTTTTAAACAATGCCCAATGTCAACCCACCACTGAGAGCTCAGCAGCTGCAGGACCCCCCTTTCTCAATCCAGACCCCTGCTATCCGAATACACAAGTCTGACATAGGCTACAGGGTTTGAAAAAAGGTGTCACTAAAGAGAAGGCAAAAGGCACGCATATCGCATATCCTGTCCTGCTGGGCTGGGTGCATTTTGGTACAAATAGAATAAAAAATAAATAGGCCTACTATGAGAGCAGCATTCTGGTGTGCAAATTTTCTTGTTATTTCATGACAGTGCCACACCACCACCGCAGGAGGTGCAGTGCCCGGTGTCAAGTCGGTCGGACCCACGGTTATCCAGAACCGCCCCAAAAAGGCCTCTGCCCGGGCTCTGGACAGGACCCCTGCCCAGGGTCCATATATGGAGCTGGCCTGTTTTGACATCATTCTGACGTCTGTATTGCTCTGGTCTGCATATACTCCATATTTGGGCATGCCTGACAAAGAAACTCCATATATGGGCATAAAAGGGACACAGACATAATATCTGGGAGGGGCATTCATTTCCAACTTGCATCGTTCCAAGTATGCCAGTGCCCAACGGGCACCGCTGTAGAGGCTCCAATGCATAATATCTGGGTGGGGCATTCATTTCCAATTAACTTGCATCGTTCCAAGTTGGCCAGGGCTCAATGGGCACCGCTGTAGATGCCCCACGGGCATCGCTCTAGTTTATTTAAAATAAGGCGTATTATTTAGTTATCAAAAGTATTCAGTATTCAGGGATTATTAAACTAGTAACTACATATCCGTAAATCATCTGTCAAGAATGTCATAGATCTAGATTTAAACAATATAACAGAAAATTGGACAAAATGTCAAAATCCTTTTAGCATTATGCCATGTATTAACTCAAACCGTCTGTACCTCTGTACTGTTTGCAACTGTCAAGTAATAAAGGTGTAATAAACAGTCGATGCCTACTTTAGAGTGTACTCTTGCCTACGTTTCCCATGACACCCCTGGCGTGTTCCCCCGGAAGAAAACAGACGCTTGTTCCGTACACTTCCTCTTTCCGTCAACGGAGTTTAGGTATGGGAGCTTCGGCCTAATTCTCTTTACAATATCTCATCTAAATCATGTTAATTTAAGGTCCATCCATCCAAAATCACCACTAGATCATACAAAACAAAGTCAGACGAGTACGGCTCAATTACTATTTAAAGATCACGTTCTTGTTTTGATATCTATAATTTGTGTGGAACTCCGTGATGATGACATGGCGTAGTACGATCATTGTGCACTTTGTGAAGTGATTGCAACAAGACCGGCAGTAGGGCTATTCATGATAAACCTTTCCCTTCAAACGTATCTTATATATGTTTTGACAATATCCGATATTAATGCTTTAAAGCGATTACTTTAAATGTGTGCCCTTTATTAGCCAGATTTGCTGCGGCAATGCTAACATTAGCATGCTAATCAAGCAGTGAATCACGCTTCATGCCAGTTCTTCTCACCGGCTTTATTTTTATTAACCTAATTACGTAAAGCTAGGTAGGTAGATAGTCTTATCTGTCTTAACGAAACTAAATGTAATAAAACGCAGGCCAATGAGAGTTGGTGTGATTCGCAGCCTGACTAGCATAGTGCCAATGTTTGCGTCGGTGCGGGTGCATCGGATGTTGTTCAACTAAACCAACGTATATGTCTGATAGACAATAGATTTGACACCACCATGACGAATTATGATGTCAGGATTGAGTGATGCAGTCTTATCTTATACTGTGACATACTTAAACTAACTTCTTTGTCTTTTGCTTTAGGACACAATGGGTCGTGTGATCAGGGGACAGAGAAAAGGTGCAGGCTCTGTATTCAGAGCACACGTGAAGCACAGAAAAGGTGCTGCTAAACTCCGTCACATTGACTTTGCTGAACGTCATGGATACATCAAGGGGATTGTGAAGGTAACACTAAATGCACACAAACAACTTAATTTAACTCATGCAGACAGACCTGAGCTTGTCTTCATGCCAATATCATAGGGTATTTATCCTTGTTATTTATCCCCCCCTCCCACAGGATATCATCCATGACCCTGGCCGTGGCGCTCCCCTAGCCAAGGTGACGTTCCGTGACCCCTACCGCTTCAAGAAGAGGACAGAGCTCTTCATTGCGGCCGAGGGCATCCACACTGGACAGTTCATTTACTGTGGCAAGAAGGGTAAGGGCCTAAACCGCAGACAGCCATTGTTTCACTAGGCTTGTGTATGCTCAAAGATGGCATCTATCCTAGTCTATCTCTGTCATCTCGAGTAGTAACACCAAATATGTTTGATTTAGAAGGATTAGAGTGACATTAGACCATCCCATTTGGCACTACGAGAGGCAAAATGGTACACAATTCCTACAAATGTGGGCGCCGCTGCCGTCTGATGGCAAATGTCCTATGTTTACTGGTGCTATAGACCGTGAGCGAGTGGTTTGTCTCTCTGGGAAGAAAACAAACAATCTTGAGAAGATTGTGTCTTGTAATGAATAACGATTAGGTTAGATTTAGTATAGTGACCATGGTGCATGAATAGACTCCAACCTGCTTCTGGTCTCATCCCACTTGTTCATCCCACAGCTCAGCTTAACATTGGCAATGTCCTGCCTGTTGGTGTGATGCCTGAGGGTACCATCGTCTGCTGCCTGGAGGAGAAGCCAGGTGACAGGGGCAAGCTGGCAAGGGCATCCGGAAACTACGCCACAGTCATCTCCCACAACCCAGAGACCAAGAAATCCAGGGTCAAGCTTCCCTCTGGCTCCAAGAAAGTCATTGGCTCTGCCAACAGAGCTGTTGTTGGTAAGGACCATTACTTTTGATTTGATTTGAATTGTCTGCGGCATGGGTGGGCTGAGCGATATGAAATAATCGGAAGATCTACAAATCTATTAAAACAATTGACAATTCTGTGTGTGTGTGTGTGTGTGTGTGTGTAAGTAAGATGAGTGAAAACTGCTTCTTGATTAATCTAGATCAGAAAGATTAGTTTCTGTTTAATATTTATATATTTTCGGTATAGTAGTGTAGTAATGCTACCTAAATGACAGGATGGTGAAGGGCTGGAGTGGCATATGTGAGTGCTGCGGTAGTCCTGTTGTGGGCTTTGTGAGTAATGGTTGTGCCTCGTCTTCACCAGGTGTGGTTGCTGGCGGTGGACGTATTGACAAGCCCATCCTGAAGGCTGGCCGTGCTTACCACAAGTACAAGGCCAAGAGGAACTGCTGGCCTCGTGTCCGTGGTGTGGCCATGAACGTAAGTGGACATGCATTTCTAGTGTACATGTCAATTAGTACAATAAAAACTAATTATGCAACATTACTGCAATTCTCAGGCTAAAAGTTTGTTAGAGAATTCCCTTTAACTAACCTTGTGCATCATGATGTGCTCTTCCCTGTGCAGCCTGTTGAGCATCCCTTCGGTGGTGGTAACCATCAACATATTGGTAAGCCCTCAACCATCAGGAGGGACGCACCTGCTGGTCGTAAGGTCGGTCTTATTGCTGCCCGTCGTACAGGCAGACTGCGTGGAACAAAGACTGTCCAGGATAAGGAGAACTAATTGTGATTCTAAGAACTATTTGTGTTTCTTGTTAATAAAAAGTTCTAAAAGAATCTGAAGTGTTGGTCTCTTCTGTTCCACCACATACATCAAGGTCATGTGAGGAAATGTTACCCTTTAACCATAGCAGTCTAACCAGTGTCAATGTGGCATAGTTTTTCTTTTTATAATGACCTGTGTGAAGTGAGGGGCGCTCTTACATCATCAGTTCATACATCTCGTTCTGGCCAATCACAATTTGCGTCCTCACTTTTGTCTTCAATGTTTGTTTACACAAACCCGGAAAGCTGGGCATAGGAGGGGCTAGCACCCCTCAAAAATGAAATGCAAATTTTATTTTCTAATGTAAGGATACATGTCTAAGTTAATGTTGGTTCAGTAGCTTTTCATTACACACTGAATAATCATGCTTCAATGGTGGTGTTTTGTCTGGGTTCCAACTTTTATGTGGAGAGATTTCAGGAGTCGACATACATTGTTCAATCTCATTAGTAGCATTTTCCAGAGCAACATCAAATTAGCCAGAATGTACAATTATTGCCACAGGGCTCCTGTGGTCATGACATTACTGGAAATATTTTGAAGTCTGGGGGGGTGGAAACTTTCCAGTCGTGGAAAAGGTTTGGAATTTATCTGGGAAAGCTATTAGGGTATAGTCCACTTGCCAGAATGTTGAACCCATGTTAGAAATGTCAAGTATGGGTCCCCAGCATTTAGAAACTGCCGGATGCTAACTTTCATATGTTGGGCAATTTTCATAACTGGCATGTGACAATTCGGCAAAAATAAATTAAATTTCATCATGCTTTAAGTAGCATGTGATGTGTCAAACTAGGGGGTTTTCATGATTCTGAATCCATTCTAAGCATTAGTTTTGCACAAAAAACACTTGTTGGGCTAAAAACAGCTATAGACAATTAGTTAACATTTTCCAAAACGGCATTACGCAAAATATGTAAAGTCATTCCTTGCCAAATGTGCACTGGATGTGACAGATCTACAAGCTCACAAGATGGTAGAATGGAATTATACCATTCTATGCTTTATTTGCTACACTGCCCGTCTGGGCATTGCACCTAATGATTGTTATATAGGCCTGGAAATTCATTGGTAATGTGTGGGAACTCTGTTGCCAGCTTATCTGTTGTAATAAAGCCCTGGCAGCAGTACACCAGACCATCCAGAATGTGGCTGGCCTACAACTGCCACCACATGGAACAGTATCTTACTGGAACTACACATGACACAATCAAGGCCTAGTATCCTATTGCATCCTGCTACCCTAATAGACAGGGGGTACGGCCCGCGAAATTCTAGTCTTACTAATGGTAATTACATTGATTTACATGTTTACTGCTTAGGAAAAGTATGTTGGGCAGAGACCATGAATCTCTAGTTTTTCATTTACAAGCTCAACCGGTCCATTTTATACATACAGACTAATTTGATCTAATGGAGCTTGTTTCCAGCCGACAGCAACGATGGTGTGGTTTATAGAATACAGGAAAGGACAAATCACATTGTATGTATCCATCCCAAGTGACCCTTAAACAAATGACACATGATCACATGGTGTCCATTGACTTTAATTTAAAAGTATATTGATGCATATCCCTTTGCCAGCCCATATCATGAACTTCACAGTCCTCAATCCATTATAAAACAGCACCTCACAGCAACTCATACTTCACCCTGTTACCATGTCAACGTAATATGAATGCACTTTGTGATGAAATATGATTAGAAACTAAAAAATGAGATTCTGCAAATGGAAACCTGCTCTGATTTGCTGCATGCATCGGTACAAATGAGACGCAGTCAAGATTCCATGTTCTTTATTTGCTAAGGGCGCAATGCTTTTTTTTTTTGTTATATTTCTGTGCACAAAAAAACCTCACAAAGTGAAAGTTCACATCGCGACTGTAGCTCCAGAATTCAACGTCACACCATGGCCAAAACAAAAGTCGGCAAAAAACAGGGCGCAGAACTCTGTACAGTCAATATCTTCTTTAAAAATAACACAAGGACAAAAATGTTCCTCTTAAATCAAATTCTATTTTTTTTAGTGAAATACAACAAAATAAATTCTATAAAATAAGAGCAAAATATTTAAATATAATACGGTGGGCAGAATATTTTCATTTGCAGGAGTATTTGGTATGTTTTTTGACAAAAAATAATAAAATGAAATCCAAAAAATACACGCATTCAAGTTACCAATTAAATACAGTATTTACTGATGGTTACCTTTTTACTCCTACAGAATTACACGTCAGCTCAAGTTGCAACATGACTAACCAGCCGCTATTCTTATGGTACAACCCTGCTGTGTAACCAATTCTCCATTGAGGGAGAGGGAGTCTCGAGACACTGTAACCCTGGGTTAAAGTTGAGACGCCCTGACTGGCCAGCTCCATGGCAGAATGGAAGACGACGGGCAAGAAGTCTGTCTAAGACTAGGGCCTATGGGAGAGACAGAAAAGCAAACCACACAGTCTATTCATACACCAGGTAGTCTGGTGTAGCAATTCTGTTGCATAATGTGTTTTTCATTTTTCAGAATTCCTATCAATGAAAACGAAGCTGTCTAGCCCACCAAAAACTGACTGCCGAATGTGAAGTTGTAGGATCATAATAATGTGCAATTGAAAAGCCACTTAGTCATACATTGGTTCAAAGTATCGCCCTCAATGTTCAAGGGGTAGATGAATTTAAATAATAATAAAAAAAAAGATTAAGTCCCCTCTGGAGCTGTGGATTAGGAACGACAGCTGTAGGTTGTTATGAACACAAGTCTTCCCTTGGGCTACACTATTCTGGTGAGAAGCCATGCTAAATGTTACAGCATATTAACTAGAGCTTCAAAAGGATTGAATTACCAGAAAAAAAAAAAAAGGAAAAAAAGAGAAAGGCAATGAGTTTCAGAACAATGTTGCATCACCGCTTTTTCACATCAACCAAACACCATAAAAGTTCACCCAACCATTCCACGTCTCACACTAAAACCAACCACAGCGCTGTGAGTTGATTTGGCATGGGTCATAAGGTTGCCAAGGAGTTTAATAATATTATAATTATGATAATAACAATGCGTCCTCCTACAGTTGAATGACCAGTAACCGTCCAATGGCAGACCAAACCTCACTGCTGAGCATGGGTGATAAACAAAAGGGAGTTTTTTGTCTTCTTACATTTTTTTTCTTTTTTGTTTGTTTGTTTATAGTATCCATTTTGTTTTTCCATCAGATCTGCTAGATCTCCCAACAGCAAACCAGACACAGTTATGCTACTGGGGATTTGAATAGTCAAAGACATTAACATACTATGTACACCTTTTCATCATTGTAGACAAGCGCATCAGCATCGTCAGGTCTGGGTAAAATTGTTCTCGTTCGCTCTTATCCACTCCCCCGCCTCTGCAGACACCAACAGGCCCCCAGTCAGAAGGGCTAGGCATCCCCAGGCCAGGGAAGAGCGCCTCCCCAGGTTGACTAGCAGGCTGATGGAGGAGAGACTCCCAGAGGTGGCCTAGAGAGGGGCTGGGAGGCATAGCTCTGCCCTGCCCTGGGGGCCAGCGAGAGAAAGCAAGTGTCCCGATGAGGAGCTCTGTCAACCAGGAGGATAAGGAGGGAGAGCAGGACGATGGAGGCTCGAGGCACAGCAGAGGAGTGGGGGTGGGACAGGGACGTTTACTCCTTAGGTGGGGCAGGCGCTGGGGTGGAGGTGGAGGTGGAGGCAGGGGCAGGGGCGACCTCCTCGGTGCTCTCCCAGTTCTCTTGTGCTCGTGGGCCTGGTCCAGGAGTAGGGCCAGGGCCTGGGGTCTGGGTCTGGGTCGGGCCTGGCGCTGGCGCAGTGGCAGGCCCAGGGCGCTGAGGGTTGTTCATGTGCTGGGCAGCAGGCCCCGTGTAAGGCTGCCCATGGGGGTGGTTGTTCTGCTGAGGAGAATAAAACAAAAACGAAATAAAAATCAGCCAAAGACTAATTTAATTTTTATTCTCATTTATTTATTTTTCGTAATTTTCTGCATCGAACTGGGAACCCAGATTTATCCCATGGCTGTACACTACAAAGAGGCCCATCACACCAATGCAAGCTCTTTAAACATTATTGCTATAGAAATCATCCCTAAAACGGTGAGAGGCGGCGACAGACTGAAACAGTTGCTCCAGAGAGAAACCTTCTGGATTGTAACCCTTAAAGCCACAAACTTCCCAGGTCTCAATGACAAAATAGATTCTTCCTCTTTTTCTCTAAGGGGTTTCCTCTTCCTCACACACTTTTCACTTCTGTGGCGTTACATCTCAGGGGATCTGTCTCTTAAAATTGATTTTCTTTATTTTTTTGTATTGGTATTTTGGTCATGTTTCATGATTTTTTTAATATTGTGTACATAATTATGTTATGATGCATGTATGACATTTGATTGTTCTGACATTGATTGTTCTCCAAGTGCTTTCAATCATGATTGTTAACCTGTGGTCACTATATAATGACGCCAAAACGCGTAGGTCTTTTTGTAATGCTCTTTGCCGAGATTATGCCGTTTAAATAAAGGGTTTTTACTTGACTATAACAGAGTGCCTTGGACTTCTTTGTATTACCATCTGCATCTTTTTTGTAAACTTTGTATAGCACCTTTCATGACATTGACAGCAATGAAGGAAAAATAAAATGTGTTGAGTCTACCTGCTGAAACGGAGTGGTTCCTCCAGGAGAGTGTGGGTAGAGAGAGGTGTCCTCTGGTGGGGAGGAGTCCTGGTCTTCAGGTGCTTCTTGGTCATCAGGCTCCTGGGAGTTGTACGAGATTGGTTATCCACTACATATTATGAAAATCGACTTTACAATCCTTTACACACACAAACAAAAACGACCACTGTGAATGACGTGGACATGTGTCTCTCTCTAGTCTGAAATGCATTGTGACTTTGTGAGTGCTTTCACGTTTTATTTTATTTACCTGTGCAAGTGTAGAGTGAAAAGTCATATCAAATTAACAAGGTATTTTTTTGTGTTTTAATGATGGGAGATGGATATCCACATTGGTTCTACATAGACAGGAACAGTAGAATGCAATACAATGTTCTCTGTTCAAATCAAACATCCTCTACCGACTATGTGGGCTCAGGTCTCAATGTCATATTGCTAAGTCTTTCTGGGTAATACGTATGCTGCTGTCACACATTTCAGTATCTAGTACATGAACACAGTACAACATGGCATAAAGACAAATGGAAAAAGGTTTACCACATTTGACTGGGACAAGCTGACATTACGTTCTGCAAGATGTAATGGTCAACCATTGATTCTAATGACTAAGCACCATCCTTTTTCTGCCTTCTCTGCTGCTTTCTGTTCTAGCTCATTGCAATCAATTGGATATAGTTTGAAGTTCATTGGCAAGGAATTTTCAATTAATATTTAACATTACAAACAAGAAGAACTTAAGCATTAACCAACCAACCTAGTAAAAAGTGGTTCAAATCTTGTCATCTATCTTGAGATCGCTCAAAACTCATACGTGAACATTATTCTTAGGTAGTCAATTTCAAGGTGATCACATCAGCGGTTTACTTGTTGACAGATCGACAAAGAAGCATTTCAAGAGTGTGCAGTATTATAATAAGTGAATGTGAAGATATTAGCTAGCATAAAAGACTCCAGAACAAAACTCCTGCAGTATTTCTAGCTTAAATTTGAAATAAAGATGAATTGATCCTAGCTCATCTTTAGCTATAGCCAAGGCTTCGAGTTTTCGATCAGTTGTGCAGGTTGTTGGCTACACTGGTTTGAGTGTGTTGGGGAGGCAGAACAATCAACATGGATTCTTTGGACCACAATAGGACATGAAATAAACTACAAAGTCTCCTCACTTGTCCCGAGCTAAGAATACTATTATGGCGCTTATAATAAATTGTACATTAGCCATCATGTTTATCAGAGTTAGGGGAACAATGACTGGCTATCTTTCTTTCATGTTGCTATACTAGTGGACAAGGAGAGAGGACGTAGGATGGCAGAACAGTGGCAGAGGAAGCTTGCTGCTGGGGTATATGAGTCTTACAGTGTGATGCTGCTGTCCTGTCCTCTCCCCTGGCAAAAGCTGCTGTGGCAAGGATGATTTCTGCATCGCGGCACCTTCTTCAGACACCACCTCGTGCTTCGTTAAGTGACACTATTTTTGAAATGGCAGTTAATATTGCATATCCACAGGTGTCAATTAGACGCTACAAGACTGTCTGGTTTAGTTATCAAATTCTTACGTCGACCAATATTATGAATAGCGGCAATTATCATACTGTCAATTACGTCAATTACGAGCAGAATCAATCAGGTTACAAACGATATCAGAGCTTTGCAACAAAAAACAAGGTCAACCTAAAATTATAAGACTATGTAAAAATGATCAATTGTACACATCTAGGGGGGCCAATAAACTGTAAATAAAAGTGTCGAAAACTCAAAGCCCTATCTATAGCAAAAAGTACTTAATTTAGGAAATCAACGTTTCTAGACGTAACCTCAACTCATTCATTTTGTTACTTAGCTGTTCAACACTCCAATCACAAGACTCATATGATGATAAAAGACAACACATTAGAGAAAGCGGGGGGAAATAAATAAATCAAAATATGTCTACTCAAAATATGTCGGGACTATATTGGCGAGAAATAAATGCGGAACAAACGCAATTTATTGTTACGCATGCAATAGTGACATGCAAGAATAAAGTACCGTATTGCTTTGAATGCATCTTTATAATCATAATCGGGTTAAAGGTTAATCTTGGATGTCACTGTAAAATAGGTGGCGTGGGAGAGCACACGTGTGTCTGTGTCGATGGTGTGGCCTCAGACAAGACCATTACCTCCTCAGGACAGAGCTCGCAGGCCTTGGCCAGTGTCATGCGCGCGCTGTGGGAACGCTCCAGGAAGTAGCCGTTGGACGTCTCGTTGCTCTGGACGGGAGGGGACCAGTTGTTGTAGGTGTACTGGGGGTTCCCCGTGTATGGCCTCCTCTCCAACTCGTCCCCTAGCCACTCCACGGCCCATGTCCACTTGCGCTTCAGGTCGCCATTACTCTGCGGAACAACAATTACACACACAGACAAGACAGGTTATTGCAAATCCTATCACTTTGGAAAGGCTACACCAGAAAAGTAAGTAAACGTGGTGCTGCTAGCATTGACGGTGCATAAGAAATAAAAAAGGATTGCCAATATTTATTCGCCAAGTATTTATTATACCGAGTGGCGCGCTACAAGCTTGTAGGTCTGCTATTTTTGAAAAATCGTGAAAATATTTATTTCAGAAAACTGGAGGAGTTAGAAGATTTTCTTTTTTAATTTCGAGGTCAGGCCTAAATGGGTCAAGTCATAATCAGGAGTGGAAAACCCCACTCCAGCTCGATGCAAGAGCAATATGGCCGACACGTGAATAATTGCTGCCTCTGTGAGAGTCATGTGCACCTGTAGGATCTGGTAGGCTACAGAACAGTTGCTGAAGAGAGCCACCATGCACTTTATACACTGGTAGGCCCGCTTCTGGTAGTGGTTCTTGGAGCGCTGTATGGTGTCGAAAAGCCCATCTCGGTCATCAGGGATACCCTTGAGGACATTGTGTATTCTGCACAAGCAGAGAGAGAGAGAGAGAGAGAGAAATAATAAATCACAGTCAGGACTGTGGACATTGGACGACGGCACCTGATGAACCACTGATCCACCAAACAAGCACACACGCATATATACACACCTGTGTGTCTGCCAGGAGTCCTCTATGAGCAAAATCTGTAGCAGCAGGTCCAGGTAAGGCCTCAGCTCATAGGTGTAGGAGTATGCCACCTGAACCAAAAACATACCATGTCACAAGATGAAGATGGTATGCACTATGCACTGCACAGGGTCAAAGTTTTACTGTGTATTATATTATTTGTTTGCATACTGTGTCCAATATTTGATTATAATGTCTTCTATTATGTCTAGTATATTTGTATGTGCCTTTTATTTCATTGTTAATGGTACAAGATACCGGGGTTGTGGCTCTTTCAGATCGGGAACTCTGGGGGGAGGGAGGGGTAAAAAAAAAAAAAGTTCAAAAAATGTTGTATGCTATTTTCATATGTGACTTGAAAAATTAATAAATAAACTGATACAAAAAAAAGTTTTACTGTGTAGAATAGAGGCATTCAACATAATGTACTCATATATTTAACCTTTATTTTACATTCCATGTTAAGGTGGCAGAGTAGGACATGGCCAGTGTGGGACATTTACTGTTTTTCTGTGTAAAATACAAGGTCATTTATGAATTTTATATAATTGACAGTAATCTACAGTATTATATATGGTTTTGCTTACAGAACTACTCCGTTTATAATCTCAGTCAAGATGACATCCAGACAGTGTATTACTCGTTTTAAACCAATCGGAACGTCGCACCAGGGATGCGACGTTCCGATTGGTTAAAAAAAAAACACACACACACAGCTTTCCGTTTCAGAGTGAAACGTCAAAATAAAATGCTCCAAAAAAAACCCCCATTGCACCCCGTCTTTTAAAATGTAATAACTCAAGTTGTCACTATACCTGCCAGAGCAGTTCACTGAGAACGGTGGAAGAGAACTGTGGGTTCTCCCAGCAGCTGAAACGCAGCAGCTTGACCGTCTCCTCCGAGTTACTGCAGTCCTCAATGATCTTCTTCACATAGCTGGTCCTCACAAACAGGATCTCTGCTACCAGCTGCTGAACGGGCATCACCGGCGCCGCTAGGTTGGTGTCACCGTATGGATTGGGGAGTGGGGGGTTACCTGGAGAGAGATAGATAAGACAAGACAAGTGCAGAGGAAAGGGAGTAGAGATGAGTGGTTTTCGTGCAGTTTATTCTGACACATAAAAAAAAGTCTTGGTCGACAACTCTGGAAGCCCTCAGCTCCAAGCTCTGCCTACATGGCAGTACAAGCTCAGAGTGGCTGGTTTTGTCAGTCACTTGGATCCTGAGCAAGGATGGAAATCCTCATTGGGCGTTCCTTGATCTATGCACTCCTTTTCCAAAATGTCTAGGGCAGAGATGCCCACACTTTTTTTGTGACTTGAGAGCTACTTTCAAAATGACAAGCCACCCAAAAAATATTATCCAATTGCTGAAAATAGTTAAACAATGTCCCCGAGTGGCTTTGGAATAGTGGCAATGGCATTACATACAGTATAAGACTAATGCAGAAATGCAGAGGGAACATTTTGAATTGGTAGGGTTTTCTCGCATATAACTTTGTAATGCAACTGACGTTTGTGATACAATACTTGAAAACAAAGTATTCCGTTGTGGGTTTGAGCCAACAGGCCCTGTACTTAATACAAGTTGCAGATTACTTATTTATTTTTACATTTAAATAATATATTTTTAGGGCATGTCATGTTGATCTACCTGCACAGCCTTTGTGATCTACTGGTAGATCACGATCTACCTTTTGGGCACCACTGGCCTAGGGCAACTAACATTAGCTCCAGTTTGTGTCAAATTTCATATGGACCAAAAACGGAATTATACCATTGATGGAGGACTGCATGCGCGAGGAGACGTCACAGCAGCGCACTAGCTGGGAGACCACAGTGTAGAGTTTGCCCAGCTCCGCGTACTGGTACTTAATGGGAGGACCGGGGCCCTCGTCCAGAGCCACCAACATGAACGTGGCAGGAACACTCAACTTAAGAAGCTGCGTCTTCTCGGCCAGGCCTGTATGAGGGGAAGATAGTGAAACGCCAAAAACAAAGCAAATCATTGAGGTGGAAAATTATCAATTGTACACATCTAGGGGGGGCCAATAAACTGTAAATAAAAGTGTCGAAAACTCAAAGCCCTATCTATAGCAAAAAGTACTTAATTTAGGAAATCAATGTTTCTAGACGTAACCTCAACTCATGAATTTTGTTACTTAGCTGTTCAACACTCCAATCACAAGACTCATATGATGATAAAAGACAACACATTAGAGAAATCAAAATATGTCTACTCAAATCTGTTCTGGTTCTAACGATTTCTCATACACCGCAAAACAATGAGGGAGAATGAGGCCGACTAAGATGAAGAGCAGATGAGCGTGACAGGCAAGAGTGTGTGCACACGTTCGTGGAGCCCTTACCCAGATTGGCATACATGACAAAGAGGTTGAAGTACTGCTGCAGGTGACGTCCGTGCTCCGACACCTCTCTCCTGAGAAGGTTGAGTACGGCTCTCAACAGGTGGTCACTCAGACTCAGGTTATCGCAGCCCTGGTACACAAACACATGAGAACACATGTCACAACATAGCCCTGACCTCATCACAATTGTGATGACGGCTATGGCCGTTTTTAGCCCAAGGAATGTTTCTTTTGTGCAAAACTAATGCTTGGAATGGATTCAGAATCATGAAAACCCCCTAGTTTGACATGTAATGTGCTATTTAAAGCAGAATGAATTAGGTAATTTTGCCTTAACAGGTTGTTGATGGTGGCCATATGGATTTGGGACTCATGAATTTTGCCCACATTTTTGCGAGGTACATGGGGGCTCAATCTGTTTCTCAGTGGTGGCTCTCCGCGGTCACGGAAGTATCAGATACGACCCCACTAACATGGCATACGAGTAGACATTCAAATGCATATTCTAATTTTATTCCAAGCCATATGAGTCATAATTGCAAGATGCAGCACGGAAACGGCCATACAGCAACAGCTGTAACCAATAAGCTCAAGAGTTATTATTGGTAATGTGACGAATGCCATTCATAGATGATGAAATGTGTGCGTTATGTTAGGTGATGTGCTCTGATCTCAGTCCCATATCCACAAGCGTCATCCAACTGTCAACATTGTAATTAGACATCACCACAGATCAGAGCATGGGGATTTGAGTTTAACCAAACCCGCCATAATAATCTGGGAGCAATCGGAAGGAACCTGGAACAAACCTGAGCCGCAGGTCCGGGCGAGGCAGTGGGGGAGGGACAGGGGCCGTCTTGCAGGGAGAAGTGTGCGATGAAGACGATGAGCTTGGCAAACGCGCCCCGAACCTCAGCACTGGGGCACTCCAGCAGGTACTCTGAGAAGCGGTTGGCGTAGGCAAACAGGACGTTGTGTGCAAACCAGTAGCGTACATTCTTACTGTGTCTCAGCAGGACGCAGAGGGCATCATACCTAGAAGAAGACCACAGATGGGAGTGTCACAAAGACATTTACAACCACGTCTAAAGTATAGTGACAAAAACAACCTCACCGGTTAGATAGAACTCACCAGTCACTGGCGGGACCCCGCACTACTTTCTTGGTGTGAAAGCCGGTGCTGAAGAGGAACCTAGCAGCCAGCTGAACACTTATCATAGCTATCTCCTCTGCCTCTGGCAGAAGATGGTCTTGTCCTGATGAAAACAAGACACCGACAACACACGTTATTCAGCAACACATATAGTGGGATGCTCAAAAGATAAAAATAAAAAAAAGTTTGTTCCCCGGCTCCCCGCTTAATAAACAGTTAAAAATGAAACCATTAGCACCACGTTCAATGCCATACAGGATCTCTGGCCTGACGGCGCGTTGCATGCTCAAGTCCCGTTCATGACGACCTTTGCTGCATGTCTCCCCCCAACCCCCGTCTCTCTCGCTCTCCCCTGTCATTCGTCACCATCAGTATCAATGAAGGCAGAAGAGCCAAAAAACAAATCTTAAGAAAATAAATCTTGTGTTTTTACTTTACAGTTTATATCCAGCATAATTCTAGCACTGTAATTATCATTTCACACTATTTCTGTGGCCACATTCAAAAGCCCATTTCAGCCTTTTCCAAGACACAGTCCTCAACGCTTGTGATGTCCTACCAAAACATTTTTTTGTAGGGAATAAACTGGGCTAAATTAAAGCGGAAAACACAATGCACTTCACAGCAATATTTTAACTAGCACAAATCTAAAGTAAGGAAATTAAGGAATGTCTCCTTTCCGAAATGCAACCAAGCCAAACTCCTATAACAGCTCCATAGACATTTCTCTGTTTTCTACATTAACCAGTGAATCTCTACAAGGATGAAGCTCCCTTCTAATTTGACTCGGAGAAAGATGAATCGGTTGGCTCTGGAGGGAAACACATCCACATCTTCAAATGTAATATTTCAGACATGCAGTGGAACAGGGTTTTATAATCTCATCCTCTGGGAAAGGTGGAACATTTTTACTTAATTTCGCTGCTTCTAAATGAAGAGGCATTTGTATACGCTACATACTGGAGAGAGAGAGAGAATAAAAATAAATGCGGGCAGATTGTATATTTCTCACGATCCACAGATTGTTCAGAATTACTCACACTTCCAGGGGTAGATTTTAGAGTTCTGAAACGATGCCCGAACCTGACCAGACCTTTTCGGGCCGGGCCAGTCCTAAAATCCATGGTAATTAATTAGGGCCGGGCCTTCATTTTCAGGCCTGTTGAGAATTTTCCTTGTACATTTATACTATATTTACAATACCCATTAATGCCACCGTTGATATACGTTTAATGCACTTTGAATATATTTATAACTAACACCCGTTAATAGTTCACCTACCACACAAATCCTAGACAGTCTACCTCAATCTCCTTTCTGGTACGTTATTCCATGCATTGCTACCTGCCAACTCTTCATTGTTCTTTACATGCAGCTGTATTATTTGCGTTTCAGAACCGCGTTTCAGAACCGTGGCAAATTAATCTCTTGTGGGAACAATAAAGGTCTTTCTATCTAGGCGTTTACAGGAGCACCATGTTTGTCTATAAGGCCCTTGATAACAGGCTTTTTCCACACACTACATTTTTGATGAGCTTATACATTTAATCCCAACCCGAGAGCTTTTACACGATTACAGGGCCTCATCGTTTATTTCCCTGTGAAGCACCGTAGGTCCGTGGCTCCATTAATAATGTACGGGCACATATTAACGATAAACGCAGATGTAGGGGAAAAGTGCAGTGCACAGAAGCTTGTGTTTACCATGGCTCTCTTCCAGGTCCCTGCCTAAGCAGGTTACTTCGGCTAGCAACTCTATGAAACATTACTCCGTCACCCAGGCAAATAACAGCGGTCCCAGATTGACAACACAATGATGAATTGATGAATTGACGTTGGGGCTGCTGAAATATCTATCAAATAATCCCATAAATTCAAGAAGGGTCTGTTGGTTATCTGATAAGAGGTATAAATGAGTGTGAATGGGTCATATATGCACACACACACACACACACACACACACACACGCACACACACAGCTCTATGTACCTGGAGGGGGGTTTAAATAGACACTGTTACAGGTCAGGAGTTTCTTAATGAACTGGAAATATTCCAGGCTGTATTGCATTCGGTTGTGCATGAACTGGACGTTCTGCTTGCGCACGCTGCACTCGATGACACACGGCATCTTGACTTGGTGCGGCTTGCTGGACGAGATGGTCAGCTCCTTGATGTACTTGATCATTTCGATGTCCAGGGAGTCCATTCGCTCATAGAACAGGATGTAAGCGTTCCACCAGCGCTTCTGGCGGCGGTACGACATGCGCTTCATCATGTGGTCGAACACCTCGCCCATGTACTCGCCGCCGAAGCACTGGTTCTTCATCTCCTCCTCGTCGTCCATCTTGCACTCCGTCACGTCGCCGTCGTCGAACTTGTACCAGCGGTTGCGCTCGCCGTCGCCGCCGTTGCGCTGGATGATGTACGAGTAGTAGTGGCCGCCGCTGGCCTGGCCCGAGTGCACCAGCACACCCACCAGGCGGTACTTGGAGCTGCCGGGCGGCGTGGGCTCCGACGGCTCGTTCTGCTGGATCACCTGGTTCTCCGGGTGAACGTCGTCGCCCTCCAGCTTGGCCACGCCGGCCACCGTGTACGGCTCCATGTCCAGCTCGCGCGGGAACTCGAAATAGTCGTTGAACTTGATGGCGCACTCTCGCTCCCAGTCGTAGTCGAAGCGCTTGAGCTGGATGGCCAGCACGGGCGGAAGCTTCTTGATCAGCAGTCGCTTCACCGTGTCCACCTTGAGGAAAAGAAAAACAAAACAAAACAAAAAAAACATTATATTCCAGACAAGACATTGCAGTGTGTCCCCATGAATAAATCACCTAAAACAAGTTGACTGAAACATGGGATAGTGCTTAATGGCTTTTCTACCCTTTATTAGTTTTCCTTTGTGGCAGTTTGTTTGTCAATTTTCTCCCACTGCGCTTTATGGCTATACCTAATGTTTTATGCATTGTCAATTTTTTATTATAAACTCGAATGATATGTCACCTAGCCATAAAGTGTGACATATCTGTTCTTCCTTTAATCACCAGACTACAGGATAAAACAGCACGGACAAGAAATGCAGTCGAGGTTTCTATCCTGGTCTCAGGAGGACTGGCGCTGGGTGGGACCCAGAGAGGACGTGGTGCTTTGAGTTCTCACCTTCTTGTTGCACTTCTCACAGTGGTAAGCATTGGCTCCCTCCAGAAGGTCACCTTTGACGTACTGCTCCATAGAGTCCAGCAGATTCTGGTGGTTTCTGATGTCTACATTCAGAGTGGTGAATGACTCTTCACACTCGTACCTGGGCAAAACAAATATTTGAGTTATCCGTTTACCTTTTAAGCTGTCTGGGTCTGACATAATGGTTAAAGATGGAGTGCCACAATTTTTGTATTTTTCCAGTTTTTCATGTGTCTATGAGGTGACAGTACAGACTTTGTATTTAGGTTTTCTTCCTGGAGGCTGAACCCTTGACAGTCAAACGGGCCAATGAAGTAAACAGTAATATAGTGACACCACACTATCAGCCCCTCCCCTAACCCCTCCCCCTTTATCATATAACTAAAGCTGTGGGTTTGGCTTCAGTTCAGATAGATCACCACACATCACCACCCACCAGGCAAACCAGACATACTTAATGAACTGGTGGGCGTGTCCACATAAAAGCATGATTTTAACAAATACTGTACACTTTTTGGAAAAAGTTCTTCCACCTTATATTGTAATAATACCTGATGATCATGTTTTAGGGTGGAAAAAAATGGTGGCATTCCATCTTTAAAATATTAACTCTGAATGTGAGACGGTGACTGGCAGTGTGGTGTTCGGGGCTCTCTCACCTATGGGGGCAACCCTGACAGATCTTCTGGTCAGCGAAGGAGCCTCCCAGGACCTTGCTGAGCATGGCGGGGTGACCCAGGGCCTTCAGAGCCTCGTCCAGACTGTCCACCAGGGAGTTGAAGAACTCCAGGGCGTCGTGCTGCTCCCTCAGGTTCACCGGCTCACCCCATAACCTGGAGGGGCAAAGAGTGGGAAAATATAGCATTGCTGTGTGCAGTGTTGTTTTTGGCAGCAAATTTCTATTTTAGTCATAGTCTCTTGAATAGTTTTCACTTAGTTTTAGTCACATTTTAGTCACCTGGAATGTTCTAGTTTAGTCTAGTTTTAGTCGACTAAATGTCATACGATTTTAGTCGACTAAATCTACAGTTTAGTCGACTAAAATGTGTTTTGACAGGCCTTGATGTCGTTGTAATGACATATTTTACACTTTGGTTGCATGCTGAAAATAGTAGATATACAATCTCACAACGCGTCGCAGCAACCCAGCATAAAACTGGATCTCTTGTCCACTAGTCCCTTCCTAGCCTGAGCTAACCTGTTAAGTTTCTGGTCTATAGGGGTGGGTCGCGGCTGAGATTTGCGCACGCCCTGATTGGATCTCACCGATCTGTCCGTCAGCCCTGGCCACTCCTCTCCCACCTAGTGAAGCGCTACGTCACATAATTTGGAGCGACACCCACCCGGAAGCGTTGACTCCCACTTCTAGACCAAGGCAGCCAATGCGTTCCTACAGGCTTTCATTTTTCGCGCAGACGAAATGAAAGCCTGGGTATCGAGGCTAGTCCCTTCCTAACATTTTAGTCTAGTTTTTATTTGTTGACGAAATTGTATATTTAGTCTTAGTTTTAGTTAATAAAGATTCGTTTTTATTTAGTTTTAGTCAGTGAAAAAAGGTAGTCGACGAAAACAACACTGGCTGTGTGCCGTAATCTAATAAAGTATTTTAAAAAACAGTGACCCAATTCAGAACAGATCCCAGAGTAGTCCCCTCAAATACCTGAACTGTTTCCAGAATCCTCTCGGGACATAGTACTGCAGCCTGGAGGCAGCTAGGTGGCCAAAGATGACCTGTAGGTGTCGCAGGACGCCAATGTTGTACTCCTTTCTGTCCTCCGACTTGCCGGAGGGTTTGTCGTCAAACTGATGGTGGTAGCTGAACACCTCGTCGCGGGGGTCCACGTTGCTCTGTGGAGGTAAACGCGCATGGAGAGATGAAGTCGAGCTGCGGTTACCTAATAGACCATTATCTATTTCATAATCATGTAGCTCTAAGTGGGGAATTTAGCCAAAGAATGGTAATGGTTCTTGGCAAACACAGCTGGAGTCAGTCTGAAAATGGATGATTGTCTTAACCACATGTATGAATTCCTACACACACAAACTCTACCTCATTCTCCTGCTTCTCGTCACCAGACATCTCATCGTCCACATCGGTGCCCGTGCCCTCGATGGCCAGGATGCCATTGCGGATGGGAGGGATCATGTACAGCTGCTGGATGACAGAGTTCATGTAGCACGTGGCCCCGGCGTTCTTCAGACCTACAAAGCCTTTGTTGGGCCGCGGCCCCACCGGGGGCAAGTACTCCCACTCCGTTAGTGTCTCACAGCCTGCAAGCAGGGCAGAGGGAAAAGGAAGGAAACAAAGGTAAGATGCAGAGGCGTGAAAATCACTGCAGTGTGACCTTTTTTAAATCACAGCACTCACGTAGCAACACAGTTGACATGTAGCTTATAGCCAGGGAGATTAACGTCAGCTACCAGACAAATTCCTACTCACTAGTGGTCTACTCAACCAGCTGGCTTTGGCAGGTAACTAAACACCGTTCAAAAGCCATGCTTCCTTTTTTTAAGTCCCATTTGGACTTGTGAAAACCAGCCACTAGTGAATTAAGTGCCTGTTGTAATGGGAAATATGAAATTGTGCATTCACACCACTAATTGTAAATTACTTATCCTGATGTCTAGTCAAACTGGGTGTGGTTCACACTGAGTATACTACATAGGCCTCTCCTACTCTTAATCAACCGTTTTCCCATATCAATAGGCTTTTGTTATGACCAAAGTGTCAGTGAGACAGTTTCCTGGACTCCAGCTGTTTAGCAACAGCAGCCCAGCCTCTTTTGTGTGGTCATGCTCATTCATCACAGTTTATTCATACCCATTCAAGTTTACTAGATTTCGACCACTTCTAATTAGATTTGTCCCATTGTCTAATGTGGAGGCTACCTGTCTGGTCATGTGACCAACAGGTCCTCCTCCTCCTTTGAGTAAGACTGTATAAAATTGACATGCATGTATTGTTCTGGAGGTGAGTGATCCGACATGCTGGAAGATGGAGATGTACACACTGCCAATCCTTGTGCACATGATAAACTTATGAGCTGGAGGGAAATAGAGCTGGAAGAGTTTGTCTTGAAGTGAGTTTGTACTCACAGTATGCAAATGAGTGCATGTCTGTGACTGAGTGAGAGGAGACACAGCATGAGTGTGTCACAGTGTGACTGTGTGAAAGTTTAGTGTCTAGTGTCTAGATTATTTACTATTTAGTAGATATGATGGACGCAGGGATAATCCCAGTGGACATTGTCCAAGAGAAATATTCAGTTTCATGCAAG
Source organism: Protomyctophum bolini (assembly GCF_963924005.1). Taxonomy (NCBI): domain Eukaryota; kingdom Metazoa; phylum Chordata; class Actinopteri; order Myctophiformes; family Myctophidae; genus Protomyctophum; species Protomyctophum bolini. Next base: position 9,793,684 of record NC_137877.1, on the reverse strand, counting down.
GATATTTTGAAGATTTCAAAGAAATTTAACGAGCGTTGGCCGGACATTGACAGACCATGGCCTCTGGAGGGTACTTTTGATGCAGAAGTCATCAATGCCATAAGGGTTCTTGTGCATGGATACAGAGCAGATCAGAAAACGAATGAGCGGAAACGCAAACGCAAGACTGAATTATCAGTATTAGATATGTTCTGTAAGGAAGGCCCCAATGTCAGTGATCCAGTAGCCGAATGGTTACAGTCGATGTTTCCTGAGGCTGAGGTGAAAGTTCATGACAGTGGAGACATGAGGACATCAGAGCAACGGCCAGACGACAGCGACACTCGACGCTCTGTTAAGAGGGAGCTGGAACAGGTACGTTGCCTGAAAAATGATTTGACCAGTCAATTAAGGACACAAAGACAATCTATGCGTGCTATAGAAACACAATTGAGTGAAATTCTGATGAAGGAGGCACATCTGATCCTCGACTTGGGTGACCTGCAGGACAAGGCAGAGGCTGCGCACAGCCACAGAGACAGTTTACATGGAGGTGACAGACGAACAGCAAGCCCCGATCGGGCAGTGAGCACCTTTTCTGTTGGTGGCAGTGACAATAGCGACAGCCAGTCACAGGAGGAAGAGGAGGAGGACAGTGGAGCCCGTACACAGCACGGCTACCATTCCGACACCTACAGGGGCCCTGCAGACTGCCAGGCGAGCTCTCCACGACACTCCAGGGGGGAGATCAAACGACAAGCAGACAGTGCCAGTCCGGTACTGCCAGCAGCCCAGCCAGCAGCCCAGCCACCGGCAGTGCGACTCGATCAAGTGACGGCACTGTATGAAGCAGCTTTGCAGTTAGCAACTTTGCAGTTAGCAACAGCAGCGGTCTTCCCCATCACAGATGGCAACGCAAAGCAGGGAACAGTCGACGTCGGTCACCTTATCCATGACAACCCTCAGGTGGAGCCTTCGCACCAAACCAACCACAAGATTGTGACACGCAGCCAAGCTGGGCCACATCAGACATTTCCATTATTGTCGTATCCTGCAAATCCTGCTGAAGCTGCAGAGGAAATCTGTGATGCTTACTCTGAAACAGTCCAGGTCCGACACAACTGGACCCCAGAAAAATTAAGTCGAATTGCGAAGGATCTTCCATGTCCGACCGAAAATGTGGAACGCTGGTGTACATCCGTGTTGGATTTAATATCGATGTATCAGCCATCCGCAACAGAGTTGGAAACAGTGTTTCGCGAAGTTTTCAAACTGAAATGGCTACACCTGAAAGGCGATTTTGATGTAAATAGGCCAAGGAAGGAAATTGTCACAGGACAGTTACAGAATGCACATGGCCTCTTCTCGAGAATAAGGGAGGCCTACCCAGTCCGTACAGATTGGAAAAAAATCCATTCCATTAAGCAGGAACATAATGAAAGCTGTGACATCTACAGAACGAGGATGGAGCAATGTTTCAACAGGCATGCTGGCCTGACCCACGATACTGCAGCATACAACCACCTATTAAAATTTGTTTTGGTACATGGATTGTCGCCATCAATTCATGACAGAGTCGTGACATCATGCATAGGCTGGGAGAGTATGGAGTTGGACCCTGTCTGGTCACATGCGGAACATGCAGAAAGGTGTGTGATCACACAGGAAAACACGCAGAAGAAGAAGCTGGAAACGGCACAACTGATGTACTATGAGGGGCATGCTATGACAACACCACAGACGCTAGTCTACAAGGAGCTGGTTCAACAAGAGCAGGTTCCAGCACGACAGATGCATTTCCAGCAACAACAACAGTGCAGGAATCACGGAAGGCAAGATGGATGGCGTTTTCATCAAAGGCAAAAGCAAGACCAAGAGAGAAGACGGTGGAAACTTTGCTACAACTGTGGTAGCGGGGATCATATCCGTCACAACTGCCCACACAAGCAGTCAGGAAATAAATCCAAGGGAGGTAAATGCCAACAGTTTTGTTGTTTTCCATTCTAATACAACAACAATACTAGACCAGTACATTTCAACCTGTCTAGCGCCCTCACTTCAAGCAAGTTTGATGACAAGTGACTTTATTCAAAATGTCCAGAAATGATAGTCCCTGTTGCATTTGTTTTGTCAGGGGACAACGAAATCTTGCTGATTCAACCTCCAGTTTTTCCAACCAGTAACGTACTACTGTCACTAAAGTTATTTAGCTGGACTCTGAGACGAATAACACAAATTGTTTGTATACATTTATTTTGTGACAATGTGCAAGAACACATTGACTCAATCACATTTTAAACATCCTGACTCCTGAGATGACATTTTGACAAAAGGATGTGTGTGCCACGGATTCAAGCCTTTATTAAGCATTGTCAAAATTTTTCTTGTGAAGCTAAAGCATTCAAAATATGTTTTGTAGGCATATAGTTTATCGAACGTTCCTTAAAATTATTATTATTTTTTTTTTTTTAATGTTAGTGTTAATAGTACAAAGGCAGTCAAATGGATTTTAATTGTTTTGTCTTTATGACTTATTGCAGGGATCTTCTGTGTTTTAAACGGTGCATGCAACTTGACAGGAGCCTTTCAAAACTAGCTCACCATAATTAAGCTGATTAATGTTATTGATCATTAAGACATCTGAGACTAGCGTGGAAATATTCCACAAGTGTTTTGTTTTAAGTAACTCGTTTCCAAGTGACGTCGCAGTATTGAATTTGATAGATTTGTTTCACAGTACTAGCATAATATGTTGGATTAATGTTAATCTGTATTTTCAGGCTATAATTAATTATGTCACATTACAATTAGGAGGAAATAGCTTACAAAGTAAACATGTAAAAATAAATGATGTCACAAATAGTTTTATGTTTAAATATAGGCAAGTCAAGTTTCCAAAAGAAACAAAAGTAGATAATGGAACCTTGAGGGGGGTCTCACCTGTGGCTATTGTGTCTAATCAAATTCAACCGGCAGCCGTGGTCTTTTGACCAGGCTGTATTTCAAAGGACTGGGCCTATAGTGTAGGTGTAGGGTAAGCTAAATTAAAATCTCAATATATGAACTGCTATTTTCGATATGTTGGAAATATACTCTCACTCACAGACACTTGTGTATGTAAGTGAGAGTGGGGGGAACAGAGAATAAAATTACATTGAAATTGTAAGGTAGATAATAAATAATTTGTGTGTCACATGAGTGAATTTTCTGGACCATGTTGAATGAACAAACTGCAGATGTTCATTTGTCATGTCCAGAACCCTTTCTTGTGCACATACTGTAGGCTTTTGACCTTTTGAGGGAATTGATTCTATTTAGCATTTTGAATATTTAATAGAGTAGCCTATTGGATGATTGTATTTAAGTTTTGAGTGAGCATTTGCATGTATTTGATCCTTTTTGGTTGACATATATTATATTAACTTATGGGTTGATTTATGTCAAAGGATCCATGTTTTGTGAATATACAGTATATGGCCATTGTCTATTTAGAAAGGAGAACATAAGAGTTAACTTGGAGTGACAGTCGCAGTAAAAGGACAGTGTCAATGCATAGACATGGGAAATGGCTGCTTTTAAAAATTATAACCTATAGAGGTGTATGGAATTGTGGACTTTCAAGCCGTTTATCAGTGTCTGTTATCTTTGTGATTAGGTATATATGGAATATACCAATTCAAAAATAAACCTGCGGGATGCCTGTCCATATATGTTACATGTTCTACTTGCATGGTCAGACGCTAATGTTGTATGTATTCACATAGGTGATCAAATGTAAACTTAAGGTACATTTAATAGAGTAATTATGTTTTTCAGGTGAATCGTTCCATAACTGTATTGTGAGAATAAGAATGAATTCATTAATGTTTTATCTTTGTGCTTCTTATCATAGTCCAAATTGTTGGACTGTTGTATTATTATTATGACCTACATTGATTTCAGGGTTTTCGACAGTCAAATATGTGGCCAATATTTGATATGTTCCCTTTAGAAAATGAATGTTAATTTTATGTTTTATTTTGTCCATATTCAATTATGTATTCTCGTGAACTTAATTTTGAATTATGATTTTAGGCATGTATTTGTTTGTATGTAATCTTAATGCCTGTATGTAACTCGTTTTATTTCATATTTCTGTAATGTCGACAAGATTGTCAAAATATATTTCTGTCGACAAAATTGTCGAAATGGGGGAATGTAATGGGAAATATGAAATTGTGCATTCACACCACTAATTGTAAATTACTTATCCTGATGTCTAGTCAAACTGGGTGTGGTTCACACTGAGTATACTACATAGGCCTCTCCTACTCTTAATCAACCGTTTTCCCATATCAATAGGCTTTTGTTATGACCAAAGTGTCAGTGAGACAGTTTCCTGGACTCCAGCTGTTTAGCAACAGCAGCCCAGCCTCTTTTGTGTGGTCATGCTCATTCATCACAGTTTATTCATACCCATTCAAGTTTACTAGATTTCGACCACTTCTAATTAGATTTGTCCCATTGTCTAATGTGGAGGCTACCTGTCTGGTCATGTGACCAACAGGTCCTCCTCCTCCTTTGAGTAAGACTGTATAAAATTGACATGCATGTATTGTTCTGGAGGTGAGTGATCCGACATGCTGGAAGATGGTTGTGCTCTAGAGACTGGTGGGAGCAAGACCACGAGAGAGAGATGGAACTGAGAGATGTTGTTTGCTTGTTGCTGTTCTTCTGAATAAACTTCTAAGATATACATTCACCCGGATGGACATTATATTGATTTCCATAACACTGTGCAAACGGTTATAAAAAAATAATAATAGTCAAAGCAATCTAGGGAAATAAATGGATAAGTGGCACAATGCCCAAATACCTAATTATTAAATTAAAAACCATACCTAAGTAGTACATGTCTGTGAGGGTGTCGACAATCTGCTTGAGGTTGCGGACGCAGCCTACAGCCAGGGCCACCAGCAGCTCGAAGCCAGCGTTGATGGAGGCGGGACTGCTGCACACGGGTATGGCCTGCTCAGTAGGGAACTCGCCACTCTTCATGTACTGAAGGTAGACGTTAGACGCTGGGAAGATGAAGTCATCAATCAGCTCCTGGAAAGAGGGAAAGACACAAGACCCACAGGATGAGTCTAAACGTAAAAGGAGTCATAGGTGCCGTCACAATATTTGACATTACATTTTTATCCATAGTCACGTTGGGCCCTTCTCTGCCCCACCTCTCTTCCTGTGTTTTAGGATCCAAGATGGCCGCAGCAACAGGGCGGGGTCGACATATGACCTTACTGGGCTGCATTCAAGACACTTGCCTTGTGTCTGACACCTGACTTGTGTCTGAACACAGTTTTGATGGATGTGTTCTGCCCCCCTCCACGCCATCAAACTAAATGTTTGGTCAAACCATATGGGGTTCCATTGGAAATGCATTGGAGCGGCCATTAAACACAGACACAAGACAAACGCAAGACAGGTGTCTTGAATTTGTGAACGCAGCCCAGTAAGGCCGCCCCCTCCTGGTGCTGCGGCCATCTTGGATCCCAAAACACAGGGAGAGAGGTGGGGCCGAGAAAGGGCCTCAATATACACCTAATGTTTTATGCATTGTCAATTTGTATTATAAACTTGAATGCTATATAACCTAGCCATAAAATTTTCTTCCTTTAATAACCAGACTACTGGATGAAACGGTACGGACAAGAAATGCAGTTTAGGTCTCAGGAGGATTTGTTACTACTTGTGCAGTACCTTGATGAGGTTAGCTCCTCCCTTCTCACACCCGATGTAGTACTTCTTCTCTGGGGTCTGGAAGGCCAGCAGCTCCTTGGTGACGCCGATGTGGCCCTCCAGAATGGTGTCCTCCACGCCCGTCTCCCCTGTCCTTTTCACCTCATCCTGTGTGACATTAATCAACGTCAATATCCGTCACCGCCGGTCACCACAGAGTGGCATTAGCCAAAATCATTGTCGGCGTGATCCGGAGAAACATCGTTAGAGATTAGGAGAGGTATTGACCGTGGCCCATCCAGGGTTCTTGCACCATTTTGAAAGTAAAATGTAAGACTTTTTAAGACCTCAGAAAATGTCATTTAAGACGCAAATAAATGACGCAACTCGCAACAATGTCTTCCTATATTGAAATTGGCTAATGGGTGGGTGGGCCGGCGAAAAGAAAGCAGGGGCTCGCAACTCACTTTATGATGCGTGTGGGCCGGCGAGCCAGTGGGGAGGCCAGAGACCACCGTGGCCCATGGCCATCACCGTTACTCAGAATTGGATGCACAATAGTTTTATTTTTTTAACCTATATTAATAACGTCCTGCTTCTCAACGATACCTGATAATAATACAAATATATACGTATACATAAATCTGTATGAGCACACCTGAAGGTAACAAATACTAGTAGTGGGAAAAGATGGATTTAACATAGCTTTGACCTCAGTACTGTATATCATGACATTAATTGAAGTCCTATGACACTGTTTTTCCATGAGCAGAACTAAAAGTCCTATGGGTGCTTTGTCACTTGTCAAGAAAAGAAAATACAAATATAATATAGCCTACGGATATAAAGTAATAGGAATGCCCTAATACTATACTAGGGACTTTCTGAGAAGGGCACTTCTCATTGAGTGAGGTTTTTAGTGTGTAAAAAGTTAAAAACCTCAGAGTTAAATTAACTACTGAGGTAGCCATGGTTCACATGACGCTCGTACTTTTGATTATTCATGAATCATGACAAAGCAAAGCAAAGTTCTTTGTTTACCCAGGGAAGTGGACTAAGCCAAGGACTTGTTCGCAGCCACACCCTGCTCATAGAACATTTCATGGTAGGGGTTCAATGCCTTGCTCAAGGGCACTTCAGCGGTGGTAATTTTAACGTGCCGGTCCTGGTATGCGAACTGGCGACCTTCCGGTATCAAGACCGCTCCGCAAACCGTTCGGCCACCGCTGCCCCAGAATCATGACAGTCATGTTTCAGGGCTACTACTGAGGTTGCCGAGTGTACGGGACGCGAGTATTGTTTTACTACGGAGAGGAGAGGGGTGGCAGTGTGCACCGTGCGCAGACGCTGTTGTAAATCACAAATGAAGAGACTCTACGCTTTGAAAATGTTTTTACGACATAATGACTTTATGACTCTCAGCCGTTCACAGTCACTCGATCAGTCCCAGACAGTCGCTACCAGTCAGGGGGCAGAAAAAGGCAAGGAAGGCAACAGTCTGTTATGATGCGTTAGCATGAAGCTAACGGCTACCGCATCATAACCAGAGCCTTATATATAGCATAACAGACTGTTGCAACATTTCTTCAGAGGAAAATCAAGTGTCTTCATCTAAAACTTTAAAATAAAAGTCCACGAGTAGGGCTACACCACACCCTGAACAGACACCACTGTGTCCATGTCTGTTTACCGGTACTTACTGTGCGCGCTGCTGCATGCAGGGCAGTGCAGCGCAGCGCAGACGCACATCACGGGCAGGAGCAGGGAGCGCTTGATTTGTTCATAAACTATTCTTTTGCCCACCCACCCACAGCATACCCAATACCCATAGTATGGGCTTTATAGCCTACTGACAAAACGGGCAGAGCCGAGAACAAAACAAACAAATGCCCATCCTTCTAATGCTGCTCGCTGCGGGAACTCTGCCATCTTACCCGGATTCGCTTGAGCCAGTCGATCTCGTTGTTGAGCAGCACCTCTGCATTAGGCAGGTTGATGTTGCTGTTGTAGGCGTAGTTCAGAAGGTGTCGGAGCAAGGTGAAGTAGTCACCTGCGTGCTTGGCACGCTCCTTTGCTGTGCTCTAGACAGACAGAGACACGCACACACACAGAGAAGACAAAAATACATTCAGTTGTGTAGTGCTGGAAGCAGTGGAAACTTTCAATGTTGAGAGGATGTTTAGAGGACATGTCTCCATGCCTAAGACGACTAAAAGAGTGTGGAAATGCAGTACCCTAAAAAAACACAGGCAAAAGCCCCAGCAGCTCTACAGCAACTCACCCCTAGCACAGTGAAGAGGAGTGTGATGAAGAAAAGGAGGGGTCGGTGTCCCATACAACACCTGGTGGCCATGAGGAAGAACTGTTCCTGGGCCATCTGACGCACAGACCTGGTGGTGAATGCACACACGGTACCAAAACGTCACTCAAAGCTCCGAGCTAAGTGGGTCTTACACGAGGACGAGGAATTCATTTTGCCTGTTGGGACTAGGAAAAATAAATAAACGCGCCGCTATTCTGTACATACTTGCTGTGGCAGTGCAGCAGCAGGTCGATGATGAAGGTCTGCCAGGCCTTCTCCTTGCTGAGCGTGTCCAGAGCCGTGGGCATGAGGGCGAAGCAGAGCGTCATCACCTCCAGGGCCTCGCAACACACCTGCTCGTCCTCGCCATCTGGCTCCTTAGCCGCGTTCGTCTGAAAAGGGACGACGCACAAGAGACTCTTAACCCATTCTGAACGGGAACCCATTTTGGTGTTTAGCATCATGTTATGCTTTAGCTATTGAAAAATAGCAGATCTACAAGCTCATAGCGCGCCACCGAGTGGCGCGCTACGAGCTTGTAGGTCTGCTATTTTTGAAAAATCGGAGAACGATTGACATTTTTAGAATCTGATCTCAGGTCAGAATGGGTTAATCGGACCAGTGTGTGTCCAGTGGAAACCTCGTATGAATCTGATCTCAGGTCAGAATGGGTTAATAACAAGTTGTTGCCAATCAATCTGCAGAACCCAGGGTGACGAGAGGAACAGGAGCAGCATGTTCCATTTTGTTGCCTTTCATCCAGTGAATGGCGGTAAATGAAAATCACAGGTCAACACATTAAAACCACGTGTGATTCCACTGGCTCAGGTGCTAATTAGTCATCTCGGCATGCTTAAAATCAAAGCCCTTTATTCTGCACACATAATTACCACTTCAGAATGAGCCGATGGCAGGCAACAAAACAGATATGGAAAGTGTATCATGCCACAATGTTCTTAAATGTAATTTGCACGTCTAATTCTATCACTTATAATAACAGTAATAATACACGTTTGTGTCATCTGTATATAGGTACCGAGTTGGTTTCATTGGCAGATGAAAAGCAATAATAGACGCGTTTGAATTCTTACCTTCTCATAGATTTTGCTGATTTCTTCATTGGAGCTGAATACAAGTTGTACTGTACCACAGCCCGACGCCCATACAATCTTCTGTACCGCCCGGATCACACAGATGTCTGGGATGTACTTCGACGCCTGGAAGAAGTTCTAGAGGACAGAACGGCCACATGAAAGCTATGCCATTGTACATCTATGTACAATCTTACATCTTAACCACTAAAGCCCAAGGGAATCCTGGGTAGCAACTCTGCTCTACACAAATACGTTTTCATGAACTCATATTGTACTTTCCTTACCAATACTCAAGCATTGCCATGTTCCTATTCTGATATGAAAGCATTTTACATGAATTTATGTTGACATACTGTTTCTATATATATGAAATTGATTCTGAACCCTAACCAGGCTTCGAGTCCTCATCCACTTATTTTCACTCTGGGCTCTTAGACTGATATTAAGTGCTGAGCATGTAAGTGGCTCTAAAGTGGCTTCTCCCACTTGTGCAGTTTCGCAACATTACAAAGTCGTTTTCCATTTCATCCATGTATGAAAGAAGCCATTTAGCTCACATATTTACTTACAGGATACACACATTATCCTACATAAGGTTTATCCTTCTAGAATAACTTGCCAATGCTATCAGCGCTTGATATGCTAGGTTAAGCTCTACAATAACCGTGGCTTCCAGATTGCTCTTTATAAAACACATCGGGTACTACCCTCTCTCTCGTCTCACCTCGTCAGAGATCTGTTGGGCTAGGCGGATGGCTACGTTGCGTAGCATGCATTCTGAGGCGGGATTGGGGATGTTCTGGAGGGCACTCTGGAGGACCAGGGCCTGGTCGTGAGTGGCCTGGTTAATCTAGACGTCACATAGGAGATAATAGGAGAGAGCATGCAAACTTGTCAACAAGAAGTCTGTCTAAAAGATCCATCTCAAACAACATATCTCAAGGAGGCTGGATTGTCATGGAACCACCGTGGAAGACCCATTAGGCCAACAGTTTCATTTTGCCCAAGACTTCTCAAAAGGTAATGGCCCGATTGCCACGAAAAGTACTGTGAGTGCACTTTGCACAGTCGATGACCCCATGATGTAGCATCCAGTGTCTGTGGCCAAAATATCAAATGAACAATTTGGAGTCATTTTCCATGTAGCCCCACAACAGAGAGCACAGCACAGTAGGTTTAAGATGGTTCAACCTGAGTTCGGGGTGAGGAGCCTCTAGAGCAGTGGTTCCCAAGCTGACACGTGCACCGGTTGTGGTGCGCGGACGCCTTCTAGGGGTGCGCGACATGAAAAGGCTAAATGGTGGTGTTATGGTTTTATTTTAAATATATTAACATATTATGCCAATATGTGGCAAGCATAATGCAGAATAGAGCCTATGCTGCGATATATGCCATATATGTGGATGAATAGGAAATGTATGTCTCTATATAGCTTATGCAATCTATGTTTCCATGTGTGGGGGTACGTACGTCAGCTAGGTCAGGAGGTAACAGGGGGTGCATGGCCAAACCATGTATTTGTACCACCCGCCCATACGCCTTTAGCCAAAATATGTAATATTTTGTATATGTATGTAATATATGGTTCCGGAATGTCTTGATCCAGCTCTCGATTGCATCTTTGGCCACCGACCGTGGTGTTTTTCTCCATCACGGTAGCCGTTGTTAACTGGTCTGGTTGTCCGTCCGTGACAATGATCTTCCCCGCTACGAGTGAGCTGCTCGGTAAGGTTACATCGCAATCTAAATTTAACTAAAATTTTACAGATGGAAGTCATGGAACCAAATGGACCTGTGGTCCATGTATTTGTACCACCCGCTCGTAGTGTACCATTAAAGTAAACCGTTTATGAACAGGCAGAACAGCTCAAATCAGTTTGTGTGCCTCAGCCTCTGCATGCAAGGGCTTGTGTGAATATATGTGTTGTCTTGTACTGCTGCTTGTTGGAGGCGGACCTGTCAGCTTTGTGTGTGTGCGTGTGTGTGTGTGAGAGAGAGTGTAATGGCGGTCCTCTTCACGTTGGTCGCGACAACCTCACTTTTTATTTTTCTTGGTTGCCAATGTGTGACTCCAATGGCACCTTCCCACATTGGGTCGCGACCCATAGTTTGAGAACCGCTGCTCTAGAGGCTGCCACCTCCTTTTTGTTTTACATTTCAGATAACAACAACATGATTTATGAGGGACTCAAACCGGTTCTACAAGGTACGCGTCTGCTACGAATAGTGTATGTGGTCTAACCGGTGAGACGGGGACGTTGCCCTCAGCGTTGGGCTGGCAGGCCTCGGCCACGGCCTTCACGTGACCGAAGCCGACGGCGGTGAGCAGCAGCTTGGCGATCTTCAGCGCGTTGAGGTAGGCGCCGCGCCGCGTCTCCATGTCTGCAGACGGCAGGAAGTTGTTCCTGGTGAGCATGCTCAGCACCAGGGGCAGCCCGCCGCTCTTCAGGAAGTTGTACTGGAAGTCGCTGGCCTCCTCGCCCAGCGTGGAGCTGGCAGGCATCAGCAGGGCATACACAACCTACGGGACAAACAGTAGTTGGGGGGGGAGGGGTTATTGAGAAGTCCATTTTCAGGACATAAACGACACAGGAGGTTGATAGTTGAATTGCGTAACCTGCATTTTAATCAAATATCCTAAGCTGCCGAGATTGTTGTATCACCTTTATAGCATAAGCTGAATTATTTGGGCTTTTGATCCGTGAAAAACCCGGCGAAAAAAGGTTCCTTCGTTTGTTATGATCGCACCAGGATCGCAGCACAAGACCCTCCTCCATGAGGAGTTGTAGTCCATTAATTTGCATTGGCCTCAATTTCCCAGAAGCCCTAAGCAGCCCACAGCATGTGTTGATTTCCGGTTTCGTCATCAAAACGAAACCATCTAGTCTCTAGCTCCGCGGCAAAGACAGTTTCTTTATATTTATTACAATACGGCGGATTAAACACATAAAACAAAAATGTCGTAAAAATCACGCATCGTACCCTGGATTAAGCAATTTGCGGCAGTCAAACTGTTAAGGAAGTTTAGAAAGGCAGAACCAACCTGACAATCAATATTGATGTTTTTGGGCCACAAATGTTCTTTTTGGTTCTTTATTTTCTTTTTGACATATTGTTTAATGAACTACACTGAATGAGCATAAATACAGCAGAGTTGCAAGCAAGAACCCACGCCTATCGTTATAATTACAAAAATACTTTTACAAATAAAGCTATAAAAAGTTAAACATGCTCAGTTGTAGAAGTACCAGGAGAGCAGGCTAAACTGACGTGAAGACACCACTGAGACCCACCTCGATGAGGTAGAGCACTTGTGAGGGCGAGGGGCCAAAAAAGCGGGAGTCCAGTGTTGGGCTGAGGCTGTTCTCTCCCAGCTTGGCATGATCCAGACACACTGCACGCAGGTTCTCCACTGTAGTATTATCTGTACATGCATACATACACATAATAATAATGAATTGCATTTTTATAGCGCTTTTCCAAGTGCTCAAAGCGCTTTACAACGGTTAATTGATTCACACATTGGGAGGTGAAGCGGCGAACAGTCGACGCCAGCCAAGCGTCCTCACTTCCCCACATTCACACACCGACGGTGGCGAGCTCACACCGACCGACTCATTGGAGGCAATGTGGGGTTCAGAGTCTTGCCCAAGGACACTTCGACATGTGGACAGGAGGAGCCGGGATACGAACCGCCGACCCAGGGATCAATGGACGACCTGCTCTACCTCCTGAGCCACAGCCGCCGCCCGGCCAACATACATAGATAAGTGAGCTTCACACAAGTATTTGTGTGTGCGGTGGTGCTTAGTATAACCGTGAGTGCGTACCAGGGGGCATGAGCTTCATGAGGACCCGAGCTCCGTCTCGGAGCAGAGGCATGTTGAGGTTACAGCCCAGGTCAGCCACCTGCCACAGGAAGGAGATGTAGCGCAGGTGCAGCGACATGATCTGGAAGATATGGCAAGAGTTATGCCACTGCTGTTCACACCCCACCCCCCTCCCCGAACCCAGACAAAAGCGCTACTAACACACTGCTAACTCAGATACGCGTTTATCCGCATGTGTGTTTAACACATTCGGAAACCCCTTTGTGTTTTGAGGATTATGTTTTACCTCTTGAAAAATAGAAGATCTACAAGCTCAAAGCATGGCACCGAGTGCCGCACTACGAGCTTGTAGGTCTGCTATTTTTTTTTAATCGTGAAAATGTGGCGCAAATCTTTGAATATATATTCTTTCACAGCGAACGTTTTTTAACTCAAATCTTTGCTTCCGGGTGGGTCACTGGAACAACATATTTTCAGATGGGGGTCGGTGGGCAATTACATATACATTTCTGGGGTCCTTGACATGAAATATTGAGCACCACCGATATGTAGAAACATAGGTATTTCAGAAAACTGTCAGGATTTAGATTTCTATTAATTTCGACGCCAGGGCGAGGCCTGAATGTGTTTAAACTTACCACACCGGGCAGGCAGCTCTCGACCTCGGGGTTGGGTCCATCGCTGTAGTGGTTGCCGTGGTTGCCAGGAGAGCCAGTGGAGGAATCGGAGGAGCTGTCCGGGCTGGAGGGCATGTTGGCGCTCACCTGGGTCAGCTTGGCTGTGATCAACTACACACAAACAGGACTACTATCACTCTGTGTGTCAACTTGCATTAGAGCTGGATCAAGTATGTGCATTTTCTAAGAGTCTTCTGCATTATTTATGTGCAGCGACCAGGATAAGTCTGTAAACCCTCAAACATCACTGTGTTTGCGATCACTTTTCACCCGTTTCTAGCCATCATCATGTATTTACAAAATACGATACAAAACGTAACTCTTACAATCAAGTCACCTTCCTTTGTTCCTTCACACACACACACACACACACACACACACACACACACACACAGTTAAAATGTGTAGAGAACGGCGTGTCATTCCATCAAGTCTCACCGTTTTATCCTTCAAATTGAGCTGTCCAATCAACTTCCTGTCGTCGGCTGGATCAACCACCTCCCCGCCAATGAAGAGCTCTATCTTGGTGTGCGTGGCGTTGGCCTTGATCCGGGTGAGGATGCCGCGTCTCACAGAGCCAATGGTGTCGTTGGTGTGAGACCAGATGTCCAGGTCGTCCACCTGACGTCCCTGGTTGGGGAAACGCACGATCAATGTGATGTGCTTCCCCCGGAAAGCCCTGGAAGAAGAGAGAGGGGACAGAAAACAGTGGGATTAATGTTTGTTTGGAGAGGAATCGCATGAATTTACCAACTACAATATATGAACAACAGTTGTTGTCTTGGTGCTATTGGCAGAAAGTAGTGATGCACCGAATATTCGGCCGCAGAAAATATTTGTCCGAAAATGGCTAAAAAAAAAAGCATTTTCGGCCTATTCGGTTTCGGCCCAAATAGGCAGAAAATATATCACCGAATAGTGTACGCAATTAATATAGTCAAAAGAGCTGAATAAATGTTTTATGGACCCATAATAGTGATTATTATTTAAGTAAGTTTAAGTTTTACCATTACCATTTGTTTTTCCATAAATCAGGTAGCTTTAAGGTATGGCCATGACAGCAATGGTAGGAAAAAAGATATAGAATATTAATCATATTCGGTATTCGGTTTTAGGCCAACTGTTTCCTATATTCGGTATTCGGTTTCGGCCAAGAATTTCCCTTTCGGTACATCCCTAGCAGAAAGGCATACATATTTGCATGAAAAACAAATCAATAATTAGTATGTCACATAAAGTTGGGGTGGTAAAATATTGTTTTTGAGTAAAATGGCATCAGTCTTGCCCTCATACCTGGACATGGGCAGTATTGTCCTCTCCTCGTGGTAGTCGCTGTCACACTCGTTGATGTACTCCTTGAGCACGGTGAGCACTCGGACCATGCGGATGGCCTCCTGCCGTGCGCAGTTGATGCTGTCCTTGTCCCCGTCCAGAACACACAGGGTGTCATAGGACGCCTTCAGACGGTCAAAACACGACTGGATGAAATCCTCATGGATCTCCACCTGCAGCGGCAAATGCATCATTCGAGACAGGAATTATTTCATTATGTCAAATGAGTGGAGACATCTTTTTTTATCTGCCTAATTTTGAACTCAGTGAACGCGGTTTAATTAAAAAAAACAGAGAAAAACGTCCTGGTCAGACGACAGACAGAAACCCAAGTGGATAACAGAGCAAGAGGACAAAAAAGGGAAGAAGCTGATTATCTAAAAGAGACAAATTAGTCTCTCCCACCTGATTGACTTGTAGTTTTGGTCCCAGGTTGGTGTAGATCTCTTTCAGCAGGTCTATGGCTCGGCTGGCGATGTCGTCGCTTCCTTGAATTACCACCTGGGGGTGCAGATGGAATAACAGTAGACATTAATAATGGTCCTTTGGCCCTAGTCTGCATTATCGTCTGCCTGTGAGTGTGTATGCGTGTGGCTCTGGAGCAATGACTCATCATCCATATCCTTATTATAAGCCACTCAGGAACACAAGAGAGAGAACACCGAGGCAGAAGACAATGTGTTTCACAATATATAGGCCAGCAACAACACAGGCCTCGGCATAGTGAGAGAGCACCGAGGAACTGAACAGCTTAATAGATTATGGAATATATCACTGAAATTAATGATAGCTAAAGCTAAACTTGCACTTTAGGATGTTAAAAGGAGGAGTTCACAATATTTGCAGACCAAACCTTCAATGTAATGCTAACCAACTGTCATACGCATATTTCGACAACTGAGACTTTGGGTCCGGGGTAGCTCAGTAGATAAAGCACTTGCCTTTGGACCACAAGTCCCAAACACTGGCAACGCAGTGTACACATTATGTGCCCCTTTCATTTTTTTCAAAATAGCAACATGGGGTGCCCATCCGATTTCGCCAAAAAGAATCCCCAAGACGCGTACAGATGTCCTGGGCACTGCATGGGATCATTCCTAGGACGTCTGTGGACGTCTTGGGCATAAATTGTGTTAAGTACAACTGCGGCGGTGGTTCAGGGGTAGAGTGGCCGGATGGTAACCGCAAGGTTGCCAGTACGAACCCGGGCTCCCCCAGAGTTAGTGTCGAAGTGTCCTTGAGCGAGACACTGAACCCCTAATTACTCCTGATGTGCTGGTTGGTGCCTTGCATGGTTTCCGCCATGTATGAATGTGTGCGTGAATGGGTGAATGTAATGCACAATCTATGTAAAGCGCCTTGGATATAAAGGCGCTATATAAATGCACCATTTACAACTTGGGTAACTAAGACCTGCTGTAAGTAGTGTACTGGGAGCTTATGGTAGGTGAAGTTCTCCACCTCAGCAATCCATCTCCAAGGGGTCTAATGCATTTGCAAAGGGGATAGACACCCTCATTCTAGGCCAATACAGACAAGAAGCCACTCCGACCTACTTACTGATATGACGACTGAGAGCAATTAACATGTATTTACAGCAACGGCAAAAAAAATAAAGAAAACAGTTGCAGGAGATGGAACAGATTCAAAGATACATCTGGAGTAGGCCCTGTATAACCACAGTGTTACATGGTTGGCCACAGTACAGCTCATTTGATTCCGTTCTTTATTCAAGCACATGCACACAAGAGGCGGAGATAATCTCTCATTTTGCTTCCAGCGGAGATCATGATAATTCGGACATATTTGAAAACCCTCAGTCAGTCACTAATACTATGGCACACCAAAAGCCAGGCACCGAGGACAGAAGAGACAACGTTATCGGCCTTGTATTATTTTGTCTTAGGCGTAAAAGGACCACTTCACCACTTTTCAACCCATCTTCATATAATAGGTCCTCACTAATAATCATGAAAAAAAGGCGCAATTTTTTCCTACTCGGTCTGTCTCTCATAGAAACTGCAGGCTTTCTAGTCCTGAAAAGTTGCAATGCGAAAATGGAAGCCATCGTTCTCACAATAATGAAAATCTAAACATTTTTGTAAAAAAAATCTTGTTTAAAAAAGAATCTGCCTAATGATGATGTCACTGGAAGACGGTTTCTAAACTGCCCACAGCCCTCCTATGAGACACAGACAAAAAATCGTGCCATTTTATCATGATTATTAGTGAGGACCTATTATATGAAGATGGGTTGAAAAGTGGTGAAGTGGTCCTTTAAGCGTTAATGTACAGTGACTAGGTAATCAAATCAAGTGTAAAGTACGTCCAAAACCGTTTTTCTGCAACCAGCAGGAGAGGAAATGGCAACATCGGCCATTAAGGAGAACTGCAGGGGAAATGGCTCTTCCTTACTGGCCTCATCATTTAAAAAAACAGATGCTTGCTGCCTGCTTTCTACACGTACGAGAACGGCGCATATGTAGGTCAGAGAGAAACATCAAACAGAAATTCTCAACAAGCATAGCAGCTCTCCTTCTCCGTTGCATAAAGTATATTACAGTACATGCCAAATAAAACCATTACTCCAAGCAGCTCCCGAGATGATGAGGCAGCATGTGATCAGTAGCAGGATGACTCTAAATGCCTCATCTGTGGTGTTAAAGCTTGATCTTTTGGTTGCATGAAAAACGTGAAACATTTCAGTCCCCCTTACCCTCCAGAGATAGTCCAGGCCTATTAGTTCCAGGTCATCCATCATGTAGGCCCTGCGCTTGGCCACCAGCTTGCCCTCCCTGCAGTTGACGGCTTTGAAGAACCTCTCGAAGCACTTCATGCCGTTCTCAGTGAGCAGAGACGGGTCGAGCTGCAGAACGTTGTTCTCAAAGAAGTCCTTGTTGATATCCGGATCCAGGTCTGGCTCGTCGCCCATCAGCTTGGAGTACCTGTCGGGAGAAAAATCGGAAAACCTTACGTCAGGACAGGGATTGACCAACTAGATCAATTGACTGATGTTTTAAAGGGCCTTGCAAACGTGAAGCGAGGAACGCAGGCGTTGCTGCCTGGATCAACACAGGTCTCCTCCAGGTCTGCTGAAGAGAGGCACAACAACGCAAGCATACAAAAAAGCTAAACCGAATCCAGGTCTGGTGAGTCGCGGGCACGTAACAACAAAGCACGCGCGCAAAGAATTCACGGGACCACGCTCACGAAAATACGCTTGCGTCGTCGCACACCACGACTACTCCGAGCAAAAACACAGGTCTCATTGAAAATTAACTATAGGCGCGTTTTATCGCTCCCCGTTTGCAAGGCCCTTTGTGATAGCAATTGAAGTGAGCGTTTGGGAGAAGATGGTAGAAGTCGACGGTACCATTTGAAGCAGGCCTCACGGTCACAGAGATACACAGCGTTTTCAGCCAAACATTTCCAGATCTGTTTGGCCTGCGGGGCACACAGCCACAACTGACCGTCCTTCAGTAGGAACCTGTCGGAAAACATACCAAGAACACACATCAACTCACATTCGCAAAAAGAACTGGATGGAACATTGTGTGTGAACTGTGAAGAGAGTAAAAAAAAATCTTTCTGTACCTCAGGAAGTTTAGGCGCTCCTGTACTTCCTGGACATGGCTGTAGCGGCTCCCAGTCCTCACCGTCTGAGGATCAAACTCCGCCTGTTCTGCTACATTAACATTACATAGACGGGAGACCGTTAGGGCTAATCGGTCCACTTTGGATGTACTGCAAAACCGTAGATATTAGCAATATCTGTGGTGTGTGCCTGGTGATCTTTTTTCAACCCAGTTTTTTCACCCAGTGCCAATTATCTAATGTAATCCTGGGCGCTACACTTCCTCTGCCAACCTGGGGGGGGGGGGGGGGGGGCAGCGGACTGACCTCATGCCTCCTTCTATGCATGAGGAGTCTAAGCTGCTTCTTTTCACCTGACGGGGGGGGAATTTCCCTGGCCGGATGTAGCGCGTGGAAGGAACACGTTATACCGACCAGTTCCTTTCCCCTCCATCAGGTTGCCCCGGCTGGCCAGGGGGAGGTAGTTTTAGAGACCAGGATTACTGCATGTTTTTGTGCGCCCCCCCAGCACCCACAGCGTCTCCAGCGGGAATCGAACCCAGGACCTTCTAGCTGTGAGGCGACAGCACTACCGACTGTGCCACCGTGCCCCCAGTGCCTGGTGATCTTTGTCGTGCCATGGCGCGGCCTTACCTTTGGAGAATTGCCTCATGGTCTCCATGTAGGCAGAGAGGTTCTCCGCCACCAGGGTGACCAGAGCGTGGTTATGCTGCAGTTGGTTGATCAGGTCGTGGCGGTAGAAGACGTGAGGACTCCTCTGGGTTTGGCTAGAGAGAGAGAGAGAGAAGAATGGTTGAAGGTGAAAGAAATATGTAGAGGGGAAGTGAGAATCTGTGATGGGGTCAAGGCATCTTGCCATTATGTCATATTTTTTTATACAGTTTATGTTTAAATTTAAACCAGAGTGGGATTTCTTGTTCTGAATCTGACAAAGCATGAAGAAAGCAGCTTTGGTATTCCGCGTGTGTGTGTGTGTGTGCGCGTGTGTGTGTGTGTGTGAATATATATGTTGTGTGGAGCATGATGTCTAACAAAGATTTTTTTGTTAATCATGAAAGGACATTTCCTGTTTTATTCCATGTGATATTCATAAAGTATGTTTGGCCTTAGAGTAGTCCAAGAAACAAGACACGTCTCATGACTCATCACTATCAATAAGTGAGAGTCATACCGGGAACAGCTGTTTCAAATGACCCGTGACGATTAGTTTGGTTACTAAATAATGTATTTGTCCTGTTCTTCGAGGGGCGCTAGCCCCTCCTATGATCAGCTTTTGGTGTGTGTGTGTGCGCACACAGACTTTGTACTACACAAACATTAAATGCCATTGACAATGAATTTTAAGTGTTTGTGTAAACACAAACATTTATGACAAAGGTGAGGACGCAAATTGTGATTGGCCGGAATGAGATGATGTATGTACGCGCCCCTCACTTCACACGGGTGTGATTTCTTTATTATTATCGACAATGGCTACATTGTGCTCCTCAGAAGAGTACTACAAAACACTGAATATCATATGGGAAAAAGTGAAATATCCTTTAAGCTGCCGAATTAGCAAAATGTCAGTAAGCGTGCTCGAGTAACATTCCCCCAGATTTTGCCCTCAGTGATTGGAGCTGAAAGGAGCTGGCATCAAGGAAAATCAGGCTCCATCTCAAAGAGACCATTATACCATGCAGCGTGGACTGGTAGATCAAATAATCTTGTATGTGCGCTGAACGAGGAGTCAGTGTCATCTGAGATTAAGCCCGAAAGAGGATTGCTAAAGCAGATTCATGATAAAAGGTGGCATGAACACGTTGTGTAAATAGAGTAGACCCCTGAATTAGCTTACAACTTACCCCACTAAGATCGTTTGTATGTTAATTGGCATTTTCTTTCTGAAAAAACAACAAGTATGTATGCTACATATTTTTGCTATATCGACTAGAAAATCACCAAATCAGTCAAACAAATTTGTAACAGCTGTAACACTGATCAGTCAAAGCCGTTAATTGCTGTTATTTTTGCATTGGCGTGAATATGGTAAACGTAGGTCACTAGACCAGACTATTGACAACAACGCTTATTTATCACGAGTTGACATGCCTCAGCGCCACTCAAAATGTGACTAAAATGGCAGTGATGTCAGTTGGTCAAATATGTGAAAAATGAAGGCCGAGCTGTATTTTTGTTTTCTTTAGGGACGTACAAGCTCCTATGTGCAAAAAACATGCCATGCTGAGCTAAATACAATGGTAGTATTATCCTGAACTGTATATACTGTAATGATTATCCCCCCCACCAACACAGTTTATACATCAGAACCCACCTTTCAATGTCTGCTTAAGCAGTCCCCCCTCTCTGCTTTATTCAACCAACTCGCTTCTACATACTGAATGAAGTAGGTTTCCACTCTAGGACATTTACCTAAGGTTCTGCGGAGCTTCTCCAAACAGGCTGCAGATCTCCCTGATCTGCTTGAGAGCAGGGATCACCCACTTGTCGTTGGTGCGCAACTCCTCTATGAAGCGGTCGATCCATTGGATCTTCTGGGTGTCTCTGTCCTGTTAAGTGAAATTAATAATATTAACACCTGGAATTGTCCATATTACCTCCCTGCTGCCTCTGTGATCCAGTCGTTTTGAAGAAATAATCCAGCATTTAAGGTGAGAACATTCTCTGTTACCAATGAAGACATTTCAACACAAATGTTTGGCTGAAAATCCAATACGCGTAACGCGTACTACATGTCATGTATGTTATGGTTGAAGGGGGAGCTGGTCAGTTGTGTGTTTTTGACCGGCTCCGACTTGTGCTGGAGTGGCATCATAATTATTTATTCAGTATTACTCCTTTGGCACACTGACATGTAATTAATAATTGGGAGCAGGTGAGTAGATTTCAATATAATACACATTTTAAATTGATTTATTTAGTCTTAATATACTCTTCATGTGGGATTTGGCCATTTATTATTGTCAATACATTTTAATGAATGCATTTTTTTGTGCATTTTTGTCTATTCGAATAAACGTTTTAATTAAATAAATAAAACAGAAACCATACACTGTACACAGATGTACCTGTGAGCAGCTGTAGTCCAGAATCTTAATGTGGGCACTGAGAGCCTGGTCCATGATGTCCACAGGCACGTCATCGCTGTGTGCCAGGTTCCAGAGCAGGTTGAGAACCTTGTGGGCCATCACGCCGTCCTTATCGTCCTCAGCAAGGCGCCGGATCAGCTCCAGTAGCTTCTCGCGCTGCTTTTTGCTGGCGTTGGTCCAGCTTGCCTGCAACCAGAACGAAGGTCAGGGCAACATAATATGGGAATTGTGTTCTATGAAAGATAGTCTGAGATTATGTTGTAATCTAGAATAATCACTGTTCATTACAGTGTCTCCTCACCTTGAAGCAGTCAAAGAGGTGGTCGAGTTGCTCAGGAGCGAAATCCCAAGCGAGCTTGGCCAAGAGGTCATGGACATTTTTCACAATGGCCTCATGCTTGCCAGCCTGGTGAACAGGATATCTTGGTCAATAACATCTTCATCACTTTTCAACCTACCTTCATATAATTGGTCCTCACTAATGTTCATGATAAAATGCCACAATCTTTTCCTACTCGGTCTGTGTCTCATAGGAGGGATGTGGGCAGTTCAGAAACTCGTCCACCAGTGACATCATTGCTTTGCTTTTTACTCAACGTACTGCATTTCCCCTCCAAATTATACTTTTATGTCGCACAGAGTAAATGTTAGGCGCATTAGCGATCAAAGCGGTAGCAATTTTGAGATGCCAGAAGGGGGGGGGAGCAGTTAGGGGTTAAGTGTTGCACCTTGACACATTACGGGACCAGGAATCGGTTTTCTTAAAGTTTTTGAGACCACCGCTCCTGTAGTCAAGTTTGGGGAAAAAGGACGAAGAAAGGCGCAACAGTGTTCTCAGTGCTTCCTTCTACTTCCCAGGCAGGCTCTCTACCCATTCAGCTATGTCCTACCCTTTGTAGGCCATAGCCGTGGGTGAAAAATACAACAATTACCATTTAAAGAGAGATAACTGCGATATATGCATCATGATGCTTAGGCATATTGACCAACTGTGTGGGACGGTGTGCCTAAACACGACGTACCTGTGCAGCCCAGATGTTATCAAGGTCCTGCATGGTAAGAGCTTTCTCTTTGATGACGAAGCGAAGGATCTTCTCCAGTTTCTCCACATACTGTGGCTGGTGCAGACTGTCCCTCAGAACAATGGACAAGATGTGGTTCTGTTGGATCCACTCCTGAGACAGTTGAGATGGATAATTAAATGAGGGAATACAAGATACATTTTAGTGACATAATAGTGACTCCAATATTTTCAGTTGATAACATCAGAAAATACTTCGGCGTGGCCCATTATGAATCAATTTACAATGTCAAGAATTTAAATATACATTTATGGTAATATCGACGGACGGAGTAAAAAGGCGGAGACAATTAAACTGAGGCCACGGTGGCATCAGATGAGAGGCAAAAAGTTGGTGAAACTCACCGCCATGCGCTCTGCTGTGAGCCACTCCTCCTCCTCAGGGTTATGTCGGTGAGTGTAGTAGGACACACTAGAGATCACCTTGTTTACTTCATTTAGTGCATTCATTTTGCCATTAAAAGAGGAAATTTGCAATAACCTGGGGGGATGAAAAGATGTGCACAACAAAGACAAGTAATCAGCTACTTATCATGGTCAAACATGACAACGTTCATCGCTGTGTTTTGGGATAAAGACCGTAACCTTATGCCGAGGTCAGAAATGGCTCACCTAAGAATCATTTTTAACCTAAAAATCTCTAAATTCTTCACAGTCTCTTCCTGGCCTGGGACTCGTGAAGCCAGGTTCTTCAGAGACTTGATTATCATGGACAGTGCGTCGTTTTTGGCTTCGTTCTTGGCCTCTTTTTTCAGCTCCTCGTCCGTGAGGCTCTCCAGAAACTGGGGGACCATCTCGATGACCGGGAGGAAGTACTTCTTCACTGTGTGCAATGTGAGGAACTCGTAACACTGGCCAAAAGGCCTGTAAAAGAGACAAAAACACACAGTCAGGACTTGGAAAGACGAAACCCAGTAGGTTACAGTTGGCCCAAAAACGTCTATCCGTAATGTAGCACATGAACATTGTGTACAATGTTGTCCACGTTGTAATTCACTGAGGCAAACTCACTTGATAAGTGCGGCGATGATCTGGACGTTCAGTGCTTGTCCACTCATGAAGCGATCGTGCAGCATTTGAAACCCGTTTAACGTGCCAAATTTGTTTATTAAGTCCACCAACCAGCCCTGATAAAAGAAAGAGCAGAAGATTTAGAAAAAAAGACACTGTTAACCCATTTAGAACTGAGGACGATTCTACAAATATCTTCTAAATCCTGACAGTTTTCTGAAAAACCTATGTTTCTATGTCAGTGGTGCTCAACCTTTTTCATGTCAAGGACCCCCAGAATTATCTGTATTTGGCCATGGACTCCCATCTGAAAATATGTAGTTCCAGGCACCCCACAGAAGCAAAGATTTGAGTTAGAAATGTTCGTTGTGAAAGAATATTATATATATATTTATATATTCAAAGATTTGTCCACATTTTCAAGATTTTTCAAAAATAGCAAACCTCCAAGCTCGTAGCATGGCACTCTGTACCGCACTATGAGCTTGTAGATCTGCTATTTTACAATAGATAAAGTATAACATAATGCTTAAAAACACCAAAAGGGGTTCCCGTTCAGAATGGGTTAAACGGCATCTGTTTTTCCAAAATGCCATCAGAGATTGCCAAAATGTGTTTCTGGTTTTGCCATTCAGTGTATTCTTGTCTAGGGATCCATGATTTCAGAGATGCGGAAAACACAAGAGATAACCGGGACATAAAAATGCCATATAATAAGATTTGGACACTTGCGGGTATGGCAGCACAAATGTTGAAAATCACAATCTCGGTTCAAACATCTGTGTGATCCAATTTCTAAATAACAATGATTCCATTGACGTCACGCCAATCTATTCTAGTTGCCATTGTCAATCATATTTCATCACTTATGGACGCAATATAGAAACTATCAAAAGATCTACAAGTCCACCTTGTTTTGCATCGCAACACATTGTGAGCTTGTAGATACAATACTTTCGGCGAGCAACACTGTCGTGCGACAAAATATAAGCTACAAGCTCACAGCGTGTCACAAGCGCAAATGAGCTTGTAGATATATTGTTTTTAAAGATTTATTTTTGAGCTTTTTCCACCTTTATTATTGACAGGACAGTAGGCCGACAGGAAAATGGTGAGAAAGAGATGGGGAGTGACACGCAGCAAAAGGCTGTCGGGATCAGGACTCGAACCCGCAACACGATGTCAGGCTATCGTGGATCGTTTACGTTAGGCGCACATCACTGCTGTACGAGGGAGCATAAACTCTACAGTATCTACAGTCTGCAGTACAGTAGTACCTTACTGAGATACGGTACATCTAGTGCAGTAGCAGACGACTGTATTTTAATAGTCCTAGGCGGCTTTTAATCATTCTTAATTTATATTCCCTCTCACAGAAGGATTCTCTGTTTGCCCAAAGCCCAACGCCAGGCTACAGTTCCTGTATACCAGGGGTGCCCAAAAGGTAGATTTCAATCTACCAGTAGGCAAAGGCTGTGCAATTACCAAGTAGACACAGAGATTAAAGCCACCAATGCGGCCTTCATCAGGCTATCTTTACCTTTAACGATAAAGATAGCCTGATGAATAGGCCGAAACGTTGCCGTTTCCCCATTCAAAGTTGGTTCACTGCATTTGAAGACAGTGTGTGGGTCGTTAGTTCCTTTTTCCATTGTCGGGCCCTGTACCCTCTCCTACGCACCTGTCGCCTGTAGGTGTGCAAAAGCTTTGCTTTTTTTGTATGTTTAATCGTAAAATCATTTAAAAAATGTTTTAAACAACTAGAATCGGCCGATACCGATGTGTTTACCGATTAATCTCCCATCACTAATTTACATGCCTACTCTGAACCGTGCTCTGTGAGTCTGTGTGCTTCTCTCTCAGAGGGAGGAGGAGGGGCGAGCGGGCCACAGCTGCTCTTAAAGAGACAGGCAGACTACCAAGCCTGCATGCGTTTTGACGGCTTCGGCCGTCGTTACACACCGCCTTAGTATTTTTTGTTTTTGCATATCTGCACTGGTCTCATACATGCCCTTTATGAAAGACGGAAAACTTTTGAATCCATGTAGACCACATGACGTATTTATGTTTAAATATATATATGTTGGCATCTGCCACTTGAATTTAGGTGACTTGATTGACATAAAAAAAGGGACCGTCAGCTCAAACTAGGAATGCAACACGTTTTCAATGATGTTGTGCACAAATGTCAATAGCAATACAACTAAGTTATATACAACAACAAAAAAACATCAATTCCATTTCACCCTCTATTTCCCATTAAAAATGAGTTTGTCTTGCATGCAACGCCAGCGCTGCTATTCCAAAGCCGCCTCATTAAACTACTTTCAGCAATGGGATCATCATTTTTTTGGTGAGTAGATCTGGTCATCTTGAAAGTAGCTCTCAAGTCAAAAAAGTGTGAGCACCCCTTGCTGTATACTCTATATGGATTCATTCCAAGAAGAAGAACTACAGATCAATTATTGATTTGTAAGATGCAGAAACTGCCCATTGTCCAGAAAGCGGTCCCTATGGCAATATCTCAGGAGAACGCTGGACAATCCAGAAATGCCACTTAATCTTACATAAGCCTAAAGAAAACCATGTTACATGTTGGATTGTGTCTTAATAAGATTCGCCTGAGATGGATGGCAGACATTTGCAAAGCAATTTCAGCTAATACCCAGAATTCTACGTTATTGAAGACCTATTTCAAGCCTTTCTCCCATTTGAAAAATAAAGCCATTAAAGAGTAAGACCAAAAGCAAACAAATCTATCAACCACGTTCCAAGCAAAAGGTTGTCTTTAATCAAAGCAAATATGACGCCGAATTTGGAATGCTTTAAATATAACCATTTAGAATATGCTGACATTTCAGGGATAGTGAACAAACAAAATAATAATAATGATCTTAAAAGTTTGGGGGAGAGGCGTGTACTTTAATGCTTGATTATTATTTTATTATTATCATCATCACCATTAGTAGTATTAAGTGCAGATGCTACTGGTATTTGATGTAGTGTTTTGAGTGGATTGGAGAGCCTCTGTTTTTGTAAGTGTATTGTTGTGTGTTGACATGTACCGTTTTGTCTATATACTGTATTCATTGTGTTGTGCCCGAGGACCCCCTCTAAAACCAGATGATGCATCACAAGGGGCTTTCCTGTAACCCATTTTGACCTGGGAACGGTTCTACAAATGCCTTCTAAATCCTAACAGTTTTCTGAAAACGTTTCTATGTCAGTCGTTCTTCGATTTTTCTAAAATAGCAGACCTACAAGCTTGAGCTATGAGCTCGTAGATCTGCTATTTTTCAATAGCTAAAGCATAACATAATGCTAAAGGGGTTCCTGCCCCAAAATGGGTTAAATACATTTTAAATAATAAATGTGTCAAAGCTCTGTTGTCTAAGTGTCTGCCTGTAGTTCCCGTATAACAAGAACCATCTGGCTGACACGAATGGTTGTCCAGAACCGCCGATTCAACCGATAAGGCCATATATATATATATATATATATATATATATATATATATATTCATATATATAGTGGACATCCGGTTGTCCTGAGACGCAGATCCAACCACTATTATGGTCATGCGCACGACATGTACACTATGGGACCGACCCGACTCCATGCTCAGTGTGCTTATCGGCAAGGACCCCGAGGACGTGATGTGCCAAGTGGAAAGTCGGTCGAAATCAGCGGATCTCAAAAATATAGATAAATCTGCAAATCCCCATATGTACGTATATCCCCATATATGGAGTACACGGACGTCATCGTCACAGGTGGCCTAGACTCCATATATGGAGCATGCCTGACACGGAACTCCATATATGGGCAATTGGGCATAAAAGGGACACAGACGGATACACAGACAAACAGACAGGTACAACAGGTAGTCCGACAACGTGTACAACGGAGTATAAATAGGTGAGCGAAAGCATTTTCTACTTGAATCTTTCCCCAAGTATAAGAACGCAATAATTGGGGGATTGTGCTGAGACCCCCGAAAACCCAAATGACATTTCTGAACAAAGCAAAGTTCTTTGTTTACCCAGGGAAGTGGACTAAGCCAAGGACTTGTTTACAGCCACACCCTTCTCATAGAACATTTCATGGTAGGGGTTTGCTCAAGGGCACTTCAGCGGTGGTAATTTGAACGTGCCGGTCCGGGGATGCGAACTGGCGACCTTCCGGTATCAAGAACGCTCCGCAAACCGTTCGGCCACAGCTGCCCAACAACAGTTATTGCAGGATATCTTTGGTTTGAATGTGGGTAAAAATCAAGTGCCTATAGCGTTACGTCTGTGTGGCAGCATCTCACCTTGGGTGAGCGAGGGTCTGGGGGACGGGCAAAGAGCTCATCGTCAGCCAGCTGGGCCCCGGCGGGGACAGTCTCCGAGGGCCGCGTGCCGTTATAGATGTGGAACTTGCAGTGGGGGTTGGTGGCCATGGCCAACAGCTCCAATAGAGGGAACCAGTCCTGAGAGAGCTTGGCCACACACAGCTCCACCAGCCGGTGTGTGTTGTTGATGATACACCTCTATGGGGAGAAAAAGGGGGGCATTAGCCATGACACCAAATGACCACCTGATAACATCACTTCAAACACACGAAACATCAGTCGAGACTAAAAGAAGACTCTCTTTACACGAAGAGAGCACATAAGTTGCCATCCTTTGTCCTAGTCGCCAAGCAACCTAGTACTAGTCTTCAACAATCATATTCAACTGAAGAACTAAAATACTCTTTACAGCCCATGTGTATCCAGTGTTTCCTTTCGCTATGTGTAGGACTAGAACACAGCTCTGGAGGAACCAGATAGGTGAAATCAATATGGCAATGACTCAACATAGCTGTCTGGGGGGCTGGGAAGGCTTCAAACATATAGCTTACTGCATTTTATTGTTTGGGCGTACTAATGAGAACAACTAGAGAAGATATGGTGCACTAAATGAGAGTGTAGTCGTAGGTACAATGTCATGGTTCACATTTGATCAATTACAACCTATTCAAAACAATGGTTTTTGGAGTTTTGTGTGTCCACAGTCCGACAGTCTGCGTCACTGCTCAAGTTTTGGCAGGTCAATCTCATGAAGTTAACGGAATAACTCCAGCCATGCCTAAATTACTTTTAACAAAAAGATCATTGATCACCCATGGCTATGCCGGGCATCCTTCAGCTCTGAGAAAGGCCAAACAGAAAACCCAATTTGCAGACTCAAGCTGGAGAACCAAATACAATACAACCACTGAGATAACAAAGAAAGGGGGATGAATCATCCCAGAGAAAGCAATTAAGTCTGCCAGAAAGTTCTTATTTCCATAATGAACGTCTTTCTTCTTTTCTTTTTTGCCAAGTCATGTTTATGTATAAACAAACAAAAACAACAACTCCCAAGACCCTTTGCTCTTTTACGCAGAGGAAACATGGTTATCTATAGGCAGGATCAAAGTCTAACGACTCCAGTCAGTTGCTGTTTTGTATAACCCCACCTACATAACATTTGCAACAGTAATCATTGAAACAATCTTTTCTGCTAAATGTATTCAACAGCTGGCTTTAATTATGCCATGAAATTACAAATAAATATGATTGTAAAGCCGATATTCATGAAATTGAATCATTCTCCAATAAAAGGTAGATACGAGTATAGCTCAAAGTACCAGGGCATGGAGTTGAACCGAGAACACTCACATGAATCTCAAACTTCCAACCACTGACTGCCTCATCCGTCAGGATCTTAGTGAAGGAGATGGTCAGACCATCCCGGAAAAACCTCTGGCATGCCTCACACTTTACATCCAGTCCTGCAAGAGAAAAAGAAACCATTCAGAGATGCACTCATTAACTGAGGAGCGCTGTACAAAGTGATCTAATAAACATGGACAACATTTGGAAACTTGCTCTAAAGTAACATTAAATAAAACATGCCACATGGTATAAGATTTGTTACGGTTTCCTTTATTTAGCTCTTGGCCATATGAATTGATGATCTATTCTACATAAAAGGGGGATCTGTCCATCAATCTGTAACGTTATCCGACCCGTACCTTTTTTACAAAGATCTATAGCAGCTTCCAGGAGGACTTCCAGCTCTCCCTTTGGCAGAACTGGAACAACCCAGCGGGGCCTGCGATAAAAAGCAAAAATGTGAATGTCCATGTGAATTCATAGGACGACAGACTCACAACTTAACCCATTCGGGGCGGGAACCCCTTTTGGTCTTAGCATTACGTTATGCTTTAGCTTTTGAAAAAATCGAAGACACTTTTAGAATCTGATCTCAGGTCAGAATGGGTTAATAATGAAACTGTCAGGATGTAGAAGACATTTTTAGAATCTGATCTCAGGTCAGAATGGGTTAAGCAAAGGACACTTTCTAAAGTGCACGTGTGTGCGTTTACCTGTTAATCATGTCATCCAGCTTGGCCAGGTCCGTGTGAGGGAAGGCTGGCTCCTCCTCCTCCAGCTGAGGGGGAGCATCCCCCTGGCCCGCCTGGTCATCTGGAGGGCTCACTGGAGAGTTCTCATTGGACGAGTTTGGAGACGACGTCTGGAGCATTCAGATACAAGACAATAAAGGCAATATATAAATGTGGTGTAGACCTGGTTATTTTCCATTGCATTGTCCCAGCTTTACACACGAGCCTTTGCCTTTCCATTAGAACAAAGTACCTGGTACCAGTTTCTTCCCGGCTCTTTTTAGTACCCCGGACATCCAGGTTCCAAGCGAGCTGAGGCTATATTGACACATTAACACAAGTCCAAATGTTATTCTGACCCCTCCACGAAAAGACCTAGTTGTCCTGACCCCTTATCCATCATGGATAATTAGTGTGGACTAAAACAGTTTTTCGTCTGTAGTACTCAATTGAGCACTGAATCTATAATCTATGAAAGTTAAACTTTTTGAATGGAATTATGGAATAAATCAACTTTTCCATGATATTAATTCTTTTTGGAAAGGTGCTTTTGGAAAGGTGCTACAATAGTGCATGTTGGGTTACAGGTGCATGATGGGACACACATCTATTTCCGCCTTTTTGGGCGCATTTCCGCATTTGGGCACCAAATTTTGGTGCCCAAATGTGGAAGTGCAACCGAGCGCTCAATGTTAATGCCCAGCTGCACAGGGTTTCCTCGTCATGAATCCACGGGTCCGCCTGCAGTCCCTCCTCTTACCGCTAGGGACCAGTCCTTCAACGTTGGAAAGCCTCACTGGCCCCTTGGTGTAACACCAATGTCTTGTCTTTCCATCTTTTTTTTGCGTTTCACCCAGAGGTCGACAATTATAGTAAGTCAACAACTGTGCTTGACTCCCAAGCCACCGCTCACTTCACATTATTTCTTAGGTATAATGATGAGTCTTTATTTTTAATGTTAAATTATACCTGCGCTGTAATTTGTGATTATAAATCTTAATAATCTGCAAAATAATAAATCCGCCTGCATGGCGGCCAGGAGCGCAGCACACACAAGGTGTCAGGTTTCAAGTGAATGGGGGCAGGGGGGTGGAGCGTCATTACATGCTATTCCAGCATGCATCATAGCTATGGTCACAGCTATGGAAAAAAACATGAAAATGACTCAAGTGCGCCCTCAAGTGGTCAAAAACCTGGTTTTATGGTCACATCCTTACCCCCTAGCACCTCCTCCTTCACCTTCAGTAGATCCTGTGATCTTTTGTCACCAGATGTAATTTCCTGGGGTCTAGTAGAACTAAGTAAATAACAATTAAGGAATCGCCGTAAAAGTTTGTAAAAAAAAGAAATACATATTTTAGCCACTTGTTCGAATACCCCCAACCCCCTGTCAAAAATAGCTAAAAATCACTAAAACGAAAGAAAGCAGCGAATGAAAACAAATAACCTAAGGCCGTTTTCACACCCAAAGTTCGCTTAGAAGGTCCGGATCAGAGCACTGTTGGAAAAATATTATTAGATATTTTAAGACCCCATACCAGGAAAAATACAAAGGGGACGATAGGCTGTGCTGGAGGCAGTGTGGGGCAAAGAAAGCCAACCACTTCCACATTTTCTGGGGGTGCCCCAAATTGGGGGTGTTTTGGAACAATATTCACAAATCACTGTGCTCAGTATTTAATACTCCAATACCTTTCAACTTCACAACCATGTACCTGGGCCACATTGAATGTCTTAACCAGTCGAGATACACAAAGCTACTGCAGGTTCTATTGGCAGCCAGCAAAAAGTCAATAACAAGAAGATGGCTATCCCCAATCACACCCACAATGGACGATTGGCATGGAATAGTCCTAGATATCTTCAAAATGGAAAAATTAACATACATGTTAAGAACTAGATTAGACAATTTCTACCAAATTTGGAACAATTGGATTGTGCATATTGCCCCCCTGAGAGCGGACTTCGTGTAATCTCACTGGTTCATTGCCTGCTGTATGATTGTATAAATATAAAATGTATAAGACACCTCTCCTCCTCTCGTGGTCGAAGACCAAAGCTATATTGTTTTTGTCCCCCTCAGCATAAATGTATATACTTTAGTTATTGTTGTTTTTTGTTTCTTATGTCTTTTTCCGCCCACTCTTTCTTTTTTCTTTGTCCTCCTGAAATGTACCACCTGAAGTGTTACTGCCGTGCCTGTCTCTGTTTGAGTGTGGACTCGATGTCTTATATAGGAAAAAGGACTATACTATACAGAGACATTGGAGATGTTGCCACATGGAGGGGGGATGAGGGAGGGAAGAGGGGTGGGGAAAAAAAAGAAAAGAAGAAAATCTTGGGAACTGCTCTTATATCGTTTGTAGAATGTTATGTACAATTATACTGCACTTTCCGAATAAAACAAATATTATAAAAAAAAAAGAAGGTCCGGATCAAGGACCAAATATTTGCATTTAGATTTTGGTCCGTTTGGTTGTTCACACTGGACTTTGTAAAGCGTACCAAATATGTAAACAAATGACACGTGGACATGTTAAGCAAACCAAATAGTGAGAGGTCGCATCGCAGGCTTCGTCATAACTTTGCGTGGTGGCGGCGGCGCATGCTTAAAATAAAACAGATCTACAAGCGTGCATCGTGTACCATACCGTACATACCATTCCGTGTCGATAACTTGTACATCTGTTATTTTTTGCACATGTGAACTTTGTACGCTTCCATTAAATTTGCGCTGCGCCTCGACATATATGCGTCTACTATTAAAATCAGACAGCTATAGCTGTCATATCAATAGTGATCCCCGTAAAAAAAAAGACATGCTTTTAGAACTAATTATTAATGCAGCCTCACAACTGCCGACGCCCGACGGCTGTTGGTCCTCTATAAAATCCGAATGCATTCACACCAGTAACGAACCGCACCGTGGTTCGTTTGGAAGCGAACCGAGTCCGGCCTTTTTTTTAGCGGACCATGGTTCGTTTCTTTGATCCGCACCAGAGTTGGGATGCACGTTCATTATTCAGGCTGCCGCGTTAATATTCATTTAATCCCCAATCTCCCTATAGAGAAGCTCTGGACTGCACAAAGCCAAACATGTGTGTGGGCTACCATGCTTGTGTTAGTAATAAGTATACATGTGGTGGTCTGTGGGACCATGTTGAGGTGTTTAAGAGAAGACGGTGTGAGGTACTGTATGTGTGCGAGGATGTGCATTTAACCCATTCTGACCTGAGATCAGATTCATACGAGGTTTCCACTGGACACACACTGGTCTGATTAACCCATTCTGACCTGAGATCAGATTCTAAAAATGTCAGTCGTTCTTCGATTCTTCAAAAATAGCAGACCTGCAAGCTCGTAGCGCGCCACTCGGTGGCGCGCTATGAGCTTGTAGATCTGCTGTTTTTCACTAGCTAAAGAATAACATAATGCCAACAGCAAAATGGGTTCCCGTTCAGAATGGGTTAACCGTCAGTCCTCGATTCCTTTGGTGGTTGGGTTTACTCATCTTCCGTGAGCAACGATGGTGGCATCAGCAGCTGTGCAACGCACAAGCTAAAGAGACACCCGGAGAGTGAGCTGCATATTACTGGTAAATGTGGGGGTGTGGAGAAGGCTCCTTCTGCTTGCCTGACCTATATAGGCACGCCTGCCTCTCACGTCTCGACACTGCTCATCTCTAACCGACGGCGGCCGTGCACACGCGCAGAGGATGTGCACCGCATGAACACTAACACACGTCCTCTATCTATCACTCAGGAGCCTCTTGTTCATTGATGAACAGAGGTCATTGATTGGGCTTTGATTGTTCATTGATTGACTTCTCACCCTTTTCCGCTCCATCCCTCTTTATTCCTTTCCTTGCGGGCATCTGTGTGTTTTAGGTATGAGCACTAGCTGTTGGGAGGAAGAATTAAAAATCTGTGCTGCAGTGTCTGCAGTCATAGGGAGCCAGATGGGACAAAAACCATTCCTTCTCCTCCCTTTGCAGTTTAATTTAATGACATGTCTGTAGTGCTGCTGACATTGTTCTGCGGTGCAGTGACACACAGCCATGTGAAAATCTAGATGGTGAGAAAAGAGCCGGACAAGAGTAGCGACTGGCAGAGGGGGAAAAAAACGATAAAAAATAAATAAATATGAGAAACAAAAGTGGGGGGAAGATCTACACAAAGGAGATGAGATGGTAGACATTAAAAGAGAAATGACTTCTTGGAAAACAGAACATGAGTTCTTAAAGATAGTATAAGTGATGGACAGGTGACTAAAAGGCAAGTAAGGTAACGTTAATTAGCGTCGACTGTCGAGGATCACACTGACCTGGTTCTGTGGCAGTGGGGGCTGGCTCTGGGCGTCGGGCGCCTGGCCCTGACCCTGACTGTCATTGCCTCCCACTGGAGAGCCACGCGTGGTGGCCGTCATGCTCGCCACGGGGCAGATTTTGGCAATCTTGGCCTCTTACGGAGCACTGGCCAGGAGGGAAATCACAGCCGCCTCAGCCGCAGAGCGGAGGGATGGGAGCCCGAACACGAGAGAGAGGGACACAAGCACCTGGAGGTCTGGATCGGCCGCTGAGACCATTGCATAACCTGGAGAGCAGGGGAGGAAGGGCAAAGGTCAGTGCGCAGGCTGGTTTATGTGAAATTCACAAGGCAAGTAAACAAACAGATGGTCAGAAATGTCTCTCAGTCTTCAAAGCTGGATTCCAAATCAAATGTATTTCTAACAGCTGGCCTGGGATTAGGCTATTTGCCATCTTCCCTCCCCAACTACCTGCCAAGTGACCTGTGTGCAGTTGGGGGTGGAACCGATCAGTTATGAATTTCATACAGAAGTGGGAGTGATAAGATTTACAAAAGGTGACCAGATAGCCAGCCTAAAAAACCTGTTCCACTAACTCCAGATAGCAGACTATATGGGTCTATTCCCGTCAGATCAGCTGGGAACTTGGCACAGCTTGGCTAAATGTGAGTATAACGATCAGTGAAAGGGTACTGCCACTTTTCCATAATCGGACAAAAAAGAATCATGTGTCTTCCCCTCCCAGTCATATTGTGACAGGGGCCGCTTAGCTTTACCGCCAAAGCTAAGCGGCTAAACGTCTCGGATATATCGTGTAGGGGAGACGATTATTTATCCCTATTGGAAACGAAACCCGACTTAAGGGTACTTCCCAACATTCGGTACGGCGACGCACGCGCTTTAGCCTCTTGCTGCTCAAGTCCACTGCATTCGTCATGACTAAGGAAACACTCCTGGTAGGCCCCGGAGGCCGGGGAGACACAGATGAGTCCCATAGCAATAATCTTAACCTTTTTTTTCTTTTAATTCAGAATGACGTTTGAATCCATTTTCGGACCACTTTGAAGGGAGGCAACGTTCCTTCTAGCGTAGCTGCTAGGGCTAAATGTGTTTGTTGGCAGTCAGCTGTGAGCAGAGCATTCGCTTCCTACAAGCAGCACTGGGACATCAAAGACTCCCGCGCTTGCTCCGCCTCGGGACTTAAAGGAGCGCACCTCCGCTCTGACTGATTCTCCTCTCGGACTGTGACATATTCTAGCCTCACGTAGCCAGCCTTCATCTGCCTTTGCAATGCATATCGCCCCAGGCAGATTAAGTCTGGCCCCTCGCAATTGTGGGAGGGCTTCACGGCCGAAATGGTTTACGGTCAATCAGATTCGTCTGGAACCAGGCTATAACCAACCAGGGCGCAGTATTCAAATATGGGGCGAGACATTGCTAAAACACTAAACACTGAGGCGGACGAGAGTAATATCCACGTAGTGATATTATCGCTACGCAAGACATATACAGTAACATACATGCTGTATAGGAGTGAATATTTTAGTAAACGACAAAATTACTTTGATTCAGATTCATTATTCGATTCAAAATAGCTTATACCAGAACCGCCCCAAAAAAGCCTCTGCCTGGGCTCTGGACAGGGCCTCTGCCTATGGTCCATAATAGTCTCTGTACGTGTCTAATACACATTAACTCGAGAACCGTTCGCCCCACCGACTTCAAATTCGACACACGTGTTCCACACCACCACCGTGCAGTGCCCGGTGTCGAGTCGGTCGGACCCACGGTTGTCCAGAACCACCCCAAAAAGTCCTCCGCCCGGGCCTCTGGACATGGGCCCATATGGGTCTGCATAGACTCCATATTTGGGCGTGCCTGACAAACTCCATATTTGGGCATGCCTGCCAAATCTGACATTGCATGTTCTGATTCTCGCATTGTGATGTCATAACGACATAACGGGCCATATATGGAGCTTGCCTGTTCTGACATTCCATATTTGAAATAAAGGGACACAGAGCAAGTTGCGACACTAGTGTTGAGTCCCATTGTAACAATGGAATGCGGAAGTGCTCATTCTATCTCAATGGGATAGTTCCAATGTTTGGAACTATAGCTTATAGAGGCACCCACTCACTTTCCCGCGAGATCAAAGCGTTTCGACACTCTCTTACTATTCCATTCGGCACAGAACGACAGATACAGAAATCTCCATATATGGGCATAAAAGGGACAGATGGGTGGAACACGGGTACAACTTCATCCAACTTCCATCGTTACCGACTCGGTGCTCTACAGCTGGGCACCGGTCTAGTAGAGAGAGAAAATCGGAAACAAATCTGTATAATGGTAAGTCAGACTTAGAAAACTAAATTAAATCACCAGGAATATTCTAAATTAATCTGTACATTTTACAATCTCTGTACATACGCGTGTACGTCTGTAATCCATGTAACTTGAGAACCGTTTGCCCGACCGCCTTCAAATACAGTACGATACAAGGTTATACTGTAGGTGCTTTTCCATTAAGCCTAAGTAATGTCCTCACGTTCTATTTAAGAAACATTCAACTTAAGCTCATAGGTCTACTCGTGAAAGTTAGAACTACATGAAACAGGCTATTGGATTGCATAAACATCACTTAGTAAATCAAAATAAATAATGAATATATAGACCTATTACTATTATAGATAAATTATATAGGCCTAGTAGTAATAGTATACACAGAAAGTTAATCCAAAGAGGCCAATAGCAAGAGGTCCCATCTTTGCGTATCTGCGTGACGTGGGCACACGCCTTTTTAGGAGACGGTAAGCAGGTCGGAGTCTATTCATTTCCAATGGGAGAATGAACATGAACACAGCTTATGAACCATTCCTTAACTCCATGCGGTCACTGAACTAAATACTGGACGCAATCACCACAAGGCACACAATATTTCCAATATATTCATACTAAATTGGCTTTTTTTTTTTTTTTGAAAATCAGGAGAAAATCTTTGTTATCGACCTCTCTTTTTCCCAGCAACAAACTCTCGTGAGATTTGAGAGAATATAATAACGTGAAATGAAAGTGTGTGTTCCAATGCTTAATATTATAATTATCCATAAGCGTCTTAGACTGTTGGTTGATTTGAGAAATGGGAATCATGAAATTTGCCATAATGCTCTCAATGCTCATCCACATGGTGTTGTTGTCAGCCTGGGAGAGGCGAGGGGCAGCCGAACGGTTTGCGGAGCGGTCTTGATATTGGAAGGTCGCTAGTTCGTATCCCCGGACCGGCACGTTACAATTACCACCGTTGAAGTGCCCTTGAACAAGGCATTGAACCCCTACCATGAAATGTTCTATGAGCAGGGCCTGGCTGTAAACAAGTTCTTGAGCTTAGTCCAGTTACCCTGGGTAAACATAGTAACTTTCTTTGTTTCTTTCTTTGGTGGGGAGGTCGGGGAGGAGCAAACCATGGTCCATGCCATTGCCTACAGTACTTAGTAGACCATTTGTAGATTTGTAGTAGGAATTGCTCCTCTAGTGGCTCCAATGAAGTTTGTGCATCTTCATATATAGACAATCTTTGAGTTAATCAATCACGCATTGATAGACAGCCTAGAATCAAGGAAGCTCTGAGAAGGAAGAGAAGTGGTCACGTGACTGGGCTGCGCCATGACACTTTCATGGACACTTTAATGGGAGCCAAACTACCCGGAAGTTTGGCAGAATGCATTGGAGTCAATGAGAGCTCAGTGACCAGCTCATGAACAAACATTATTTATGAACAATTGAGACCTTTTGTAAAGTAATCACTTCTGGAAAATAACAGAAGGCATGTAACACATTATTGTCTGCTGTGTTGTTATTCGATGTGTACACAGTGTAATTTTTATAGATTTTTATCTCTATAAAAATAGAGATACCATAAAGTACAAAGTACACTTCTGAACGCAGTAACGCACCAAGTATCGCGAGACTTCCCACCGTTTCCTGTCTGGCAGCCAAATATCGATATAGATACTTCGGAGCCAGAAACGATACCTGCTGCTGTTTAGATCCTCAGATAAAATGATATACTGTGCACTCTGTGCACATCGAAAAGTAAGTGATTAGAAAACAACCTGTGATATGTCTTCTGTTATTTTCCAGAAGTGATTACTTTACAAATGGTCTCAATTGTTCATGAATAATGTTTGTTATGAGCTGGTCCAGCCGGCTCCATTCACTGCCATGTATTCATTGCACTTCCTGTGTGAGTTATCTACTATTGTGGGTAGGTGTGCCTACTATTGGTGTGCAAACCAGTGTTATTGAATTGTAGATTGGCTCAAACTACATCTTGTTAACTCGCTGTGTGCATTAGGCTAGGCTGTCTTGTCAATTATTTTTTGATGTGTTCTCCAAATATGCTTATTCACTGCACCAAAAGATTTGATCACCTCCCAGTCCAAAGAAGAGCCAACATGCTCCAACATGAGCAAATATTCCAAATAAACCAATATTCCAAATTCCAAGTAAACCATTGAATTCTTGCCTTGAATGCTAGCAGAAGTTAATTTCACAAAAATAATGATTGGGAAGTGAAGCAGCGAACAGTCGACGCCAGTCAATGGTGGCGAGCTCACACCAACCAACACATTGGAGGCAATGTAGGGTTCAGTGTCTTGATACTTCGACATGCGGACAAAAGGAGCCGGAATTCGAACCGCCGACCCAGGGATGATTGGACGACCTGCTCTACCTCCTGAGTCACAGCCGCCCGGACAATAACGGTTGTTGTATGAAAAAGTACATTTGTAAGATGGCTTTCCTCTTCCTTCACTGTTATGGCAGTGCTGTTTGTTGCTTGAGTGTCTGGTTTCAGTGTCATCACCACAGCTTGATGAATCGCACTGCTTGCTCCTCCCATGTGTTCCCAGAGATAATATTTGTAAATCCTTACAAATAAAGAGATTAAAACCAAAAACTAGTTTTATTGTAAGTGACTTGCGGTTAGTTTTTTCCTTTGAATGAAAGGCAAAGTAATATTCCGTTAATTTCTCCCCTTGAAAATAATGAAAGGCAGAGAATGTTGTCTTACTGGAATGAAAACTATTGCTAACACGGTAAGCAAAATAAGAGAATTATGGAAATATTTGCAAAATTGTCTGCACTACCTTGCACAGAGTCCATTCCAGGCAGCTAGCTACTGTGACTATTGTTAAAACAATGCTTTTAGAGAAAATGAAGTTGTCATACAAGGAAGTGAGCCATTTTGCCATACTGCACAACTAAGCAAAGCGTTCTCAAAACCAAACCATGTACACAAGCTCAGAATAGCTGCCCATTTTTACCCTCCATGTTTCAAACACTCACAAGGTGTTGT
Organism: Protomyctophum bolini; assembly: GCF_963924005.1. Lineage (NCBI taxonomy): Eukaryota > Metazoa > Chordata > Actinopteri > Myctophiformes > Myctophidae > Protomyctophum > Protomyctophum bolini. Next base: position 9,753,899 of record NC_137877.1, on the reverse strand, counting down.
CATTGAGTTCAGACAAAGCATACCGACAGAACACTAAACTTGGGCATCACACAGACTACCAAGCGAAACAAAACAGGCATCTATAGATGTGCTGCCATGTGATTGATATGTAATTCACCATTAACTTCTGATAAAGGGTAGCTAGAGTAGCTAGCTACATTCTCGTGTTCAAACAGTAGCCAGGAATAAGAACGAATGATTTAATATTGAACGAATGATTTAGTATTGGCCCACCACACATTAGCAAGAAATTCTAATTCAATGTCACAAGAGGAGGGTAATCAATAAATTGATCAGCAGCGTATCATTATGTTCCACTGTCACCGGCAATTGGCGACACAATGATCCTTTTGGTCTTTTAATCACTTAAGTCAAAACACCCTGTTTAGGATGTATACAATACCTCTACTGTTTATCTGTAGTCAATATTACCTATTGCTTACGTATTGCTCTCATATCGTATTGCAAACTAATTTAACTTCCAATTAATTTGAACTTAATTCAAATTATTAATTTAACAAAAACCTATGTTTTATGTTGCTGCAATGTAATGCGTAAGAAATGAGCAATGGGATACATACAAAAATTGATATATTCAAAATAGAACTAAACTAGAAAATAACGATATGACTTTTAGTGTGGTCCTTATCCCAGTGGTGATGGGAAGTTGAGGGTGGGGGGCTGCGGTGTAATAATGAACTTACACCCAATAAAACTCCTAGACAGTCCAATGACCACAACCAGTGAAGTACAGGACACCACAAAGTGAAAACACCATGACTTTGTGAGTTTCAGGCAAGATGGGGGTTTTCCAGCAAGAACCATGGAAATGTTGGCAGAGAAGCCGGACAGTCATTTGTCATCCTTTTAATTTTATATTACATACGAGCCTGTGCACTTAAGAACAGGCTAGTCATGCAGATTGACTATAGTTGATGTCAATTTCAATCTTGTTTGTGAAGTAGCCTTTAACCCAAAAAAATAAATACAAAAGAAGCATTGCTTAAACATACCATGGTCTCGCCAAACGTAACAAGCTCAACAAACATCAAGGTTCAATGTAGTTGACAATCATAATATGCAAGCTGACCCCTTATAAAGTCAAGCCCCAGAGGACACATAAGGCCATGAGCAGCCATAATGATGAGCATTGTTTACTCTTCCTCTCACTGTGCACAGCTAAAAGCCTCACTGTTGTCAGTCCTCTGCTGCACAGAAATACCCGTTGCTTCCCTACCGTTACACCATATCAATAAATTACTGGAAATAGGCCTACACAACAGAAGCGAGCAACCATGTTTCATAGACTACTAGAGGAAATAAACGTCAGATTGTAAGGAATGAAAGGTTTCACATTTGAGAGTGAGACCTAACGAATTATGACTGTCAAAATAAGAAATAACATTAAAAACCACAGCAGCTGCAAGGCTGGTCTCCTACAGGGCAATAACTGGTTGGGGAAGGCCGAGCTGTGTCAAGTATGAAGTATGGATAATACTGGATAATTAGCTAGTTAGTGTTAGCCATAAAAAGTTAGATAGATCTTTGTTGATCTCATGGGGAAATGCAGGTGTCATAGCAGCACCACAGTAGCTAGGCATAAATCACAGGGCAGGCACAGAGAGTATGGTTGGGTGATCCGATGGTAAAACTGAATACAGTAGGGACAATTTCTTTAACAGCAACGATTTAATTAAAAAACCATCATAATATTGAATACAATACAAACAGCATGTGTTTCCCCCTTATTAGGTTATTTACAATAGGGTCCCACAAGTCAGGAGCTATGGCTTCAGTTTCAGTCTGTAACAGCTGCAAAGCATCAATTATCAACATCATCATTGCTGAGATACAGGTTGTCTCGTCGATGATGCATATTCATGTCAGTTGTATTTTAAATACAACTGACATATTCATGTCAGTTGTATTGTACATGGTTCAACCTGTTGTTCAACCATCAAGTTGTTAAATACAGCAAGTCTGAAGGAAGAAAACAGGCATATAACCCTGACATATTATGCATCCATATCTAATGTTTTCTTCTATGGAATCAACACTAGAGTAATTCACTCGTCAACAAGGTTGTTAACAGTCATCTGTTGCAACAGGTACTGTATTTTGTTTCATATAAATGCTGTTCAGTAATTTAGTACTGTGCACTGCACAATCTGAATCTACCGCTACACATGGGCATACAGGTACATCTATAATCCGAGAATGGAGTTGTCATTTATATCCTGTGGTGAGACCTTAGAGTGAGACCAACAGTTAAGAGTTTTTGTTATCGTTTGGTGTGTATTACTAAATATTACTTTACAATTTAGTGTTGGAGGTATCCAATGATAGCTGATATCAGCAATCTGAACCTAGTCAATACATGACATAAAACCATAACATCTTAGGCATACCATCTCAAGGAGGACAACTGGAACACGTGAGCTGAGATATTTAGCTAGCCAAAATTAAGCATCCCACCTAGCCACTTGTTTGTTATATGAAGGGGGCAGGTTAAACCCAAAGTAAACCGTATGTATTTAATTAATCACTAATGTGCAATTAACAGGACATGACCTATATCAGCACCAATGATAAGTATGGTTGCTGTTAGAACGAACAGGCATGTGAAGGGGGTAAAATGGAATAAAACCCCAGCCATCTACATTATGTTAGCTTACAATGCCTTCTGAACAGATAACTGACCTAAAGAGCATAACGTTAAAAAAAAATATATAACGTAATATTACATAATAAGCTTGCTAAACTAGCAGCTGGCAATTGAGTTAGTTAACGCCTGCTCTTGGATGCGGTAGCCGATGTTGTGCTTGGATTTATAGTTAGTTGCGCGCCGGTGCCGCGCGCCTAAAATAGCAGATCTACAAGCCCACATCGCGCCGCGATCCGACCCGCTGTGAGCTTGTAGGTCGGCTATTTTGGGCTTGCAAGGCGATCCGCCCAGACAGACAGCAGAGGAGAGAAGGCCTCGTCCAAAGCCTGTTCCATTGACACAGACACAGGCCACGGTCTGACAGGCCTGACATTACACTTCGTCCAAATGCTGCACAATGATGAATGGCTAACGAGTTGATGGACACACACTTATTGCTTAATGACCGTGAACACCTTATATATATGCGCCAACGTTTGAGCTTATGTCATTGTTAACCAACTGTGGCGTTGTTAACACCATTTTATAACGGGCAACGACCCTGCTGGGTTGGAACCGTCGGGCTTTTAATTTCTCCTCCTTCGCGCGAGCCTCGACAAAATCGACATGTTTTCCACTAAAACAAAGTGTCGACGCGACGTTTTTCATATGAAAATACGTCATTTTTATCGAGCGACACGGTCGCGCGACGAAGTACAAGTTATAAGCCTCAACGTTAGCTAAGATTAGCGTTAGCTTACTAGCGAAACAAAACGTCATAAACCGAACCAAGTAATTATTTCATCAGTATTGGCGTAACATTGGCCAGCTAATGCTGCACCTCTAATAGTGTGCCATCATATAAAACACTGCTAACTATCACCAATGCGGTTCAATTCAACGCAACTACTACTTGATGCCGTTTTGTCAAGTTATCAAACCAGTTAGCCACATAGCTAACGTCAAATAACCATTGCTATTGACAGACAGGGGGCTTCGTCTACTTCCCGAAATTGAATTGGAAAGTGTTATTCTGTGCGGCAGCAATATTTTTTTGTAATATAAAACAAATAAAGACACAACCATGAAATTAATCATAATTCAATGATCGGGACAAAAAGAGTACAACTTGTATTAAACCTTTCACGGACAAAATGCAAACCACACTGACTGCAAGATTGCGTGAGACAATTATAAATGTAGACAACTTGTAAACATGGAATTGTCAGTTTGTAGACAGTCCCAGGGTCCATTTACCAGCTAACACAGCTATAGCTAACATACTAGTCTGGCTAGTTCAGATTGTCATCGGGGGAAGCTATAGCCAGCTAACTGAGTCCGACTGGGTTGCGATGTTAAAACAGCACATTACAGTTTCATATCATCGATTCTGACATACTATTGTACATACAATTGCAACATATGTTACCTAATGGAGGAAATGCTGTCATCGACTGGCTGATAACAGTCGGGTCAGTTCTTGCCGTAACGTTTTGCCTTTGCATCCACTACTACCAGCTGACGCTAATATTAGAGCTGTGTGTGAGGGAGCTAGCAACACTAGCCTGCTACAGAGGTTAGGATAAAGATACTAACGGATGACACAGTGACATCACAAACAATCGGAAGTGTGTAGCCGGGGCCCTTGCGGAATTTGTTTTTCGGTAAGGACTTCCGCGTATCGTCGGTGACATATATAACAAATCCTTGGTATTCAACATTATAGCTACGCGAGGCTAGTTAGGGCTAATTTATATTTCGCCGCGCCGAGCCTATCACTCGGTAGAAAATGACGTAATATTTCAGAGAAAAAAGTGTCGACGCTTGTCGCGTCGACACTTTCTTCGGTGAATTGTTGTTATCGTGCATCTGCTGAGTGACATGCCCGTGCGATGAAAGGGCTATCGCAGCTAGTAAAGCTAACAACTCACCATGAATTCGATAGGACTTCCCCCTCTTTATTCACGGGCTATGTTCCAGCCTTGAGCGATGATGGTTTCGTCGTAATATTACATAAAACGTGGCCTATATCATCGGCTGTTTCCTTCTGAGACACAAACGGGTTGCTGGGACGATAATGATTCCTACTGTGTTCCTTTTTTCCTCCTATTTTTTCGGGTGTTTTTCCTGCGTCACCCGGCGCGCTAGCAAGCAAGGCAAGCCCCCCCGACTGTATCTAGTCCGATCTCTGATGGGGCTCCTTGTCACTTCTGTCCCAGGCAGCCAGCAGTCACTACTCAGTCGGTCACACAACTTGAATCACTTCAACATGGCGGAAGCGCAGTGTGATACAAATAGTTAACAAACCCAGACGACTCTCGGATCTCCAATCGTCAACACTGTCAGTGAGCCAGTTTGCACTGCAACCGAAAACAGTCCTGCAAATGGAACGGAACACGGGCTGGGTGGATTGGACAAAAAAAAATCATAGAATTACGACGACTGACTGACTCCGGGTCCAGCAAGGAGTATCGTCTCCACTGTTTAATTCAAACCTTGAAAGCTTCCCAGACTATTTTGACTTTGCCGCCTCCTATCGTAGGGAATAGGCATTGCAATTGATTTGACTCGACGGTTGATAAAAAAGTGCCCTCCTTTATGTACACTATTAGTCAGGTCAGTTTTCATTTCATTTTCAAGACCAAATCAATGGAAATTATGGAATCATCACATCGCCACAACCAAAACTTTATTGTTACTCTATTTCGTGAATAACAGCACAGGATGATGTTTTCGACCATCATAATTATATTACATATTATATTACCTTGTTCTAAATATCCACAGCCTGACATTGATTGATTGATTCATTCATTGATTCATTTATAGATTTGTTTTATTTCACAGTATGTAATATGGGTACATTTCAAACGAAACATTACAAAAACTGTTGTGGAAGAACCATGATAAAGCATTACACTTGGGTCCACCATTTTCAATTCATCAGAACATTTATATGATGATTTCCTGTTTTTTATAGATTTTTATTTACTTCTAATTTATAACACTTTAATTTATATAATTATATTGTGAAAATGTCCACATCCATTTGTTTACAAACATTCAAACAGTGGTGATAGTTACACTCACCCAGTCAGCATTAACTAAAATATAATACAATATTTCAATCACTCAGCGATTTGCTTGCACCATATTTGGCCGTTCATACATTTGTTGTAAATATGTTTTCAAATACATGCAAATTGGGAATGGGAAAAGCATGGGAATACATCACATAAAAACATTTATCATGAAACATGCGTAAGCTAAGAAAGTAACAGTGGAATATCTATAATGAAGATACATATAAGCTATACATCTATACTACTATGCTATACATATGTACTATGACGTGCTATGACTACATACAATGCACTTATGCTGTCTACATAACATGCTATAAGTCTGTATCAAATGCTATCTAATACTTCTGGGTTCATGGAAATTCCAATAGACTATAAAGCCTGTCATGCACAGCGACTTGTCTGTCTGTCTGTCTGTCTCTCTCTCTCTCGGGGGGCTGGGTACCCCAAAATTACACCAAAATACCCTCAATATTTTGCTGTAAAACTGGCAACTGCATTCGTGCACGATTAGTGGCTGTATACTTTCTTTATTGCTCATCTCTCTTACTGTGATTTTATAGACCACATTGTGAAATATGTTTTACTGTAAAACTGCATTAGTGCACTACATGGCTACAGTGGCTGCATTAATTCAGTACCCCAAAATGACAGCAAAATTAAAACAAAATACCCCCATTTTATTTTGCGCCGCACAGCCCAGGGAGGGTTAATCTGGCCCTGTGTTCAGCTGTACTGTAGGTAGCCCGGGCCTAGAATGTCTGTGATTGTACAGGTAGGCCTATACATTACATGTATTCCCAAATGCATCACTGAGAGTTTATCAGTTAGTGGCTGGATGAACTTGTTGAAACACAGGTGGAGCAGCCAGGAGTTCGCACCTGTACCCCTCCCCCCCCCCCCCCCCCCCCCTTAAATCTGTTTGTCCTTGGCTGCCCCCAACTCGTTCTTAAACTTCTCAGAGGAAAAACAAATGCATCTTAAATTAATAGATCTGACTCACATGAATGATATATGATCAGTATAAGAGGTAGCTTTTACCACACATTTCCTGCTATAAAATGTGGAGTTACAAATCATATCCATACATATTAATACAATACGAGATCTCAAAAACAATGAATAGGGGATATAAAAATGTCATAGTGAGGGTGGTAATAATAGCATTTGAGATTAACCGGACAGATTTTGTCTATCATGCGTTATTATGACCTATAATGACGTCTACCTCTACGACCATGCTAAAGTCAGTCAGACTCACTGACAACCCCAGAGAAGAGCAGAGGAGAGAGAGGCAGCGCGTCAGGGAAAGGGACAGGAAGGAGTTGACTTGCAATCGTTCCATGTCCGGGTTTTCCCTTCCACCAGAATTGTGATCATTCTCGGCAGCAAAGATGGCGGCTGGACAGCGTTTTTCGTAATGAGTTACTGAATAGGGTGAATTTAGGTCGTTTTCTATCGAACAAGAAAACAAAAACCAGCGAAACTTATTCAGAATAAGAAATGTGTTAGAATACGTGAAATCTGTTTTCACTGGAAGTTATTACGAGTCGCTAGTTTTCTTTTTTTTATGTGTGCATCGCTTTAGCTCCGTATTGTCATTGTAAAATGGCTCCAGTGCAGATTGGATCAGATGGGCAACTGGTCCCGCTTGGGGGACCAACCTCTGGTCCCCAACCTCCTCAACCCGGTGCCCCGGCCACACAGGGAGTCCGATTGAGCCTGTTGATTGAGTTTCTACTTCAGAGGACCTACCACGAAATTACCCTGCTGGCTGAACTGTAAGTAGCCTAGGCCTAAACGTAAAAGCTAAGATGGGTAACTAAGCTAACCAGCCAACTAACACTTTCTGCTAATCTGTAAAACGTTGTGTTTGCTCTTCCACTAGCACTCTTCTACTACTGCCAGTGTCTCCCCCATGCAGTCACTGTTTTTTTGTTGGGTTATTTTCCCATCCAAGAGTTTGGAATTGGAAGATACATTCTGTATGTATGTATACGTATATACAGTTAAGCACAGCAGACTTTCTTACACAGAGCAACTTCAGTAAATGGCATGAACCCTAGTCAACAAACGACAGGGTAAGTCACATAAGTAGAGAGAGAGAGAGAGAGAGAGAGAGGACAAGTAGAGCTTCAAATAAACTATGATCCCAGGTAAACCAAGCATCTTATCTGTCTACTCTCTAAAAACATCTAAATAACATTCTTAACATTTGTGGTTATTGTTAAGCAATACGAATAACATGTGTGAAGAAGTAGTAAAGTACCCTAACCAGTAACCAACTAGCCCCATCGCTGACTAGCTTGAGTCCTAGAGCTGCAACAAAAGGGGAGATCACAACCAATGAGCTAGCTAAAATAACGACTATTATAACTTGATGAGATCATGGAATGTGTTGTAATCAATGATCAGGGATTTACCGATCCAACATTTAAATTTGTGTTACTGTGGCTGGTAAATGAGTTCTTCTAGAGAAAATGTCGTGATATGAATGAAACGGTTGACATAACAGGAGCTCGCCATCTGCTACTTCTCAGGCCGTTTACTGGAAATCCCTTTAAATATAATTTGTGGTCAACAAGACCGTAGACACCTTTAGGCTGTTACTAAACTTGGCTGAGCATGATGTGATAGTAATGATGATTTGGTGTCCTTACAGACTTCCCAGAAAAACGGACATGGAGAGGTAAGCCTTCTCTACGAACCAAAACACACATTACATTATTGATGACATATTCTGATAAACTATATATTTTTTCGTCATCTAAACCTCCTTTTCCTTGCAGGAAAATTGAGATTGTCCAGTTTGCCAGCCGTACCAGGCAGCTTTTTGTGCGCCTCTTAGCCTTGGTGAAATGGGCAAGCAATGCTGGGAAAGTTGAGAAATGTGCGGTACGTAGCGTAACAATACTTGCCACAGAATATTGTTTCAAATGTGTTACAAATTACAATTACATTAAGTTAAAACGTTATTTGCCACACACAGCTCTTAAAAACTACTGGTAGTGTAATAACCATCCATCCATCTTCAACCGCTTATCCGTAGTTGGGTCGCGGGGACAGCGTTACAGCTCCACCAGAGTGTAATATATTTTGATCAACTCCATGGATAGTAAACAAATAAAACAAGACTAAGACTAAAGAGCATAAGGGCATGGTACATATACAGTATGTGTTAATAAAAGATCAGAACCACCTTTTTAGCATTAAAGACAAGTCGCCTGTTACAATGAGTACAGGGTTGTTGTTTTTTGTCCATTTAAGCTGTTCTAATAAAGTTACATTAATGTGGTCTATGTTCACCTGCGGTATGTAGGTGGCATTTTATTATGAAGCATTTTTATTACAATTTCTGTTTTTAGAACCATATTCCACTCAATCACTTAATTTATTAAATAAAAAAACCTCATTTACAATAACAATACCATACAGAAATAATAAATAAAACATGAACAAAAAATAATAATATATATATATATTACTCTGTCAAAGAAATAGCATTGTAACTGCATTCACTGTGACACAATAAAGTTATACAACATACAGCTATCACCTTTGACGTCTCACACCCCCAACAGTAGGGTGATTTCACATTATATCAGACACAATGCTAAATCTGTTAATGGTAGGGATGCTAATTATCGCTTAAATCGTTAAGCAATAGTTGATGCACCTTATCAATCTATTCATTGATAAGCAGTGATTTGATTTTTTTTACAAGCATGGCCACCGGCACCACCTCCCTTGTGAGAGTGGTTGCTTACAAAAAACAACATTAAGATGGATTTGATTGGTTCTGGCCACACTTAAAAAATGGTCTCCTCGGTCCTCGTTTACAAGCATTCAGATCTGTAGTTTAATGATTCAAAATGATCCCGTCCCATTTCCAATCTCCCAGATTTTTGTTGGAGCCTGCAATGTACAATTTCTAACTGGTATCCATGTGTTGGTAACAGATGATCTCCAGCTTCCTGGACCAGCAGGCCTTCCTCTTTGTGGACACAGCTGATAGGCTTGCATCGCTGGCCAGAGATGCTCTGGTACATGCCCGATTGCCCAGCTTTGCCATACCCTTCGCCATTGACGTTCTCACCACAGGATCCTATCCTAGGCTGCCCACGTGCATAAGGGTACGTTTCTACCTCTTTAGGATTCCCCATACAATTCACTACTAATAGTTAGAGAAAATGAGCGAGGTGGCTACTATAACATATACATTTGTTCCAACTTCCAACCCAACTCCCTTGTGAAACTTTGTGACAGCTGCTGAAAGTTGGGGTACCATTAATAACCAATATAAGGCAAAATGTCATTATGCTTTAAGTAGCAGGTGACATGTCAAACTAGGGGGTTTTCATGATGCTGAATCCATTCCAAGCATTAGTTTTGCACGAAAACACTCATTGGGCTAAATTCGGCCATAGCCACTTGCCCAAATGTACTGACCTCATCACATTTGTGATGACGGCTATGGCCAATTTTAGGTGAAGGAGTGTTTTTTGTGCAAAACTAATGCTTGCAATGGATTCAGAATCATGAAAACCCCTAGTTTGACATGTCACATGCAACTTAAAGTATAATGAAATTTGGAAAATGTTGCCTTATATTGGTTGTTCAATGGTACCCCAACTTTCAGCAGCTGTCACAAAGTTTCCCAAGGGAGTTGGGTTGGAACAAATCTTTGCAGATTTGCCACACATTTAGCTAATTATCTCTGGAAATGGAAAGAACGGGATGGAACACACAGTTCTCACCAGACCAGGAAGAAGGCAATATGCTAAAACTGCCAGAATTGGAACTATACCGCAAAGAATGACTGGAAAATGTGTTAATATCGGGTCTGTAGAAGATCAGAAGAACAGTCAGGAGTCAATAACCAGACTTCATGTACGTTGTTGTTATGGCAAACTATTATACGTACTGTAACTAGCTTATACTAGTGGTCTAATTGTCAGCTTATTGTGTTTTGTGTGCATTTCAATATAGGATAAGATCATTCCTCCAGACCCCATTACTAAGGTTGAGAAACAGACTACACTGAATCAGCTCAATCAGATTCTACGACACCGCCTTGTCACCACAGACCTGCCTCCTCAGCTAGCCAACCTCACAGTGGGTAAGTCGTTTTTGTACACACGACCATCCCCATGATGGTTAATATCGATATTGTGTGCTAGAATAGATCATTTGGGCGATCACATTTTTAGAACTAACTTCACTGTTCTAGTATTTACTTTTGCCCACTTAGTAATTGTGCCATGATAAAAGTGCTATGATTATTTAGAAATGAATCTCATTGTTTAAATATATTGTGAAAGCATCAATATTGTGCTTTTTAGAGACGGTTAGTTGGCAAGATGGCAAGTCTGGTTAGTCGGCACACATTTAGGTTAAAACTATGACGAGAACCTCTAATTGCCTCTGTGTTGCGTCTCCAGCTAACGGCCGTGTAAAGTTCCGTGTGGAGGGGGAGTTTGAGGCCACCCTGACAGTAATGGGAGATGACCCAGATATTCCCTGGCGGCTGCTGAAGCTTGAGATCCTGGTGGAGGACAAAGAGACTGGAGGTGAGATGGATACAACTGCTGCACACAACCCAGAGAGCCGAGGAGAGACTAGTGGGAACGCGGCGTGTGTTTGCGGTGTCTAGACACACCATGGCAAACAAACTTGAACTACCTTCTGTTTGCTAATTTCTTGACTCTCCCACACTTCTCTGATGTTTTCTTAACCAGATTAACCCTAGCGTCCCTATTTTGTGCATGTCATCATATGGACACGTATCCAGAAGAATTCCCACATTTAAAAAAAAATATTCAAACATTTCTAAAAATGCAGCTCCAGAAGCACGCATTGTGAGCTTAAATGTAGATCAGGTATGTTTTTCTATTCATCATACGACTAAATTCACAGGGCCTATGTGGTTAAAAATGTCTGTAATTTCTTCAACCCCTCCATTTCTTCCAAACCCTGTCCCTCTCTACCTCCCTCTTTGCTGACAGATGGCCGAGCCTTGGTGCACAGCATGCAGGTGAACTTCATCCACGAGTTGGTGCAAGCGCGACTATTTGCAGATGAGAAGCCCCTACAGGACATGTACAACTGCTTACGTATCCTCCTCACAGTGTATGGAGCAATGTTTCCGTTAGCCAGTATAGACGAATCCGTGGAGCGGTGCCTTGTAGGCCACATGTAGGCAATCAGTACTGCGTTGTCACCCTGCTCTTAATGTGACACCGCAACTATATAAACATCATGGGCCACCATGGCTCACCAGGAAAATGCTCTTATTAGATTATTTTACAATTGAAGCATACTATTATTATTTGGATAAAAGTAACACGACCATAACAACCTGTGGTTTAAGTACCAGCAGGCTGCTGTGCACGGCAGTTATCTGATCGATCAGCCAGTCGGTACGATGGTGTTGCACATCGAAACTATCAGACCTACAAACGTGTCGCATCGCACTGCATTGCGAGCTTGTTTATGTCTGCTATATTTCATTATATTACTGTTCACTATAAAAACAGGAACGGTGATAAGGAACGGGAACAGTGATGACGTGGAAAGAATCGCAGCACTAAAATAACAAGGTGTAATGATCAGTTGGTTGCATGTATCTGCAAACATTAATTATGTTAATTATATTATGGCAGACTAATTTATTCGTTGTCTGGAAAAATGTAATCCTGTAGGTCAAGGTGGCCCGATCCAAAAATTGCCTAGCGGAAACCCTGGTATGGTGTATGTGCGCGTGTGTGTGCATGTGCTTTTGTGCCTGTGGTGTTCGTGTGTATCTTATGCGCTCGGTCACACCCACATGCACAGCTACACACAGTTTCTTTGTACCCCGCAGCCTCTTGGATTTGGGCCTAATGTGAACTGCTGCAGTAAGGCCACCCTGTGTATGTCGGAGCTTATAGAGTATCGACTGGTCAAGCACTAACACACGCAGCATCCTAATGAGCCACACAGCTGCAGAGTTCCTTCTGAATTCTCATTTCCATCATTTATAGCCCATCAACACGAGTGATTTCTGTTTGATGGCAACTTCAGGAAAATCACAGATGGGAATGTACTTGTGCTGCAAAGTACTGCTACCGCCATGGCAACACAGCGCTCATATTATCACAACAATAGTGACGTTTGTCATACTGACATGGCCAGTCATTTTACAGTGTGTAGTGTAGTTTCTGCGTGAGACAGTCTCAGTGGCTGGCCTCGCAAGTCGGTCTTGTTTTTCACTATTGCTTCATTCAACAGAGCTGGCTGAATGCCACGGCGTTCTTGGCATATCGGGAATAAACGGAACAAAAGAATGGATGCTCTCTTCCAGCAGCAGGCATGGCTCCTCCCCCTTTACCCCGGAAAGTACATGCTTGCATTCAAACTGTGCAGGGCCTTACTAGACCCTCAGGTGCAGGGGCAAACAACAGCTTGTTAGCTTTCATGCTAACATCAAAGTCCTTAATCAAGCATGCAGCAGAGCATGGCCATGCTAATCCCAATACTAATCAGAGCATCTCTGCTCTGCCTCCCCTTCACCAAAGCTAGTCATGCAGCTTACCCTCTCAAAGAGTTTCCTGTGTTCAGCACAAATAGCCCTTTTAATGGGTAGTGTTTATTTATTTAGTAAACAGGGTATTTGTGTGTTTAGGAAATGTGTTTGTCCGTGTTCTGAATATAGAGGGTGCGATGTGTGTGTGGTACTATCTTCAGTCCTCTGCTATTGGTGTTTTCCCCTCTGCCGTATATCTTCCTTAACCATGTGTTAAGACTCATTCTGCCTATCTCTTCAACTGGAAGTTCTCCACTCCCAGACCCTAATGTTGGTCAGAGAGCGATGGGGAGACCTGGTGCAGGTGGAAAGATACCTGCCCGCCAAATACCTCACACTCGCCGTCTGGAAGTAAGATAACTACATTATATTGGGGGGAGGGGGGGTGAGACTATTCTGTTGGTTGTAGTCAATACCGTTTCCATCTCATCTTCCTGTCTTAACACCCTCTCTTACTCTCTTCTTCAACCTTCCAGCCAACAAGTCTTGGGTAGGAAAACAGGCACTGCTTCAGTGCACAAAGTCACCATCAAGATCGACGAATCGGATGTCTCCAAGCCGCTACAGATATCCCATGAGCCTCCTCTTCCTGCCTGTGACTCCAAGCTCATGGAGAGAGCCATGAAGGTGCATTGAACAGTGATAAAGATGCGTTTCTCATTGAACATTAAAGGGCCACTTCACCCCTTATGTGGGTAATATGCGTTTGTAGATATTTTATTATCTGTACGTGTCTGTGATGTCACAGACACTGGTCTCACTTCCTTCCTGGACTATGTATCCCACCACCGTTCTAGGAAAGCTGTGATTGACAGTTCTTGTTTTTTGCAACTATGCCTAAACCTAACCTCAGTAAAACTATACCTAAACCTAACCTTGACCCTCAGTAAAACTATGCCTGCCCGGGAGCCAGTCCGATACATGGTAAGGCGGGTCTATCCTAGAACGTTGGTGGGATTCATAATCACGAATCTCAGTAAGACAGCCCTCCCCCTCTCCACAAGGTGGGGTGAGTCCACCAAAGCATTATGGTCATTGTAGTAATCCAGTCAAACACACAGACTACAGTATTCTTCTGGCCACAGTGCAAATTTCAAATTGTGCTACTGTTGTCTACTACAAATAACATATATGTTTTGCTTGACTGTCATTTCTTGTCCTGCTCCTGTAGATTGATCACCTGTCCGTTGAGAAGCTATTGATCGACAGTGTACATGCCCGCTCTCATCAGAAGCTGCAGGAACTGAAGGCTATTCTAAAGACCAGCAATCCGAGTGATAACTGTAAGAGTCTACAGTAAACGCCTGTCATTTCTATAGTAAACTCTTGTCCCCCCTTGTCTGTGACAACACATTTACATATCTAATTGTAACAGATTTGTAATACATTGCTTGGCATAAACTCAACTTAAATTCCAAGATTTTCTATATGCAGGATTGTTCAGATATTTGCTACACTGCCCCTTCCTCCATAGGCCAGTCAGTATTATCTTGTCAACAGAATATTGCATTGCCAAGACATTTGGGACCTTAATTTCCCAGATATAATTTATGAATGCACATGGGACACAGAGAGTTGAATGCATGTATATGTTTTCTTTATTGTTTGTCTGTTTTTAAAATGTGTTATTCAGCTTTTATTGAGACCGCATTACCGACTCTGGTCATTCCTATTCTGGAGCCCTGCGGTCGCTCGGAGTGCCTGCATATCTTCGTAGACCTTCATTCAGGGATGTTCCAGCCCATGCTGTATGGAATAGGTAGGTAAAGGGCAAATGCAAAAAGAAGTTAAGGAACAACTTATAAGCTTTAGCATTGGCCTGTGTGTGTTTTACATCTCTAAACCTAGCAATCCCTACTCAACAGAACAGTCCATGCTGGATGACATCGAGAAGACCATCAACGATGACATGAAACGTGTTATAACTTGGCTACAGCAGCTTAAGTATGTATTGTCCACCCCCTGAAATTATACAAGGAATTTGAAATGTGAAATTATTTTAGAATCGTAATCTCTTTCTCTCTCTCTCTGTCCAGGTTGTGGTTGGGCGAGCAGCGCTGTCGACAGTCAGTGAAGCACCTCCCCACCGTGTGCACCGATGTCCTCCACCTCGCCAACAGCACGTCTCATCCTGTGGGCAACCTATCCAAACACAAGCTCTTCATCAAGCTCACGCGACTACCACAGTACTACATTGTGAGTTCCTCGTGCGCGATTCATGAAACCAACGGCGGTCCTTTTACAAGGATTATTCCTTTACCGTCTCTGTCTTCCTTGGTTAAATTATCACGTCTTATTTTCTTTGCCTCTCTTCTTCCCACTCGTCATCTCTCCTTATACCCATAGGTTGTGGAGATGTTGGATGTGCCTGGTTGTCCCACAGACCTACAGTACAAGTATTACTTCCTCTACGTGTCGCTGGTGGATGGCGACGATGGACAATTGCCATGTGCCCAGCTCCTACAGCTATTCAAACCCAACGTCGAGCAACTCGTCCAAGACACCATGTCGGGGAAAGGGGCCCGCCCCGGAACAAAGAGGAAGGTAGATATGTGTAGAAGTCGAGTCTAGGATAAAAGTCAGCTTACTGGTATTCTGATTTGTCGGTTGCTTTAGTACGAAGTAGATTCTTTTGATATGTCGTGTATGTTGAGATTGCATTTCTCTGTGGCGTGCATTAGATGTCTGGACTAGACCAGGGGGCTCTGGAGCCAAAGAAGCCCAAGCGGTCTGGAGAGATGTGTGCCTTCAACAAGGAGCTTGCTCACCTAGTGGCCATGTGTGACACCAACATGCCCTTCATTGGCCTCAGAGCAGAGGTACGGATAATGTCCCCATATGTTAGGGGTTAACCCATTCTGACCTGAGATCAGATTCATATGAGGTTTCCACTGGACACACACTGGTCTGATTACCTGACCTGAGATCAGATTCTAAAAACTCTAATGAGAAATAAGGTTATTCTCTAACCACCTAAAAGAGTGAGGACACTGTCGTCTTCCTATGAACAATTATTACTGTTATTTTCTGTTCTTGCGTCTAATTTTCCCTCCTCACGGATCACAGGACTAATGTGTGTGTGTGTGTGTGTGTGTGTGTCTCTAGCTGTCAAGCATGGAGATCCCCAACCAAGGAGTCCAGGTGGAGGGAGACGGATGCAGTCACGCTATACGCCTTCTCAAGTTAATACACACTCGAGCACAACCATCAAACTATTTAAAGAAATGTTGCTGAAAATATGCTGACCTGCAAAATGGTTTTCCATATCTCTCCCTCTCCCTAGAATCCCTCCCAGTAAAGAGGTCGGAGAGGAGACCCGGAGAGCTCTAGAGCGCTCCCTGCTGGACTGCACCTTCCGCCTGCAGGGCAGGAACAACCGCACCTGGGTGGCTGAACTGGTGCTGGCCAACTGCCCACTAAACAGCACACACAGCAAGGAGCAAGGTTTATACATACACACACACGCATACAAAGCTATCACCTCTGACTATCGGGACCGGCTGAGTTTCTCTAGTTACCGGTACTTTTCTTTTCTTGTCCACCACATTGTTTCAGCCTCTAAATGTGTCCTCCCTCTTTTCGTCCAATCAGCCTCGACGCGGCACGTATACCTGACCTATGAGAACCCTCTGTCGGAGCCAGTAGGCGGGAGAAAGGTGGTGGAGATGTTCCTCAACGATTGGAGCTCTATCAGCCAGCTCTACCAGTGTGTCCTTGACTTTTCACGAGCGCTACCAGGTGTGTGTCCTCTGTGGAATAGATCACTAACTTTTGCTCATTAAATTAAGTTCCTGTTGATTTCATTGGTCATCTGACCAGTTTCATTGGCTTTCATTGGATCAAATCGACAGGAACTGGAGCACATACAGCCCAGGAAAAGTGTGGATATATATAGATCAAAACATTATGCAACGTTTCCGATTATTCCCAGACATGCCGTCGTACCTGAGCCTGTTCTCTGAGATCCGGCTCTACAACTACAGGAAGCTGGTGCTGTCCTACGGCAGCACCAAAGGCAGCTCGGTCACCGTCCAGTGGAACTCCGGCACCCACCGCTTCCACCTGGCCCTGGGCACGGTGGGGCCCAACTCCGGCTGCTCCAACTGTCACAACATCATCCTGCACCAGCTGCAGGAGATGTTCAACAAGTGTCCCAATGTGGTGCAGCTGCTGCAGGTAAATACAGGGGTGTTGGTTCTGCTGCTGCTGCTGCTGCTTTCCCCATTTTCCCCCCATGTTTCCCCATCAGGCTAAATTCCCCACATTGTGTCATATCCCGGCCTACTATTATTCAGTAATTTACACACGTACAGTACACTTTGACAGGAAAAGACTCGCTCACCGTATAAACAAAGAAGTAAAACTCCTTAGACTTGAGACTTAATAATTAAATTAAAGACTTAAATAATTTTATTTTATTTTAAGATGCTGTGCTCATGGTGCTCTGTGCTCATGGTGAGATTAAAAAGCAAAACGTTTTCGGTCCTCAGACCTTCGTCAGTGCTATCCGTACAGTACATACATGCAGAGTTAGTTAGTTAGTCCGTTTGAGTTCTCTATTCAGAAATGCCAATGCCATGATCAAAGATTAACCCAATTCTGACCTGAGATCAGATTCTACAAACTGTCTTCTACATCCTGACAGTTTTCTGGAAAAAGCTATGTTTCTATGTCAGTGGTTCTTCGATTTTTTTTGCACAATGATAGTCAACGGACCAGCGCGTTCATGTATTTGGGGCCTTCATTCGGCCACTATGTCCATTTCGCCTCAGGGTTTCCTCTGGGTGCCTTCTCTATTCATATATATACTCTAAGGTCTAGCCCCCCCATACCTTTTGTCCGACGTTGCTAGTGGTCTTGACCTTAACCTTCCACTGCGTTCCCCCCAGGTTCTGTCCGACACACAGGCCCCTCTGAATGCCATCAACAAGCTGCCCACGGTGCCCATGCTGGGTCTGACCCAGCGCACCAACACGGCCTACCAGTGTTTCTCCATCCTGCCCCAGTCGCCCACGCACATCCGCCTGGCCTTCCGCAACATGTACTGCATCGACATCTACTGCCGGAGCCGAGGGGTGGTGGCCATTCGAGACGGCGCCTACAGCCTCTTCGACAACACCAAGATCGTGGAGGGCTTCTACCCGGCCCCGGGACTCAAGGTATTAATGGCATAGTGACGAGGCAGAGTTATGGGAGTTGCTGCATCTTCTTATCTAGGATAGACGATGACTCTGCCGAAGCTATACCTGGAGATAAATGCCTGTACATACTGGGCCACATGGAGCCTTTATGATGCTCAGCGTCTGTTCCTGTTAACCCATTCTGACCTGAGATCAGATTCATACCAGGTTTCCACTGGGACACACACTGGTCTGATGAACCCATTCTGACCTGAGATCAGATTCTAAAAATGTCAGTCGTTCTTCGAATTTAAAAAAAATAGCAGACCTACAAGCTCGTATCGCGCCACTCGGTGGCGCGATATGAGCTTGTAGATCTGCTATTTTTCAATAGGTAAAGCATAACATGATGCTAACACCAAAATGGGTGCCCGGTCAGAATGGGTTAAACTTTGTCCTTTGTCATCATGTTCTTCATTTTCCTCTATACTCTTGTTTGTCTTGCTTTCCATCGCAGACATTCCTCAACATGTTTGTGGACAGCAACCAGGACGCTCGCAGGCGCTCTGTCAATGAAGACGACAATCCGCCCTCGCCGGTGGGCGCCGACATGATGGACACCCTGGTGAACCAGCTGCAGGCCCAGCAGCAGCAAATGAGAAGTGGTGCCGCGGGGGTGTACCCGCCACTCACGTCGCCACCGACACCGTACCACACCAACGTAGCCCCATCACCCTCCATGATGCCCACCCAGTCGCCAGGTAAAGATACCATGTGGAGCCCAGCTTTTGCTATGTTTTTTATGGACTTGTGTGTGTGTGTGTGTGTGTGTGTGTGTGTGTGTAAATGCATTTCATGTATGTATTTATTGCTGCATGAGCTTGTCAGCACACCATAAATCAAACCATTGTTTTTCAGTCCTTCAGTTCACACTCATCGGCCACCCTGTCTTGCTTAAAGGATAAGGCAGGCATAGGTTTTTTTTCTTATTGTCAACACAACCGACAAAATAAAATGAAAAAGTAACAATGCAGTTCTATGATTTGCAGGATATATTTGTTTTAGCAAGATGGGCTGTACTTGAGGAAATACATTTTTCATTTTGATTATAAGAAAGAAATGTAGTCACTCTGTCCCAATTATGTGTATACATGTCAAAGCAAAACGTGTGCTTATATATATTAGATATTATACATATTAGAGATAATGCATGAGAGTGTGTGTGTGTGCCCTTTTTTGATTGTGACATGAGAATCCCTTTTTGTTTGTGTCATAAACATTGGAGACACGCCTCATTGCCTAGCAGGTAGAAAGCATGCAGCCAGTCCTGATCCTTCCATCCTGCACGGTCTCAGTCCCCCCCCCCCCCAGCAAAAGCCACCGCCCGCTGCCCAGCTTTAGTGCGTACATGATTTTGTGTACATGTTTGCGAGGAACTTGTCAACTTCTACCAGTAGTCTGACGAGCCCCTTTGGTGTGCTGTGCATGTTGTACAGGGACCATCCATACCTCTGGCTCCCCTAGTGGAGCACTGAGGGCACCCTCTCCCTTTGGTCCTACCCCGTCTCCTTCCTCTTTGGGGATAGCCATGGGCCAGACAAGCTTTGCCAGCCCCCACGGTAAGTGGCAGGGTTGCAAGAAAGAGCTGACATGGGGTTAATTACTTGCGCAAGGGTTAATTACTTGCAGCTGGGCTGGGCAAGGACTGGCTAAACTAGTGATATTTTTGTCTAGTCACTGCTTGGCCTTTTTATTGGCAGTGCCACACAGAAGTTAGCTAGCCCATTAGTAATGGGTCTTATCAAGTGGATCGACAGTGGGGCACACTGTAGTTGCATTGTATTTGGATTTTGGGTTGAGTGAAGTCCCATGTGGCCTGCTGATGACGGTGTGTCTTCCCCCCCCAGGTGCTCTAGATCCCAGTTCTCCATACGCCATGGTGTCTCCAAGCCAGAGGGGGCAGTGGCCAGGCTCTCCCCAGGTCCCAGGGCCTTCCCCACGTATGCATGGAATGTCCCCTGGAAACCCGTCTCTCCACTCGCCCATCCCTGACCCTCACTCTCCACGTACTGTGACCAGTAAGCATTGCTCTCTCCTTTGTAGACAAAATTCTGAGATTTACCAGCAGCATTTTTTACAGTATACTTTATTTTACTTTGAAGGGAATGGATCATAATGAAATCTAACGTTAATGTTTGTGTCGATTGCCCCAGATCCCCAGGTCATGCCCAGTAGCATGCCTCCACCCCGTAAGCTACCTCAGCGTCCATGGGCTGCTTCTATCCCCACCATCCTCACCCACAATGCCTTGCACGTGCTCTTGCTCCCCTCGCCCACGCCCTGCCTGGTGCCGGGCCTGGCAGGGAGCTACCTCTGCTCTCCACTGGAGCGCTTCCTGGGCTCTGTCATCATGAGACGCCACCTGCAGAGGATTATCCAGCAAGAGCCCAATGTGAGTGTTGCACAGATCAACAGTGCTTTCACGTACTGTCTTTCTCCTTCTATTCAGCCACTTTCTTCCCCTTCCATTTACAGTAATTCCTCCGAAAACGTTCCATTGTTTATTTTCTAATTCATACCTCGGTTCCCTCCCCTCCCCGCAGCTGTCCATCGTGAACTCCAACGAACCGGGTGTCATTATGTTCAAGACGGAGGTGCTCAAGTGTCGCGTGGCTCTGAACCCAAAGAACTACCAGACGCTGCAGCTCAAAGTCACCCCGGAGAACGCTGGCCCCTGGTCACAGGAGGAACTGCAGGTGCTGGAGAAGTTCTTTGAGACACGGGTAGGTGCTGCTGTTTTCTCCACACCACATGACCAAACACAAAGGAAACAAGTCCCCAGGACCTTCTTGTGTTATCCTTTTTAGCCTAAATGTTTTACTTCTTTTGTGCCGTTTGCATTTGTTTGACAAAGCATTCATTCTATCAATCAATGTACAGATACAGTAAACAAGTTGCTGCAATATAGTAAAAGGTTAAAACCGCACGGGCACATTGCTCGAACAGCAGTTTGATTCCTCATACTGCACATGCAAGTCGCACATGACCTCTGTGCTTAACCCTGTGCGCAAGCTCGTCAGTTGAGCCCCATGGTCAAAACCGTTTACGCTCATTCATGTATCTATCTATCTGGCCCCCGCTGTGGTACGTTTTAGTACTAGAATCGGCCACCATGACTTTCGCGCTTCACTTCTCCCTCTTGGTTTCAGAGGCTTTGGTATTATACTGGGAACAGAAACCATTAACAAAAAGGTACTGGGAACATAAAGCATGTCCAGTACCTTTCTGCAAAAATAAAAACACATATTGTAGCCTAGGTATAAGGGAAGCGGACGAAGAATAGCCTTGAAGGTCTATTGGTGGCCAGAGCAGATCCTCCTATCTGAGCATATAAGACACAGCAGTGAGTGAGTAGTTAGCAGTTTGTAATGAATGAACCTCAGAGAAGCATAATAAGCTTTGTCTGTCTAACATATGAAGACACTAAAGAAAAGTCTCTTGCTTCTATTAATGCATTCGTTCTCTTGTGTCTTCTGCTGCAGGTGGCTGGTCCTCCTTTCAAGTACAACACACTGAATGCCTTCACCAAGCTACTAGGGGCTCCCATTAACATTCTGAGGGACTGTGTGCGCATCATGAAGCTTGAGCTGGTCAGTGACGCTATGTGCGATTGTTGCCATGTATGGTCACAACATTTTTTTCTTTCTTTTTGTAGATATTTTGTGTGTATAATTCTCTGCTTACCCCCCCCCTTGCCATCCCTGTCCGTCCCTGCAGTTCCCAGACCAGGCAAGCCAACTGAAGTGGAACGTCCAGTTCTGTCTGACTATCCCACCCAGTGCACCTCCCATCGCCCCTCCTGGAACCATCGCTGTGGTGCTCAAATCCAAGATGCTCTTCTTCGTACGTTTCACAACCATTATATTATACATTATAATGATTAATTTAATTTTGTATTTTATGTTTTACCCGGAAAGATAAAAGCTGCATCTACCCAGATTTTGTTTAACCCATTTTGACCTGAGATCAGATTCTAAAAATGTCCTCTACATGTCCGTCGTTCTTGGGTTTTCAAAAACAGCAGACCTACAAGCTCATAGCGCGCCACCGAGTGGCGCGCTATGAGCTTGTAGATCTGTTATTTTTCAATAGCTAAAGCATAGCATAATGCTAACACCAAAAGGGGTTCTCGCCCAAAATCGGTTAAAGAAGATATTGTACACGTATCATCTTGCATATTGTAATGAGTGAAGAATACAGTGTGCCTTCATATCCAGCTGTGAAATTAAATCGGCAATGAGAATTACATTTAATTGTCTAAATGTAAAGGGTGTACGTTTTACACCATAAACCCCTCTGTGTTCATTTATCAATTTGTATATTTGTACACTCACAGTTAAATTAAAACCAGAACTGCTTTTCCACCTGTGTTCCAATCCCAGAAAGGACATAAATACCGGACTGCAGCCACTGTGTGGGCGGGAACCCCTTTTGGTGTTTTAAAGCATTATGTTATACTTTAGCTATTGAAAAATAGCAGATCATTATTGTGAAATGTGGCGCAAATCTTTGAATATATATTATTTCAGAGCCAACGTTTTTAATACCAATCTTTACTTCTGAGGGGTTCCTGCAACAACATATTGGCCAATTGCATGTAGTTTTTGTGGTCCTCGACATTAAATATTGAGCACCACTGATATAGAATCATAGGTATTTCAGAAAACTGTCATGATTTTAGAAGACATTTTTTAATGTAAATCTAAATGGGTTAAGAGCTATTTTCTAAATGTGTTCACCCTGTGTCCTCTGCTGTGTGTGTCCCCCTCAGCTCCAGCTGACCCAGCGGAGCCCCGTGCCCCAGGAGCCCGTCAGTATCATCGTACCCATCGTGTACGACATGGCCACCGGCCTGACTCAGCAGGCCGACATCCCCAGACAGCATAGCTCCTCTGGGGCCGCAGCACTTATGGTGTCCAACATCCTCCGGAGGTTCAACGAGCTGCACCCGGCCAGACAGGGTAAGGCCTCTCACACACACAGTGAAGAGAGGAGAGTCCGCACACAGGTTTGCTCCAAGGTGTTTGCTTTTTATTCAATACACCATAAATAAGACGCAACGTTTCGGCCGTGAACGGCCTTCATCAGGTGATAATCGGCAGTATGTGACAACTCCCTTTTTAAACCCAGTCGTCGCATCACGTGACTGATGACCACTGCATGGGCAGGTGATTCACTAACACCAATAAGTGACATGACAATAAATATAACAATAAATATGAACATGAATGACCACCACAGCAAGCAAGTTTACAATAAGGCAACACAGTTTCAAAAGAACAGTTTCAATCAAACTTGCTGGGTTTTTTTCTTGTTACAGACTGTTTTAGTATTTTTTAAATACATATTTTTTATATTTGAGATTTTGCTTTTTTTTTGTTAAGATTCTCACACACACACACACACACACACACACACACTGGCATGTGCACAATTTCCTCGCTACAATGCAATTTGCAAAGAGAGAAGAAAGAAGAGCCCCTTTAAAACACTAGCATGACTGAAGTAAAATCAGACGGTAGTAGCATGTGCTTAAATTCATATTTAGAAAATGTTTCAGATGTCAAAGATGAGATGAGATGATGGAATGGTGATGGAACCTTCTGAAAGCTTCATGGGCAAAGAAAATAAACTTCAAAATCTCAAAAAGAAAACTGTCAAAATGACCTCAGACATGCTAGTGTTAAAACCCCCCAACTGCTCCCCGGATGCTGTATTAATGGAACGTGCCCATGGCTCCTAGTAGGTAGGATAGCTTAAATACAGAGGACAAATTTCACATAATAAATGTAGTCCATAATGTACTAATTATTATTATAAACGAGAGGATAATCTGAGAAGAAGGATGCTGTTCTATATCATACCTCCTGGCCGTCAGAGGGCGGTGTTTTCAACACCTCGATATACATCACGTGCATAGGTCGAACGTTAATACCAAACCAACATTGTCACTCGTGACCTCGTGGGTGCGAGCTACCAATATAGGTTCCCCACACACACACAGAACACCCTCATGAAATATTTTCATCAGGATTCCGAGTGACAATAAACTCTGGCGGTCATCCAGTATTCATAGAACCTTAAGGTGCATATAACTAATTAGTTTTATGCATAACTCTCGTTTTGCACTGACACAACACAAACGTTACTGTTACTCTGATGTCTTGTAGAACAAATCTCTCTCTCTCTCTCTATATATATATATTTATATATAATTTGTTTGTTTTTTCTCAGGTGAATGTACAATATTCGCCTCTGTTCAAGAGCTGATGGCCAACCTCATACTTCCCCCTGGTGGTCGCCAGTAGCAAGAACACACGAGCCCAGTGGGACAGTCTGCTCCCTCAGACCTCATACAGGGAGATTTCCATTCCCAGGGTCAGATGGAGTAGACGAGGACACAAATAACTGGAGTTCCAAGATGTCATAATGCAACATATCCCCCCCCCCCCTCTCTGCTTCAACCAATGTACAGTTCTTCCTATAATAAAAGCCAGTGAATTATGCAGAATTGTAAAACACATTTATTCTTGATAAAAGCCAACATGTCATTCAAAGAAACAACTGTTGCTACAGAGGTGTATCTTAAAATGAAACTGATGCAAAAGAATATTCAAAAAAAGAAAGTGTTTTTGTTCCCAGAGAGGATTATATTATTGAAAATATGGTTGTTAACCAAAATATGTATATTGTTGTATATTTGAGTGTTGAACAGAATCCTACGCAGTTGAGTTAGATTTTTGATAGAAATTGTCTTCACATTCTTTTTTTTATAATGCCAGATCAATACCATTGTGGTATTGGATATATTCTTTGGTAGCACACTATTTAAATGTCATCTTCCCTTTACTATGTCAAGACCTCAACCTTTTCAGTTGAAGCTGTCACTTTGAATACTGTAAAACTGTGACAAACTTTATAAACCAGCTGTATTTTATTATGACTGCGTTTGAGTCCTGGATGAATAATCGGAGACTTCTTGTCTTGTCTTTGATTACTATTTAATAAACCATGCCTAAAACTGACTTTTGCCTTCAGTGCTTCTGAAATATTTGATGGATGTGAGTGAAAGGTTGTGAGTTGTGACAGCAACAATAACTTTCTTCGCAACAATATCTCTGCGAATCCACTCCACGGTAAAGAGTCTAATGACAAATCAGATTCAGGTGCCTTCCAGCATGCTGTGGTCCAAAACATGACATCATTCTGAATGCCGGGTGGTCTTCTATCAGGGAGGCGTTCAAGACAGCGAATCGGTTGCAATCAGGTTGCAATGGGTGTGGACATGTGGAGTCGCCAAGCGATTGAATACCTACATGAATATAGGCTACTTTTATTGGATTTTAAGCATTTTCTTCTGTGAGAGCTACGTTTGCCTGCACTTGATGCATTTTTGCATTGTGTGCGCTACAGTGCGCGAAAACCTTTTTTTATTGGCATTCGCTTCGCCCATTCTGAACGAGCTCCTTTGAATGCAGCCCTTGCGTTAGACAAATAGTTACAATCAGATTCGACAAAAGAAAATTGTGTCATATTTTTCAATACCGAACAATATAGGTAGTGTTACAGTCACAGACGCAACCGCTTATGCATATAGGATCTAATTTCTATGTTTTGTTTTAATAGTTTCATCAGAATAGGCTATAGGCTACTGCGATTATCAAACACTGCAGCCGGTCAGATGATGGCAGTAAGCATCTCTGAACCGCTCTGCCATCCCTGTGTTTATCACGAGAAATTTAAAGGTAAGTCTCATCTTCACCGTCTGAATTTAAGCATGTGTTGTTTCACTTTAAGACTAATGGTGCCATGCAATTTATTTATTATATTGAATGAGTAGGCTACATGACATCACATTATTCATTCTGGTCTGGTCTGGTCTCCGATCAGAGCCTATACTCTCCAAAGAAAAGGGCTGCACCTTATTTCAATTCGGTCCATATAGCAGGCTACTCCTCTCTGTCCTCATTCGTTCACTCTCCATTCATCTGATGCCAGAAATTAGTAACGCTGAATTCTACTGATCATGCGAAGAGTCAAGAGGACCGTGGGAATGTGTGAGGCAGGAAAGGGGATTGTCAGTGCCGTTCGGTTCATATGCGCTTGACGACATGTCCTTCTGTTTTGTATCACCCATGTGGTCAGTTGAACTGCAGGTGAAGAGACCACTGATGCCCATTCAGTTAAGTCCTGAACAGGTGGGTCTGGAGATGTTGTGTCTGTGTGGACAACTAGACCTCCTCATCAGGGCACAGGTAAACCAGGTATGACAGGTATTTAAAATACCAGAATACTGTGTGTGTGTGTGTGTGTGTGTGTGTGTGTGTGTGTGTGTGTGTGTGTGTGTGTGAGAGAGAGAGAGAGAGAGAGAGAGAGAGAGACTGTATGTGAGTATACTGTAGGTAGCCGCTGGCTACAGTATAGGTTACTCACCAACTTTAATGTTGAAGTTCCAGGAGCAGTTGAGCCAGGACTGCAGTCCAGAGGAGTCAGACACTTTCCAGGTTCAAGGTCAACATTTTATTTTATGTTTTTGTTATTTTGGGGGGCTTTCTTTGTGGCCCCCCTTGTTTTAATACCTGGGGTTGATCTGGTTCCTTTCTTTTCCAGTTTTCCACCCGCCTAATTCAGTTCAGTAGTGTTTCTGCTGAAAATTAATTGGTTCAGAACCCTAAATAAAAGATTTGTTTGGAACTGGAACCACTTTTCCACCGGTTTGGAACTGGTTCCGTTCTTTACTTCTCAGTCCATGAGCCTCCAAAATTGGAACGTTAATTATGAATTTAGTGGTCAAAACCATACCAATATTAAATTGTTTATAGGGTCAATATAACTAAATTAATGTATGATAACTCTTCCACAGGAGTAGCTTTTTCATATTTGTCACACATTTTGTAATTTTCACCTATACAGTAGGCCTATACGTGATGGGTGAATAGGTAAAAATATTAATTAATTATGTTAATTAAATAGTTATCACCATGAAACTTTCCCTGCAGTTGATTACTTACACGACGACAATGATTTATTGTATTACAAATCTTCTGAAATTGTACATTTAAATATGCAAATTATGCATTATATAGGAAAATATGCAAAAAATTGAAAATGTGAAAAATCTATTATCATATATATTAATTTACTTATATTGATCCTACAAACAATTTAACATAGGTATGGTTTTTCCCACTCAATTCATCAGTAATGTTCCAATTTTGGAGGTCTGGCTCATGGACTAAGAACCAAAAAGAACTGTACCGGTTCCCAACCGGTGGAAAAGGGGCCTTAGAGATATTGGACAAATTGCAAGCCAAGCCTGCATGGAATCGAACCTAGGGGGGCAACTGGGGACTCAGTGTTAGGGTGCATTTGCTATACCCATCCAAACCCTTCATTTGCAATGGTATTGTTGAGCAGAACTTGAAAGGGACCATATGAATAACAATATCTGTGCTTCGACCACACAGGAGCAGAAATCCTTGACCAAATGCTGCAGTGCCTTGAACATCTACCAAAGCCTATGCCACAACTAGAGGTATTACCTATATCTAAAAGTATTACAGTCCAACGGTTTTAATGCCATGTCATGTTATTACCGAAGCATTACAAATTTGTAAATGAAATAAGATAATTAATTACAGGTTAGGTTACTGTCTACGCAGCGTGATGAAATGATTAGCCTGTTTATAAATGTGTCTCATGCAGGACTACTTGGATATAGTTGGTCTGTCGGCCATGTTTCCCCGTGTGGAAGTGTTCCTCATCCAAGGTAGCCCAGTGGACATGTTGGAGCGACCACCCATGGATGGTGAGGGGTCCATATGCAGATCTCATTTTAACCTTTGTCTCCAGATTGTCAGGTATTCAGCAGCATAAAACAATGAACCTCGACAAAACCTTCATTACTGAACTATAGGAACACAACTCACCCAGAGGGTTGACATAATAATAATAAAGAATGGCATAAAGACTGAAACGGTATAGAGCGTCGCAGTCCCGCCCCCTACCATGGCCCAGGAAATTATTCTCCGTTCATTTTCCTCATAGACATTTCAGAAAGTATTTATTTAAAGACATTTACGCCGCGAACAAAGCCAACTCTTGTCGTGACAAATCATGACAACAAACACCATTTTTCGGGCCAAACAAAGAATTAGAAAGTAGGAAAAAAAACGGCAGGTTACAACACTTTTGTTGTTGTTTTTCTTCTATGTAATTATTTGTTTTGTCCAAAATAATGTGTGTTGTCATGATTTGTCACGACTCGAGTTGGCTTCGTACGACGCTTAAAAGGGCTTTAAATAAATACTTTTTGAAATGTCTATGGGAAAAATGCATTGTGATTAATTTCCTCGGCCAGGCGTCGTCATGTAAGGGGGCGGGACTGCGACGATCTATAGTGAATTCATAGCACTAAAAAAACCAAAAAAAACTGCTAAATTAACTGACAACCATTCACATTTAAAGAAAAAAGACAAATCAATAATGTAATAAAGACCAAGTTCACAAAGGAATAAAGGATGCAATAATGTGTTGAATTGGATATACCATCTGTGTTCTAGAATACTTCTCCCACATTGCCAAACTCAATCAGCTCCTAGTCCTATGCCAACAGCTAGAGGAGGACGTGAGGCACCTTGGAAGCCACAAATACATTGCCCACCAGCTCTCGGTCATCTATGTGAGAAAAGTAGTCACTCATGTCGCATTATATTGAGCTATAATCTTTTCTATATCTGTATTAAAGTTCCTTTCACTGTCGGTCACCATGTATTTCTAAATTAAACTGTCTCGCAGCACATCATCTGCTCGTTTAGAGGAATCCGGTGTTTGTCTGAAATGAAGAAAGACATTGAGGCCAACTTCAAAGAGATGAAACAATCTCTGGTGACAGAGGAAGGCTCCAGGCAGGAACCACAGTTGGCAGCACCCTACATAAGCTGGTAACAGAAAATCAAAATATTTTATGTAGAAAAAACATACAATAATAACTGTGCTGATATCTTGGATATGAATGATTGAGCTTATTAACTGTTTATTTGAAACGGGCGAAATAATAAAAAGAGGCCACGAGGTGGCATGATACTTAAATGAAATAATTCATTCATTCATTCATTCATACAATATTTTGGTAATGTCTTGGTAGCCTATAGTTCTGCCTAGTGTATTTCATGCTACTTTAAACTGATTTGTGTCTGTGTGTCCCTTAAAGGATATTGGAAATAACTCACACCATAACGTCACTTGTGTCCTCGCTACCAGAGGAGCTGACAGAAGACCTTAGCCTGCCCATGGCTTTTGTGTCCCAGTTCTTGTCCTGACTTATCCTATAGGACAACCCATCTAACCATGCAGCTTGGAAGCACCCTGGGTACAATATGCGCTGTAGAGTGCATAGCTGAAATTTGGCGGAAGTAGCGGGATTTTGGCGGAAGCACCGCTCAAGGAAATGACGTTGACACTTTACAAATCTGTTTACATTCTCCGTGAATGAAACAAGTGTTGTGATTGGTCAAAAGCATATTGTATCCGGGGGAAATACATCTGACGGATGTTCCGTCCCAACATTTCCGCCTATATGCACTCTCTGCCTTATATTGTGGCCAGGCTTTTCTCTTCGCAGATGAGTATAAGGCTGGGACCGAGGCTAGTTTGGAAGTGGTTTTGTTTGTCTCCTGGATATATGCATTCTAAATGAAGGAATGTGCTATTTAACTGACTGCAAACAAGACATGGGGTCTAATAACGATGTGTCTTCCATGTGGATCTTGGACGTCAAATGGCCAGTCTATGATGTCAGTCATCTACATAATTGAGAAAAGTTTCAGTCCAATCTGACCTCCGTTGACTGCCAGTAGGCTACAAAGTTAAAGTTCTAAAGAGAACTATGTCCTTGACCTGCTGGCAGCAACGTGTACAAGACATTTGGCACTGGTCGCCCCAGTGTCGCACACAAAAAAACACACAGTCACACACACACACACACACACACACACACACACACACACACACACACACACACACACACACACACACACACTCTCTCTCTCTCTCTCTCTTCTTGACAGCTTGCCCCATATAGGAGCCATGTCATAAAAAGGTGCTAAATAATGTAATTATTACTGATCAATTACGGTTTGTATACTGGCTTTAAATTACACAATCTGAATTCTGAACTGTGTGAATATTGATGTAGGTCAATATTAATAATATTAGTAATTCCCTGCAATGTTACTTATATGTCATATTTCTGCATTTTTACCAAAATGACAATAAAAGTTGTATGCAATAGAGATCTATATTTCATGCAATTGACATGATTGAACATGAACAATGCTTGACTGACTGAACGTTTGCATTTGAATTATTCAATAGGCCTACTCACTAAAATGCATGATCCTGCCTTTTGTTCGACTCTCACTTGGCTTTAGAATCACATATTTTTAGTTGCTTGCATGCATACAATGATGTTTTTGTTGGTGAGATATTATATGGCTACATTTACAAATTTAGTAGCCTGCAGTTCTGGATTGTCACACATTTCAGAAAAGTTGTTCATCATTGCTGTAGCAACAGTGCTCTCTTACATGATGGGTGATGATGGCATTCCCACACAGCAGAGGTGCACGTCTCGATCGTCTCAGACAGGTCCAGACTCCAGACCCTATATGCTCCAGACCAGACATGTTTCTGCCTGGACGTTGCGTCGCACTGTTGGAGGAGCTGAAGGCGTTACAGTCATGGGCACAGTTGCCTGGCTGAGACTGAGTGATAGTCAGACTTATCCAATCATATACTGGGCTTTCAGACCTTAAGAAAATGTCGACCAATAGGCTGCTTGTTCCAAACATACCATGATAGGCTGTCCCAAACTTTATGGACGCTGGAAAAAATGAGAAGAAATCACAAGCTGTCAACAAACACTCGCAGGAAAAACAAATCGCGTCGTATACAAACATTGTTTAATAAGGATAATAAATAATATGAACTGAAGTCAGAGGATACGGACTAAAGATGTCGCTGCATGGGCGTGACTTCATTCCAGACTGTCGACTATGATATGGTTTCCTTGAATCTGCGTGAGTTTGTTTTTATTCTCTTTATAATGTTATCTGTTTCAGTTTTGTGTTGTGTCTGCAGGGTAGTCGTCTACAGGTATGTTTAGCTCTGCTCCACAGCCTCCACTAGGCTATGATCGAGCGTGTGTCAATCAAATAACTAATGTCAAAAACGTTTCATTATAGAGTTGTATTAAATATTTATTCTCCATCCAGTCCAGTCATATACGTCAGTATACAAAATAATCACAATAAAATAAACATAAACGGCCAAAGCCATACAGATGTATGATACATCTGTATGGCTATGGTGGTGGTCCACCAGCCTAACATAACAAACATAGTCGAAACACTATAGTTTGCCTCCCATCAGCAACACCCGCGCTTCATATCAGGGACAACAGTCAGATACAACCTTGGCCTTGATTGACAAGCCCAGTAGTGACGTCATCAAATAGACACACGGCTCAAATGGCTCTTTTAATTACAGCATTGATCCTGCAGCCTGAATTTGTTTGATTGATTGAATACTTTATAGCAGTTTTCAAAATGGGATAATCATACCGGTATGGTAAAAAAAAGTCTGAAGGGCTTGTTTCCATTCTTGTCCTGTGTATTCAATTGTGATACATCATACAATAAATCAGCAACAATAATAGTAGCAATGAACTTATTTGTATAGAAACAGGCTTAGAAGACTTTTCTAGGACCATGTGCAAATTGCAGACAGGTGCTCTCTTATGGCGGTTTTAAAGGAGGGTAAGGAGGAGTCACAGTTTTTATGGCTGTATGCCATTCCACAGATCTTGAGATACCGCAACAAGTCCTGTAGGATGATCTGAGACAAGAGATGATACAAGAGGCTGCAGCTAAGGCATCCTCTGAGCAGAAGTAAGGATATACATCCCCCCTTTTTGTTGTTGTTGTTGTTGCCATGTTTAGGTCAGAATAATTGTTCTGTTCATCAATTTCTGTCTGCGTGTTTCATTGAAGTTCATATTAATTAGGGAAAATTAGCTAAATGTGTGGCAAATCTGCAAAAGAAATGCTTACCACTAGATTTCTTCACAAATGTGTTCATAAAGGTGTCTACCGTCACAGAAAAAAATGGTTCCAACCCAACTCCCCAAATTTCATTATACTTTAAGTTGCATGTGACGTGTCAAACTAGGGGGGTTTCATGATTCTGAATCCATTGCAAGCATTAGTTTTGCACAAAAAACACAAAATGTGATGAGGTCAGCACATTTGGGCACATTTGGGCAAGTGGCTATGGCCGAATTTAGCCCGAATTCTCATGCAAAACTAATGCTTGGAATGGATTCAGCATGATGAAAACCCCTATAGTTTGACATGTCACATGCTACTTAAAGCATAATGACATTTTGGGATGTTTATATTGGATGTTTATGGTAGGCCTACCCCAACTTTCAGCAGCTGTCACAAAGTTTCCCAAGGGAGTTGGGTTGGAACAAATGTATATGTCATTGTAGACACCTTTATGAACACATTTGTGAAGAAAGCTAGTGGTAAGCATTTTCTTTGCAGATTTGCCACACATTTAGCAATTTTTCTCTAACTATATGTTTGGTTTTCCAGTGAGAATCCTGGTGTGGAGAGGAACCCCTCTGGAACTGTCAACCATTCAGGAGATGAGTGTGGGAATGAGAACAGGCAGAAGAGTGTGGTGGGTGTCGTCTGATGACGATTGACTGACTAGAAACGGGTGTTTTATCACACTTCCATAGGGAGTAGATGGTCGATATGGTTACCGTTAATAATGTATTTTTGGAATGTGCATTGGTGAGGCAAAGGGGTCTCCTACAGGAAGCAATAAAGAACACATTTGTTTATGTTTTTTTTCTACCAAATTCTTATTTGGTTATGGGGATTCAGTAATGTGTTCTTAATTTTGCTCTTCGTAAGAGTGAGCAGTTGTGAGATAAGATAATAAATAATGGGGCCATGACAAAATGGAGGAGGATGCAGGCAGTGTAACACTTTTAACAATAATTTATCAGTGTGATCAGTGTTGTGTGGGGTGTTGTATGGTGTGTAAAAGTAAATCAAGGCATAAAGTCAAAGGAGCTGAAAGGTGCTGTCATCAGGAGAGGAACACAGAGAATGGCTGGCAAGCCCTCTTTTTATTAGCCTCGGTCCCAGGCTTACTTATCTGCAAATCTTTTTTATAGGGTTCCAGGAGCACTGGCCAGGTGCTCCCAATATACCCAATTGGGAAGATCTGTGGGGGGGGGAAGACACTAGAGATAAACACAGACAACACAGACCCTGCAGGTCAGGCTAAAGGGGATGTGACAATAAACAAACGTGTTTTCTCCCCCTGTCCAGCCGGGGCGCCTGATGGAGGGGAAAGGAACTGGTTGTAATAACGTGTTCCTTCCACGCGCTACGTCCAACCAGGGAAACTCCCCCCTGTCAGGTGTAAAGGAGCAACTTGGACACTCAGGCATGAAGGAAGCATGAGTTCAACTCTCCCCTAATTGTCCCCCATATATGGGGACTAGGTTGGTGGAGGGTGTGTAGAGCCCAGGATCACATTAGATGATTGACACAGGGGTGAAAAATGGGTTACAAAATCGTGGGATAAAAAATATAATATATAAAACAAACGTGTTTTCAGTCTACCAATTTTGTTTGTCTAATGCCAGGAAACATAAGTTCAGTATGAATTCATATTATTTAATTATTTCATTGATTTGTTTAAGGGTTGGATTAAATGCATGGGCTAAACTAAATCATTAGTATACTGGGGTCCATACATCCCAATGACGACTACCGGTATATAAACCAGATGATATTGCATGCATGCAATATCAACTTCCTTTTCATTTATTGTGTCCCCCACTACTATTAAACAGCATTTACAGCATCACAGAAATGTCTTCTGGGTTCTGGGTTTGTGATTTCCCTATATCCATAGGGATATACGTACCTATACCTATTCTTTACAGAAAAATCTACTATCTATTGTGAGGGGGCGTTACCTATGCTAATTACTATGCTAATTAATGTCCATGCTTCTTCCAATTTATGTTCAAGTGTGATTTATCATTCAGCACACCTGGGCAAACACAATTTGGATGTTAAGAACATTTGGTGCATCTGGAGTTCACTTCACAACTCTGTATAACATATAATCTCAATGTCCCTGTGTAACCCTCAGAGGGGAAAGAAAAGAGCACGGGAGGGCTCTGAAAATGTCAAACATGGTCGTGCCAAGACCGGCCGTGGTGGTGGTGGTGGTGTCAGCAGAGCCAGGAGCGGCCGGGGAAAACAGAGCAATGTTGAGGCGGTCACCCTGTTCGAGGTCGTCACCATGGGCAGAAGTGCCATGCAGGTAAAGGAAGATGTGTATTACTAAACAGTTGGGTATAGTGTACTCTCTTAGTGTACAAATTGATGCTTATGAATGATGGTTTTTGTACAGGATATATCTGTATGAGACGGATCGATGATCAGTGACGTGTGCTTCATCTTAACTTCACCTGTCATATTCATTGTACAGGACAGTCCCACTTATAGGCTATCGTGTCCAAATTGACAGCCCCTAAATCTAGAATCTATCCTTGGGCTGCCTGTTTGCCTAACACTGGCCAAGAACAGCAATAAGTTAATATGAGCCAGTATGTTTTGTATGTTCTATACTGTCAGCTTTGTTGGTGATCAATGTTTGACATCATACAGGCAGTGGTTGATGATTGGATCGAGGCTTATGAGTCCGACCGAGACTCTGCACTACTCGACCTCATCAGCTTCTTCTTTCAGTGCTCTGGCTGCAAAGGTAAGCACTAAGCAGTCACTGTCCGCATGCACTCACACAGGGTCGAACTCCACCTTAGCGCACAGCCGCGGACAGAAGAAGCTGCGTTTTACGTCATTTCTGAGTTTTTAGACAGCTGGTGGATGGAAAAGAAGCTCCACCCCCGCGGCTGACTGCCGCGGAGGAGAGCATTTCCGGGAATCTGTCTGTCGCGTCAGTCAAAAAAAGAATAAGGCAACTTCTGCTGTCCGCGGCTGTGCGCTAAGGTCTGCCCAGAGGGACAGTGTGCGTGTGCATGTGCATGAGAGGGAATACCCACATTCTTAATTATATTATTCTCATTTCCAGGTGTGGTGACTGCAGAGATGTGTCAAAACAGACAGGACAGTGAAGTCATAAGCAAGATGGTGGAGAGCCTGGATGAAGTAAGACCTCTTTCATTCATATATATCAATTATATAGGATACTGAAATGACTAACTGTGGTTATATAATGTATTGTGTATGTATATGTATGTGTTTTAGGATGCTGGTCTACAGTACAAGAAGTTCCTGGCCTTCCCATGGATCCTCACAGTCACATGGCCCATGGACATAGTCAGTACCACAGTCAGGTTTTCTGCACCACGTTTCTTTTTACACCATGGCTCTGTAAGAAGCTAGCCATCTACTTTATTAGACGTTCTCTCTCTGTCTGCCTGTCTGTCTTTATGTCCGGAGGTAATGCCACAAAGCCCTTCTTAATTAAACTGGAACAATTAATTTGAATGTGATAACCCATAATTTTCATTCTAGTTCATTTAACACACTCCCTGTGGGGCATTTATTTCTGTGTTGTAGGACAACGTGGAGTACCCTCTGGTCCAGCCAGGGCCATACGGTCGCTGGTTCCACATAGAGTTCTGTGACTTTGTGTCAGTGCTGGTGTCTCAATGTCAGCACAGCGTCATCTTTGAAAACTACCTGATGAGCATCCTCATCTCCCTGCTCACAGAGCTGTCCGACTCCTGCGTCCGAGCCTTCAGACACACATGTACCCTAGCAGGTATAATAGAATTTACACACACTATATTGGCTATATCGGTCTGATCACTATGGCCCCCTTTTCCACCAAAATAACTTTGGTTCTATTGAACTGGTTCAGTTTTAGATTCTTGGGACCTTGGTGCTTTCACGGAAACCCCAGTGGACAGAGCGGAAATTGTGAATTGTGATATTTATTGACTGAATATCCATGAATAAGTATGGTTGAGCAATACATTCCAATTCCACAATATCATTATTTGAATGAATAATAAATATATCGAGGCACTTGGGTGGCGCAGTGGTAAACTCCCTGCCCTGCACCACCACGGAGGTGGTGGGTTAAGGCTCATACATAGTCTGGATTTTCGGTGGTGAGGGGACCACCGAACTACAACATGACGTCACGAGCCGCGGTGAAGAGCCACCGCTCCAGCCCTTCTCTCTGTTTTTACTCACCACCGCTCAACGTTATTTCAGCTCCGGT
This sequence comes from Protomyctophum bolini, assembly GCF_963924005.1. NCBI lineage: Eukaryota > Metazoa > Chordata > Actinopteri > Myctophiformes > Myctophidae > Protomyctophum > Protomyctophum bolini. The sequence continues at coordinate 9,717,080 of NC_137877.1, read as the reverse complement.
GGTCAGCTCACCACCGGAGCGGTGGTCACCTTACCACCGAAAATCCAGACTATGAATAGGCCTTTAGAATCCACTGTGGTGGTGGTGCATCCGGCTTTGTCGGGGGTGTCTGCGTGAACACAATTGGTCCGTGTTCAAGTAAAGCAAGGGAGGCCTGGCGGGGAGGGTCATATTTGTCACTGCATGTGTTTCTACGGGCTGGGGTGGCACGCCAGCACCTGTCAGTCAGTAGGGAGTGTATGTTGGGTGGGAGGAGTAGGACGAAGGCTCCGAGTCCTCACTGGCAGGTTGAGTCAGTAGAACACAACACAGAAATTCAATGTATTGCTCAGCGTACACAAACTATGTGTCTTACCATCATCACTGTCGCGATACAATGACGTTTGGTGTGCTTTCATTATTAATCATCACCTGTAATACAATAAACCTGTAAGTTAATGGTTTGGGTTCCGCTTCATGTCAAAAATGCAGGTCAACTGAGGTGACATGGTAGCCTGGAAACCAGACAAATCTGCCACAGGGAAAATGAATTTCCCTGTGGAGATTGGTCACGACACTCCTCAGTTTGAATTACATTTCGCTCACCCCAGAGTTGTGGGTGACCAATCGGAGATCACTATTCAAAGTGAGACTTTGTAACCGCCCCTTGGAGATAAATCTTCCACACCGAAGTTCCAGACTAATATCTATGCAGTGATATTAGTCTGGCCATGCCAGGCTAGTGACATGGTGCATGACTTGACTTCCTTGGTGGTGGATAAATGTTCATAAAGTTTGGTATAGTAGTACCCTTTCGCAGCGATGTTGGTAGATCGAATGGCTGACTAGAACTGAGAACTGTAAAATGGATCATACAACTCTTTGAATCTCTGCTACCAAAGCGGTGAAGCTGGTGAGCTCTCTAGTGGGCGTGGCACTCAGTCTGAGCGTCGGTGTGGAGAACAGCCAGAAAATGTACGACGTGGAGAAGACCAAGACCACAGGACGCCAACGCACACTTCAGCTAGGCAGAATACAGAAGAAGATCAAAGAGGTAAGACCTTCACTTATAATATGTTCACTTACACCTACACGTCGCTTCGATCGAAAGGGGGATTTAGGGAGCGCTATGTCTCTCTTTATGTGAGTTATCATGGGCGAACCGTAAATTGTGATTGAGATGTGTTGGGTATTTGGTTCTGTGTTTTAGCTCCGGAACAAGAGGGTGGAGATAGAAAACGTGATGGACTCCATCTTCAAAGGTGTTTTCCTGAAGAGATACCGGTAAAGGCCTATTCCTCTGACATGTCAACGGTCAGCCTTTGTTTTCATGTGCTACATGCACACATTATTGTCTGCTTTCTAAGTTTAATGTGTGCTACGGAGAGCGATATATAATAAAACCAGAGGGCAGTGCAGGAGTGGACTGGGACCTTGTTTCTTCGGGTGGTCCAGCCTGGGACATGCCCGTGCCGACTGGTTGTTGGAGGTCTGTTTCAAACTTAGGATGCCTACGCTACTCACATGGAATGCTGGGGGACATGACATGCTTGTTGTATCATGACTGAGGAGGAGGACATGCATGCCTTGATTTTGTGGATGTAACTTTGCTGCACCTGAACTATTTACTGTATGTCCTTGTATGCAATTCCCTTTGTGTGGACCTAAATAAATTGTTAAAATGTGTGTGTGTGTGTGTGTGTGTGTGTGTGTGTGTGTGTGTGTGTGTGTGTGTGTGTGTGTGTGTGTGTGTGTGTGTGCACGCGCGCGCCTGCACAGTGATGTATTGCCAGATATCCGCTCCATATGTATGGAGGAGCTGGGCGTGTGGATGAAACTCTACAGCACAGCATTTCTCAATGACAGTTACCTCAAATACATGGGCTGGATGTTGAACGACAGGGTAAAGAGGAGTCACACAGTGAAATGTTGCGTCAGTGGCATTTTGAACATTGCAATCTAAGCCCCCCCCCAGACTCTACTATTATTGTACTGTAGTTTAAAGTGTATGTGATCCTTCACTGATAGAAGTATATTATGTTTTCTTTCAGCAACCAGAAGTACGTTTGAAATGTGTGCTAGGCCTACAGGGCTTATATGGAGATCCTGTGCTCTTGTCCAAACTAGACCTGTTCAGCAGCCGCTTCAAGGTAATCTTGATGAGGTGTGTGTGTGTGTGTGTGTGTGTGTGTGTGTGTGTGTGTGTGTGTGTGTGTGTGTGTGTGTGTGTGTGTGTGTGTGTGTGTGTGTGTGTGTGTGTGTGTGTGTGTGTGTGTGTGTGTGTGTGTGTGTGTGTGTGTGTGTGTGTGTGTGTGTGTGTGTGTGTGTGTGTGTGTGTGTGTGTGTGTGTGTGTGTGTGTGTGTGTGTGTGTGTGTGTGTGTGTGTGTGTGTGTGTGTGTGTGTGTGTGTGTGTGTGTGTGTGCACATCTAAAAATGATATATGTGTGTGGGGAGAACATATAGTGCAACATTGTGTGCACTAACAATGATCTCTACTGCAGGATCGGATGATGTCGATGACCTTGGATAAGGACAATGAGGTCGCAGTGCAGACCATAAAGCTTCTGGTACTTATCTCCAAGTAAGTAGCCAGCTGTTTCTTAAAGTTGCTATAAGAAATAATATGTCAACATTTTAATTTTTAATTTTAATTTTTCTTTTTTTGGTATTCAGACAGCCAGCAATGGAATAAACGCTGCCAAAATATTTAGTCTCTGACACCTCTTGGGGCTGCAGTCGGCCTTCAAAGATGAGGAATAATGCATTGAATTTGCCTGTCTACTTCCTGATTGGTTAGTCATTTGCCGTCGGGAAATCTTTGACCAATAACAAAGCTTCTAGGAAAATCTTTGAATGCAGACTGCAGCCCTAAGAGGTGTCACAGAGACTAATTTGTTTTGGAGCGTTTAACCCATTGCTGGATGAATACTAAAACTATACAAATAAAGTTTTGACATAGTATTGCTTATAGCAACTTTAAGTGTTTTATACATTTCCCGTCTATTTTCCTCACTTTGTCTATCCCCTCTTTCCTGCAGGACTTGTGGCGAGGTGTTGAGTCCAGAGGACTACAAGCAACTGTTCCAGTTTGTGTACTCTTCACATCGCCTTCTAGCGACCTCTGCTGGTGAGATTCTATATTCAAGGTAGGCTGACCTACACGTAAATGACAAATTAATGTAAACTAGAAAAAGCACATACCAGACATATATATGGGGCATGTTGGTGACTCATGGTCACACGTGGCTCTCTACACTAGAGCGTAGCAGTCGCCGACGTCTTTTTCATTGGCACAGTTTCCACAGATTGAAACTTCTCTATAGATGTTTCAGCAAATCCTTATATTTACTTTTAAGCCTGGAATCAAGCCAACCAGGCTCCTGGGTGAATCATGACATTAAAACATTTGATTGTATGTTCATTGAAAGTAATTGAAATGTGCAAAAGAAAAGTACATATGAGCCATTGCGCATATCTTTTCAATGATTGAAAGAACGATCATTTAGCTTGCTGCTTTCTAAACGACATATTTAGCATATTATTAATAGCATTAATATGTCTCTCCCCAGGCTTCTCAACATCTCATCTCCAACGCCTGAAGCCGAGGATGGAGGGAATGAGGACGACATTCATACTCTACAGACTACAACCAAACTGATGGCACTGTTGCGCTTCTACCAGGACAGTGAGGTGAGTGACGGGATACACATCACACACTGGGTTGCTAAGGTCTACGCAACAAAGTGTCTGAAAGGATATACTGCAGTGCTGACAGGAAACCTTTTTGAGGTTCTGAGACTATGACGAGAGCTGTGCTATCTCCTATATCTGGCAGAATTGGATGAGATGTTAACCACATCAACAACCCTAGTGTTCTTATTCTGGGCATGGCCATAATGGGGCGAACGTTCAGTTGGAGATGGGATGGGCAAACATTTTAGAAAATAACAGATTTACAATCTCACGACGATGTGTTTTGAGTTTGCAGATGGATTTGTTTGGTGTAGAGAGAAGAAAGATGGCATTGACCTCTAGGGTACTCTGGTCAACAAAGTATATAGGACGTTCCGAGTAAGTGGTTAACCCATTTTGGGGCGGGAACCCCTTTTGGTGTTGGCATTGTGTTGTGCTTTAGCTATTGAAAAATAGCAGATCTACAAGTTTGCTTGTAGGTCTTGTAGGTCTGCTATTTTTGAAAAGTCGAAGAACGACTGACATAGAAACATAGCTTTTTCAGAAAACTGTAGAAGACATTTTTAGAATCTGATCTCAAGTCAAAATGGGTTAAGTGTGCTGTGTGCGGTTGCGTGTGCTGTGTGCGGTTGCGTGTGCTGTGTGCGGTTGCGTGTGCTGTGTGCGGTTGCGTGTGCTGTGTGCGTGCATCCAGCTCCATCAACATGTGGTGTATCTAGTGGACAGCCTGTGGGACTGTGCTGGAGCTCTGCTGAAGGACTGGTCAACGATCACATCCATACTGCTGCAAGACCCCACTCCGGACAACACGGGTACACACACACACACACACACACACACACACAGGAGAATGTGTGTTTATCAAAGGTTTGTGAAAATGTAAAATGTTCTACCACATTGGCTGGTGTCCTTGTAGGCCCACTGGTCCTGACAGCGGCAGAACAAGCTGTGGTCGTGGAGATCTTGGTGGCGTCGGTGCGCCAGGCCTCCGAGGGCCCCGTGCTGGTCGGACGGAGTGGAGCCAAAAAGGTCAGCAGGAGGAGCTAATTGTTCCAGTAACGTCTCTTAGTGGGAGATACTGTAATTAGAGCCTGACCGATGTCAGAGTTTTGCATCTGATGCCAATCCTGATTTTAGAGAGTCCCAGACCACTATGCTTTGACCTATATTTAGTTTAACTTTAATGATTAAATTAACTAGCAAAGAGTAAATATAAAATGCTAATTTATACACATTATACACATTTTCATAGATAATGAAATAAAATAGCCAAGTTGAAAGTGGTTAAAAAGTGGTACGCATCGGCTGCAAACATGTAACGTACTACACACACAGGTTTGTTTGTGTGTGAGTGTGTGTGTGTGTGTGTGTGTGTGAGTGTGTGTGAGTGAGTGTGAGTGAGTGAGTAAGCATTTATCGGCACATACAGTACATACACTTGCATGAGGGTCTGTTTTTGTTCCAGGTAATGAGTGCCAAAGAGAAAAAAACCCAGATGGACGACTGTAGCAAAATCACTGAACATTTCTTGTCGGTGCTTCCCAAGATGCTGTCCAAGGTAAAAAACACACAAGGACAGGACTGTATGATGTATTTAGACCAGTGCATCTCAAAGAGTCTGGGGGACCACCAGGGGTCGCTGAGGAACAAAATGTGTTGATATAGTATCAAACTCAGTTTGATACTATATCAACACATTTTGAACCCCATTTTATAGTATACATACGTTTTTTTGGATAATTTCAATTCAAATGTAGGGGTCTAGACCTCTGCACTGGAGAGGCTTTTCCCACCCTTCCAGGACGAACTGATTAGAGTTGGTCATGGTGTGGTGGGTGGACATAGCTGATGGTGTTGGGTGGTTGTTGACAGTTTTCCCACAGTTCCGACATGGTGGCCTCCTTGATGAGGATACCGCACTATTTCCTTCCAGAGTGTCCTGCCACAGAAAACACACAGGTCTGTCTCTGAACAAACGTCCAATTATTACAAATGTTTAATGCAGCATACAGTAGCCTATCATAATTTCTAGATTCACAACAATTTGTATTATTAGTTTACTTGTTTTCTTAAGTATTGCCACCAGTATATTACAGAATGAACGTCTCTTTATCTCCCCCTGCTGGTGAGAGGTAGTAAATGCCCCAGTCCCATGTCTTCCTCCAGATGGTATTAGACCTTTTGGCCAAGATGGGAGCTGTTGCTGACCTCCACACAAACCCTGGTGTCCTGGAGGCCGCTGCCCGCTCGTACCAGAGTCTATGTGGGGAGGAGAAGGCCTGGCACCTCACTGCCAGCGCTGCCCGAGACTCCCTGGCGCAGTCGTGGGTTGACAGGCTGGCACCGCTTCTGGAGGTCTCACTGACGGTATAGGCGCCTATACTTACCCAATACGCGCCATGACATAACCCCCAACTTTAGTGATATAGAGACATATTCATTCAGTCGTCTATACGTCTCTGTCACAGGATGGCACATTCTCTGCAGATGAGGAGAAAACGGGGTGCATTTTGGCTACACTGAAGAAACTCTGTGCTTTTCACAAGTAAGGTTTGCTGCACGTGACTTGCAGGTGAACGTGTGAAAGTGTTCTTTCCGGTGATGAGTATTGAATTGTTTCATGTTGTGTCCCTGTATGTGACGGCAGTGCCCAGGACCTGAAGCTGAAGCTGTTTGAGCTGCTGACACCTCTCTTCTCCGCCGAGAGCACCTGGGGAGGAGTGCCACCTGAGGTACCAGCAGTCATTTTTTAGGCTGGAAAAAGTGACCTTAAGTTCAGTATTTCAAGGTTTTGCAGTTCCAGTCTGTAAACCTTCACCACTTTTCAACCTATCTTCATATAGTAGGTAGGTCCTCACAAATAATCATGAAAAAATGGTGCAATTTTCTTCTACTCAGTCTGTGTCTCATAGAAGGGCTGTGGGCAGTTCAGAAACCGTCTTCCAGTGACATCATCGATGGGGAATACAAGTTAATAGAAACTGCAGGCTTTCTAGTCCTGAAAAGTTGCAATGCGTAAATGGAAGCCATCGTTCAAATCTAAACATTTTTGTAAAAGAAATCTTGTTTAAAAAAAAGTCTAATGAAAAGCCTAATGATGATGTCACTGGAAGACTGTTTCTAAACTGCCCACAGCCCTCCTATGAGACAGAAAAGCCCTCCTAGAAAAGAATCGTGCCATTAACATGATTATTAGTGAGGACCTATTATATGAAGATAGGTTGAAAAGTGGTGAAGTGGTCCTTTAAGTACCAACAACAATAAATGTTATTTTAACCAGTCAGTATGGTAGAGTTTCGTAGAGTACAATATAACTACAGTAACTAACACAGCTGTGGTAGTTGGAGGTGGCCTCTCAGAATTAAACTCCCATGATGCGCTGTGCTGTTCACATGCACCACTGAGCTAGGACATACAAGTCTTATGTCTTTAAGTGTTACATTCAAACGCTCGATTTTTGCTTCTCTTCTGTGTGAAGATCCTGCTGGAGTCACTGAGATGTCTGTGTTTCTCCATGCTCTGGAATCTCAACACCAGCGGTGTAACTTTGACCTCCAGGGTAAATTGCCATTGGATTATATTTTACAGGTGATTTTCCAGTTTATTTTTGTTTGTTAGGGAGTTGTTACACTGTGTGTGTTTGTTTGTATGTTTGTTCGTTCGTTCGTTCTTAGGAAAAGGCTGTAGCCCAGAGGACTCAGCTGAGCGTGTTCTGTGAGAAGAGTTATCGCTGTCTCACCCACGTCAATATGGATGTGAGAGAGCAGGTATGAATATTTAAAAAACGAATAAAAAATAATGGAAAGTAACAAAGTAATACACACGAGTAATGTTGTGTTGGGATGGGAATATCCCTTTTTTTTCCTTCTCATATAATGAAGATTCAGAATACTTCATTGTCCATTATGATGATGGTAACATACAAATACAATTCATGTTAGATGATCAGAAAAATAAAACTGTACCATTTTAAAATCGGACGACTATATTAACCCATTTTGGGGCGGGAACCCCTTTTGCTGTTAGCACTATGTCATGCTTTAGCTATTGAAAAATAGCAGATCTACAAGCTCATAGCGAGCCACTGAGTGGCGCGCTACGAGCTTGTAGGTCTGCTATTTTTGAAAAACCCGAAGAACGACTGACATAGAAACATAGCTTTTATCAGAAAACTGTCATGATGTAGAAGACATTTTTAGAATCTGATCTCAGGTCAGAGTATCTTTCTCCAAGTCTCTCTTATCAATGCCATCTTGAACATGTTCTCTCGGGTCAGGCGTTCCTGGGCCTGTGTGACATCCTGACAGCCCACAACTATCAGCTGCATGTGTTTGAGCCCACCTCCTTTGGACCACTGTGCTACACTCCCAATCCCAAACTGCAGAGGGCGCTGTCCACCTTCACGTTGGACCAAGTCTTCATCAGCCCAGATGGCAATGGCCAAATCGGGGGTAAAGTGACTCATGGATGTTAAACTTTTAAGTTGAACGAAAAGTTAAAGTGCTTAGTGTCACTCATGTGTTGGGTTTCGTTAGAAAAGTAGATTATAATGAAACTTCTATGTTGGCAATATAACTGTATTATAAAACAAGAAAATCAAGGGTTTAAACTAGGTATAGGTGCAAAAATACTTATTGTGCGTGTTCATTTAGTCTTGAACTTTACCATTCAGATCAGGTCACAGAATTGAGTTTTTCTTATTTTTTTATTTTCCACTGAATTATAAAGCCTACTTCAGTAACTATCCAGGGAACTTGAGACAGTTTCAAGACTGTGCTCTCTAAATAGATCTACCAAACGTACTTGATTCAAAGTGTTGACAATTATTGTATTCAGTGCTAAGAACAGCTATTCCAGGGTGTAACGCCAGGTCACACACATTGTGTCGTTGCCCAGCAGATGGCAATCTCACTCTCTCTGAGCACAGTTCTTTTGCCCTTCTCAGCAATGAGGAAAGCATTTATTCTCTGTAACAGCTCGCCGCGGTAAATACATGCAGATATTAAATGCATGGCCACAGACGTGGCTAATGACTCAACAGAGCTTCCCACTGACTACGAACTAGGGGTCGGATTTTCAACCCGACCCCAGCAATTGACCCTCAATTACAAAGGAAAACCCTGTAATATCATTAGCAAACGCAGATGGAATTTGGCTGAAAGGATATATTAAGTTGTGTTATGTAAAGTGAAGCGGCCTCAATTGATAAGTGAATTCTTAACTCTTGTTAAATGGAAAAAAAATGAGCTGGGCAGGGAGTGATGTCATGACCTGATATGTTGGAATAAAATAAATACAAATGGGTATTCTTTTTGCGCAGTGCTTTCAGTGAACTTATGAATTCATCGATGGTTTGACTATAACTTAAACCATATTTTATTATATAGTACAGGCTCCCGCTTTCCGAGACATATTACATCCAAATACAGATAGTTCATAGAAGTCAATAACTGTCCTGATGGGAATCTCTTAAATGTTCAAACAAATTCAATATGGGATTATTGGTTTTTGAACATGTAATAAAAAGCTATTGTTTTATTAGATTCGCTTCATAACGGTTATGTTATATAGACACAGTCTTTTCTATTAGCCGGTGGATGGGGGGGATCACTGCGAGGGCAAGACATTAAGTTAAGTCATGAAATGAGGGCAATCTCTTTCCGTGAGAAAATGCCATTAGCTCTGGCTCACCTCTGAGCCTATTTTTATTAGCTCTGTGACAGATTGAACCCACATGGTGTCACACACAGCCATAACTCTACGCTCATGTTATCTTTGATTTCCACCTGTTAAAGCCATTGTCACAAACTAACTAAAGCTCTCTCTCTCTCTCTCGCATCTGTCCTTTTGTTCTTTTTCTGCTCTGTGCTATTTGTCGTGTTTGATCTCAAAAAAATAAATGACCCTATGTGCTCTCTCTCTCTCTCTCTCTCTGCCTTTCACTCTCTCGCATGCTCCCCTCTACAATTCATCTTTTTATTTGTCCTCATTTCCCGTGGCTTTGCTTCTCTCTCTGGGTTCTCTCTTCCGCACGACGGCGGTCCTTCGCTTTTGCCTCGTTCGGTCGGCGAAGGCTCTGAAGTGGAGGAGAAGAAGCTGGAGGAGCTTCACAGACGGAGAAACCTGCTCGCGGCCTACTCCAAGCTCATAGTGCACGGAGTGCTGGAGATGAGCATGGCGGCCGGGATCTACTCGTTTTACATGAAGGTATGACTGCTGCGGGCCGTAAGTGCATGCACATGGGGCCCTATTGTAAACAAGTGTAATGCTTTATGGTGTCGTCCACTCGCTGTTAACAGTTTTTGTATTGAGTTGTACTCGAAATGTACTGTAATTCTGCAAACTGTCAATCAATCAATCAATCAATCTCTCACCTAGGTGCCGGACAAACGACGATCAACTTATAATAAATAATAAAGTCTGCAACACTGGTTTTCAGGCTCCACTTGTTTGTTGCTGTTCAACGTTTTGATCCTACTGGATCTTCATCGGGAATAAAAAATAAAAATGTTAAATATTTCATATAATCAATTATATATTTTTTAGGGGCGCTATAGCCCGTCCTATATTCAGCTGTTGGTGTAGATTTCCGTCTTACACAAACATTGAATTCCCATTGACAATGAATGGAGAATTTACGTCATATGTGTCTGAGCAAATCTGTATTTTTGTCCACTGATAAAATTCCCATTGACAATAAATGGAGAATTTACGTTGCATGTATCTGAGCAAATCGACATAAGAGTGGCCCTCACTTCACACAGGCGTGAGTTTTGACTGATAAATCTATAAAATCTATACATATAAAAGAACCGTTATCACTTAAACACTACCTGTATATTCTTCATCGAGTCCCCCAGGGACATGGAGTTGATTAACCCATTTTGGGTGGGAACCCCTTTTGGTGTTTTAAACATTATGTTATAATTTAGCTATTGAAAAATAGCAGATCTACAAGCTCATAGCGCGCCACCGAGTGGCGCGTTACGAGCTTGTAGGTCTGCTATTTTTTGAAAAATCGTGAAAATATTTATTTCGGAAATCTGGAGGATTTAGAAGATTATTTTTTCAAATTTCGAGGTCAGGCCAAAATGGGTTAATCCATGTGACATACTTCTCCATCCTGCAGCATTACAATGACTTCGGGGACATCATAAAGGAGACTCTGTACCGCACCAGGCAGACGGACAAGATCCAGAGTGCTCACACACTGGTGCTTTGTCTGCAGCAGGTACTGACCCAGCACTCTCTCTCTCTTGCACCTCAGTGTGGCATCTGAGAGAGAGGCTGACAGTACACACATTGGTGTCTTTGTGTGTCCTCCTTCCAGTTGTTTGTGCGTCTGAAGCAGGAGCAGCAGAGTGGCGGCGGCGGGGCCAATAACCCAGCCGTCCAGACCTTCACCAGCATCAAGGAGCTGGCCAGGCGCTTTGCGCTCACCTTCGGAGACCTGGTCAAGTACCGCGAGTCCGTGGCCATGATACACACGTAAGTGTCATGAACTCTCCAATGCCTAATAATAAGATGTCATTATTATACTGCGGGGGGGGTGTCTTTATCATAAATTGTGTGTGTGTGTGTGTGTGTGTGTGTGTGTGTGTGTGTGTGTGTGTGTGTGTGTGTGCGTGTGTGTGTGTGTGTGTGTGTGCAGGAGCGGTATAGAGTTTGTGTTCCACGGGTTTGTCCAGACTCCAGACAGACTCTCTCCTCCTTACCTCTCCTACCTGGCCATTCTGAGCGAGTTCTCTAGCAAACTGCTCAAACCAGACAAGAAGACAGTGTAAGTGTTTCTTTCAGTAGTGATTTGATTGATTGATTCTGTTCACATAAACGATGACAATAAACCGACCGTAGTGTCTTTATGTATCCGTGTTTATGTGAAGCACTCGAACATTGTTTTGTTTGTGTTTTCTTTCTAATCAGGCTCACCTACCTGCAGAAGCTCACGGGGGAGCACATCCTGAGCCCCAAGGAGGACTTTTGGCAGCCACTGATCTATTACCGAGCGTCTCTGTTGGCCGTAGCCGACGGGGAAGACGCCAGCTCCTACGTCAGCTTTGACAAGAGGCCATATCTTCGACAAAACCTGCTCTTAGACGGTATAGCGAATCGCACGATGTTAGAGAATTAAGTCAGAAGTCTGTCTTTGTGATGATGACGACTTGGTGACTGAATCATTGTTTCTTCTCCCTGTGCCAGGGTCCAAGTCCCCCGGCCCGATCAGCACCGTCAGCAAGGGAAGCAAGGCCCCGAAGGCCCCGAAACATGCTGTTGGCTCAAGGTGAGGCCGAAGAGCAGTTTTGTCATATTGATATTTAGCACCATTTTGACCTGGGAACGATTCTATAAATGTCTTCTACATCCTGACAGTTTTCTGAAAAAGCTATGTTTTTCTATGTCAGTGGTTCTTCGATTTTTCAAAAATAGCAGACCTACAAGCTCATAGCGCGCCACTCGGTGGCGCGCTATGAGCTTGTAGATCTGCTATTTTCCAATAGCTAAAGCATAACATGATGCTAACACCAAAAGGGGTTCTCGCCCCAAAATGGGTCAGCACCACCTTGAACCTCACTTCACAGAACGGATCCAAACCGAACCGCCGGTACCATCTCTTGACCCTAACTGTTATTTTATATAACCCAAAGGAAGCTAAATGCACTTTAATGTGGAGCTATCTCTTCTAATCACACTTGGCACTCCCTGCAGGTCGTCTTCGCTGCGGTCCGTCTCCAACCCCCCTGAGAAGATCGACAGAATGGACCCGTCATGTCCCGTCACCACAGAGCCTCCAGCGACACAGGAGAGAGTAGACATTACTGCAACCAGCACTGATGAAGACGAAGTGGACGTCGACACTATTGAGGTTGACGTGTGATGACGGAAGAGGGGAAGGAACAACGTCCGTTCTACCTGCGGACAGCATCGCCAAAGGAATGGACAGTGTTTCGATTGATTGAAACAGTTTGCAATTCGTACAGAAGGTATGGTTTATGATGATTGTTAAAAAGATGAGCCCTAGGGGCTTGTTTTCATTGTGGTCCCGTGTATTAAATTCATTAAGGGATTTAAAGACAATATAATGTAATAATAAACACGACATAATCAACACTAGTAGCAATGAATGTATATGTACAGTTAAACATGGGGGGGGGTGTCATTTTTGGAGGTGTTAAGCTTACAGGGCTTTTTTTTTAGGACCATTTACAAATTGCAGACAGGTGCTCTTTTATGGCGGGTTTTAAGGAGGGTGGGGAGTTAGGGAGTTACAGTGTGTCTTGGAATGTCTCAAAGTTCTGGCATTCACGTCGACTAATTGTCAACTTCCCAATGCTTTGTAGACATTTCGTCACCAGTTCTTTATCATCCCTTTACACGGGTAATGTCGCCTGTGTTATTTTAACTTAATCTGGTCATGTCAGGGCAGCAGGTCTTGCAAAGTAAATCACTTTACAGATGTAAGCTTGCGATCGTGTAAAATAGTACAAAATATTCTTCAGTATATATTCTTCTGTTTTGATAAATTTGTATTTTACATGGAACATTATGGTAAATAATTGATGGTGCTGAATTGACACTTGACCCAAAGTGTGGACTTTTTTTTTATACACAATTGGGCCAGACTTGGAGTAAAACTGCACTCTGCTTTAAGTATTTATTTACATTCAAAATGTATTATGGGTTTTATATTCAAAGGATAATTCCTTTTTCATAATTTGGTTCTCTTGGTATTCCGAACCTGAACAGCATCTCCCAGGGTCTTGGAATATCTGAGAAGAAGTCTGGCCTTCCTGTCATCTGGTTGTCAGCCCTTTCTGTGCTGTGCAGACGTTACCGCACTAGTTTTCTCTTTTCTTTTTTTTTTTTTGTATCATCCTAGCTTTGGAAAATGCTGCATGTGTTATTTTGTAAGAGTATGCGGTCTGAATGTAATTTGGTCATGTCAGGGCAGTAGCTCCGCTTAATGCAGTTCATGTGCTCCCCCAGACCCATTACAGATGCAAGCTTATGATCATGTAAACAAATCTACAGTCATTTTGAAATGTATTGCACTGAACATTATGGTAAATAATTGAAGGTGCTGAATTTACAAAGTGTTTAAATAGTGTTTTCTTTAAGATGCATTTGAGATTGGACCCATAATTGGGTCAGGTATTTGCATTCAAATAAATAGTTATTTATTGGGTGTACATTTAAATGATAATTCCTTTTCACAATTTGTTCTCTGGCGTTGTCTTTAATATTAAAGAGGCATATGCCAAGAATAAAATGTATATTTGTTACTGACCATACATGGTATCCCACATTCCACTTAGACCATACGTCAAATTTAGTAATACAGATCAGGTAATCTGATCATCATACTTGACATCACCTTTATATCCATGACTATTGTGTTTTCTAATTCTAGCATCTCAAAGAAAAATGGTTTTACTTTTGTAAATAAATGATGGTTCAAGCAAGACTTGTCTGTTCCGAGTCTAATTCTATACTATACTTAACTATGAAACCGCGTTTAATGCACATTTAAATTAATAGTGCATTAAACCCGTCAGCCGGCGAAAACTAGGTGTCTCAACAGGCCTGAAAATTAAGGCCCGGCCCTACCTGGGCCCTCATCAAACCCTGTACAGAATGCATTGGGCGTTTAAGTTAAATAACTCAGAAACTATAAAACATTTCAAAGTAAAAAGTTCCAGCATGTGTCTCCACAGTAAGCTGAATAATAAAAAGTGTGAATGGAGTTTCTAGGTGAAAGTGATTTTTGACGTGCCAATGTCTGCCATTGAGCACCATTGTAAATTTGAAAGCACTATATTTCTAAAACTATGAAACATTTCAAAGATTCCTTTTCAGGCAAACATGTCCACCGTAAGATGAACCTAAGTAGGCTAGAATGGGGTTGCTAGGTGTAAGTATGTAGGACTAGTAGCATGCCAAAGTTTGTGCTATTGCTATAGAGAATGCATTGGGTGTTGCAGAGGATGAGAGGAATCTCTCATCCTCCGCAACACCCATTCTCATACACCGCTATACACCGCGAGGATATGGGCTATATATTTGAAAAAAATTATTTCCATTTCCGCAATTTCCGGAATTACCATTTCCGCAATTTCCGCAATTCCGCAATTTGACAAAAACGATAGGTTATAGCATGCTGCAATTTCCGCAATTTCCGGAATTACCATTTCCGCAATTTCCGCAATTCCGCAATTTGACAAAAACGATAGCTTATAGCATGCTGCAATTTCCGCAATTTCCGGAATTACCATTTCCGCAATTCCGCAATTTGACAAAAACGATAGGTTATAGCCCATGTTTTAAGAAATTTTGAAAAAAAAAGTTATCCTCGTTTCTCATCATTTTGGACCATGGGCTATAGCCCATATCGTACGGCATACTATAGCGCGCCGTTTTTCATCATTTTTGAGGATTTGAAAAAAATGACAAAATGACAAAAACGATGGGTTATAGCCCATGTTTTTTGAAATTTTGAAAAAAAAAGTTAGCCTCGTTTCTCATCATTTTGGACCGTGGGCTATAGCCCATATCGTACGGCATACTATAGCGCACCGTTTTTCATCATTTTTGAAGATTTGAAAAAAACGATGGGTTATAGCTAGAATGGGGTTGCTAGGTGTAAGTATGTAGGACTAGTAGCATGCCAAAGTGTGTGCTATTGCCATAGTGTACACTACAGTGTACACTCAAGAGAATGTACCCGCTACCACCCTTTCCATATACTGTATGGAGCTGACCCGTTCTTCATATGTTGATCATTTGACCTCATCAAACCCTGTAGACTCAAGACGATGTTTTGATGAATTGAACATGGACCCCGTTGTAAACAAGTGTAATGCTTAATTGGGTCGTCCACTCACAGTTAAGTCTCTGTATTGAGTTTGTGCTTGAAATGTACTGTAATTCTGCAAACTGTTAATACATATTTCAATCAATCAATGGCACATTGTGAGCCTGTAGTTGCCATTCTTGGTATACATTACGCATAACAGGGCTTTGAGTACCGGTAATCATGTTGAAAAGTGAAGTACTTATATGTTAAGCTAAGCCCTATCTATATATAGCACCGGTTAAATAATGACAGTATACACATCTCTTCGTCACCATTTATTTGAACAAAACAAAACATTGAAAAAATTGGTTCCATTTTTCCTGTAAAACTTCTCAGATAGAAAAAGAAATTTGGCCAATTAATTTACAACACAGCAAGCGGAAAATACATATTTACATCTATTAATAAATATCTCAATTTATATAAAACCATTTCTCACACTGAAGTTTATATCCTCCAAAATATAAGGTTCTATAAATGAACACAAAACAGACACTTCACGTGTCGCCAACTTTACTGTGTGTGTGTGTGTGTGTGTGTGTGTGTGTGCGCGCGTGTGTGAGTGTGTGTATACAGCAGGTCAACTGTGTTCTAGTTTGGCACTTTCAGTATTCTCCAGGGGTTTCCTTCAATCAAACCATGGCAGTATTTACATTCTTACAGAGCACTATTATTATTATCTGGAATGTCAGATGATTACTAGCCAAGATCCTCAAATGTTAAGTATTCGAATTGCCATGGTGGCTGTCCAATAATACACATGTATGTAGCTACTTGTACCTGAATGAGCTCTAGCACAGGGCGTTGTGTGAACGTAGCGTTGGCCCAGTTCAACATAGCAGCTTCCAGCCAGTGTTCAACTTCTAACCAGTGCTCAGACTGTACAACTTCCATCCCTGTAATCGGTGTCAAGTGTGAACATTATGTCCGATAGTTTGAAGGCCATTTAATCCCCCCCCCCCAAGGACACGTTTGGACAACCACATCTCTGATACAGAGTCGGGAGCTGCTTCTTTTCACCCGATGGTGAAGAGTTTTACCGGAAGGGCGCAACGCTAGGCCTGACAGATTTTGTTCTTTACCAATTCAGACATTTCCATATCTGTGTCAGTTCTGGTGGACCCGCCCCCCCCCCAAATATCCACGGAGCACTTAAGGAGGTGCGAACACCTCTTTATTGCAACAAAATGTAATATTACGGAATACTAGCAGTCAGACTGGATGCCACATCCGTTGGTGGTAAAACACTGAAGACCATTCAACACGGCGCATGCTGTGGATATTTGGGGGGGGGGGGGGCTCCAACAAATATGGACAGAGTCTGATATATATAAATGTCAGAATTGAAGAAAAACCTGTCAGTCTCCAGTCTTCCTAACTAGCGTGCAGAGGAGGAACACACCGTTCATCCCAGTTTTCTGCTCGTTGCTGAACAGGCACCCGAACCACCTGTAGGAGTCACTAGTGCAGCGACAGATGGTCCCTCCCCCTGCCAGCCTTCCACCTGCAAACACTTGTGTTAATTAAAACACCCCGGCCAAGCCGTAGGCACCACGGAGGAATGAAAACCCGCTCTCCACTGTGGTGAGACTCCCTCATTCCCACAGCTCTGATAAGGGTGTCATTCTGGGCTTGACAGCAAAGTTTGCTCCCGGGCAAAGTGTGTCCTCCTCCTGTCTCGCTGGATGGGAACTTAAACCTGAAACCTGTGTAGCATTGACTGAGGCTTGGTGGCGCTCGTCTGCCTTAGCAGCGTAAGGCAGCGTATTGTGTTATGTCCGTTTGCAGAGCAAAAGGGTCGTGATTAAGTTTATATATAAAGGGTTGAGGAAGGTCATTCGTAGTCGTCCTCGTATTCATAGTTGTCCAGGTCCAGGTCGCAGTGTGGACTGGGGAACTCGAAGAAGTGCTTCTTGCTCTTCAGATCCTGCTCACTGGAGATGTGCTGCCCGATGGGGGTCAAGGGGTTGTCGTACCTGCACAGACAATTCAATTAAATTCAATTCAATTCAAAGGGCTTTATTGGCATGAGAAAACATACGTTTACATTGCCAAAGCAGAAAGAACAATACAAGACACACGACACAAGATACACAGACACACAGAGAGCAACGATGGAGCATGTGAGAGAGACAATGAAAATAGTGATTTTAAGGATGCGGTTGGGGAACAATATGGAGGGGTCAAAATGCCATGATGCATCATATGAAAACGTTGTGGTATTTTATCATGGACATTAGTGAGGACCAATTATATGAAGATAGGTTGAAAAGGGGCGAAGTGGTCCTTTAACCCATTGTAGACCCGAGCTCTATTCCACAAATGCCTTCTAAACTCAAACTTAATAGAGTTAAAAACGTTTGCTGTGATAGGATTTCATTGAATGTATTTTGTAATATGAAAAATGCAGCCTTGTCTTTTTGTCTTTTTCCCCGTATAGTCTTGTTTTTCTTGTCTGTTTTTTCTTCAATAAAAATTAAGTAAAAAAAAAAAACGTTTGCTGTGAAAGAACATATTCAAAGATTTGCGCCACATTTTTACGATTTTTCAAAAAATAGCAGACCTACAAGCTCGTAGCGCGGCACTCGGTGGCGCGCTACGAGCAATGTAGATCTGCTATTTTTTCAATAGCTAAAGTATAACAGAATGCTTACGAAGACCAAAAATGGGTTAAGACAAGTGATATTTTGACGAGCGTGCGTCGAGTCTCACCCTTCATTGTACTGGTCGCCGGCGGTCTCCTCGGCCACCAGGAGGTCATACTCCTCGGCGGCGTACTTCTCCCAGTCAGACATCTCCTGGTGATCCACCTGCTCCATCTCCTTTAGAGAGAACACACATTGCCAGAGACAATACTACACGTCAGGATGCATTTGTGTGAACTCATGACTTCAAATCAATATCACTATTATTTATGCCTCGATGATGATTCATTAATTAACAATTATAGAACTTTTTTGTGTGTGTGTGTGTGTGTGTGTGTGTGTGTGTGTGTGAACGTCACGCGATCCAGCTTGTAGATGTGGTATTTTTTGTACAATGAAGTATAATACCGGGTTATGTGGGTTAATCAGACCAATAGATTTTTGTCAATTATTTAAAAATAAATCTATTAAGACGTAATGGCCCAGCCTTAGCCTTTGAAAGTGTCCAAGACGTAAGGTCATAATGCCACCCTGTGTGCAGTCAGTTAACCCATTCTGACCTGAGATCAGATTCTAAAAATGTCTTCTACACGCTGACAGTTTTCTGAAAAAGCTATGTTTCTGACCTGAGATCAGATTCTAAAAAGCCGTTTCTATGTCAGTGGTTATTCGATTTTTCAAAAATAGCAGACCTATACAAGCTCGTAGCGCGCCACTCGGTGGCGCGCTATGAGGTTGTAGATCTGCTATTTTTTAAATAGCTAAAGCATAACGTAATGCTAACACCAAAAGGGGTCCCCGCCCAAAATGGGTTAATTACCCTTATAAGAGAGAAGGGGTCCCTCTGCTCGTGATCCAGGTACTTCTCGATGTTGAAGAACGTGTCAAAGAAGACGTGGGCCAGTTTGCATCTCTTCAGGTCCCGCAGTGTGATCTTACCTGGGGGAGTGGGGATATAATAAAACAGGTAAACGTCATGACAAAATGTCCCCTTACTTTACCTATGCGTCGTCCAACAGCCTAGCGTCGATGTCACAGGTTCGATTTGGCCAAGCATTCGACGACCAGAACATGGCGGCCTAAATAAAATACCCCGCAGAGGTGCGGCGGGCGGCTATGTCTCGTGTTTCACTGCTTGTTCCACTGAAAGGTCAGATTCTTTCTGCTGCTGCTGCTGCCATCCATACTGGTAAAGCCAAGCCGGGACCGATGAATCAATCAATCTCTAATCGATTACCATTTGGCTAAGCGGACGATCAGGCCTGGAAACACGTTGTGACACACACTCATTGCTGGTAATGAGTGTGTGTGTGGGGCAGCGGTGGCCCGAACAGTTTGCGGAGCAGGTCTTGATACCGGAAAGGTCGCCAGTTCGCATCCCCGGACCGGCACGTTAAAAATGTACCACCGCTGAAGTGCCCCTTGAGTAAGGCATTGAACCCCTACCATGAAATGTTCTATGAGCAGGGTGTGGCTGTAAACAAGTTCTTGAGCTTAGTCCACTTCCCTGGGTAAACAAAGAACTTTGCTTTGTGTGTGTGTGTGTGTTTGTGTGTGTGAGAGTGTGCGCACGTGCTTGTGTGTGTCGAGTGGGCCCTGACCTTCAACCTCTGGCTTGACGAGGTCGAGCATTTGGCAGAGGCAGTCCTCGAAGGGCAGCGGTTCGATGGCCATGGTCTCCAGCTTCTGGCACTGCTCCTCGTAGAAGTACTCCAGCTCGTACATGCTCAGCACGCCGTCCCCGTCCACGTCCATGCAGCGGAACCAGTACTCTATACTGGACAGAGACACAGAGGGGGGGAGGGGGGGAGCCGGCCAATCAACATCTTGTTTTAGCCAAAAGAGGAAAGAAAAACTACAGCACATTAACCCATTTTGACCTGAGATCAGATTCTACTAAATGTCTTCTACATCCTGACAGTTTTCTGAAAAAGCTATGTTTCTATGTCAGTGGTTCTTCGATTTAAAACAAGCCCAAATTGATTAAATCAATTAATTACCAGCTGCATTATAATTATCTGTGGGTCTGCTGCTGACGTTATGCCACTTTTTAACTGCGCTCCGCTGTTATGCTCATATTAGTGACCCTAAAGAATTCTGAGGCAACATGGCTGGAGACGAGGCAGCCAATCAGAACTGCTCGACTAGCCATGCCGTGCAGACGATGGGATGTTATGGGTTGTTGCCAGTGGTGGCAACTGTCGTGACAGAAATAAGCTAAGCAGACTCCAAAAACCAAACCAGGCAAGCAACTGTGAATGAATCCAGGTTAGGCTGGAAATATGCAGGATTGGCAACCAGTAGCAGAAAATGATCTCCAGTGTGTACTACCCGGTCGGAACGAAAAATCTTAAAACGTTGATATAACTCGCAATCTAAATCATCCTGTCCAATTCTGAGAAAAGATCATGTGTTTTAGACGGCCCCACCGCGGTCCTGTCGCTAGTCGCGTTAGAATTAATCATACCATATAAATCATTGGGCGCTATGATTTAATGGATGAAATAACCCCCGGGGCAATCGGAAGTGTTAAGGACCCATTATACCACTTAAACCCTTTGATACTGTGTAAAAACGAATACTTAAGTTAACTGGGGGTCATCTCTGCAATTGGTCCACACTTTTTTTTCCTGTCGACATCAAATCTGAACACGTTGTGAGCTTGAAGATCTACTAGTTAACAGTGGTTAACACCGATGTTTGCTCACCTGGTTTCTGTCTTCTTGTCCTCCTCGGAGATGAGGAACCAGACGAAGTCAGCGTAACTCAAACGCCCCTCCTTGTGCACCCGTCTGTCTCTGAGGAACACACGGTACGTTGAAGATCAATCAAATATTAACTTTCAAACATTGTTCAACTAGTTCACTAGCCAAAGCATTAGAATGACTCGTTCGTCCTTTTAAAAAAAAAGGACGTTCATTGGTCACTTACCGTGTTACCGTTCCTGAGAATATTCTTTCGATCATCTTGTGAGAGATGGCTAGAAAAAAAACACAGCGGAGAGAGAAAACATTTACGATACGAGCACTTTGAATTCCATGTTTCTAAAGCATCTGGCTCTTACAAGCTTAATGTACAACTCTCTCAGACTGCCCCTTAATCCGTTCTCGCACGTCATAAATCCAACATCATTGCGAAAATGTCGCTCCGTTTTTATCTTTTGACAATACCATAAATATTCTTGTTCATCATATTTGGCCACTCGGGTGGTAGTAATTGTGCCAGACATGGCGTCACCCCAGCCAGAGCATAATACACTGCTCTCTCTCCATTGATCTTGTGTCTCATTTCCCCTGCTGCACTCACGGACCCATCAACCAAGAACATGTGGCGCGGAGTGTGTGGGAGAGAAACGTCCCCTTGTCCCAAGTGTGCACTTGTGTCTGGACTAGACCTGCGGGGCCCTAAATGGTATTCAAAAATACGTATTTTTGATTCAGCCTTCTTCTTACCTGGCAAGATAAATGAGAATCGTTTGCATAGAAGACAACAGCTGCTGGGAATTTTTTATGTGAAGTGTTTTACTAAATTAATTTTCAAATACTTGGCAGTGACTGACAGGTTACTCGTCACCAACGCCCGGTACAGTAAACCCAACTCAACTGGTACCCTGTGGAGGTTAAAGCGGCACTGGAGGGTACAGTATGTTGCTGATTGCAAGTGGCTACAAGAGGTGACCTTTGATTCTTGAACCAGCGGTCATACAAGACCACATACAATGAATATGCATAATACCTTATGGTTCAGCGGGCTTGGTGTTCCTGGGTGGAGGAAGAAATATGTACTGTATGTTTTGAATTGTTTTCAAACAGAGTACTGTGTATTTGGCTAATTTTTTATTTTTATTTTAGAATTGTTTCAACACAGTTTTTAGCCACTGGATTTAGATTTCTACAGGTGTATCAAGAGGCAGAGGTCTCGGATTAAATCAAATCAAATCAAGCCCTGCATGACTGGGGTATAAGGTTCCACAAGTTCTGTGAGATAAGGAGCCGGCCCACATAAAGATTTACAAACAAAAAGGCCTTAAAATTTATTCTGACATAGATAGGGAGCCAATGCACTGCAGCTAAGACAGGAGTTATAGGTCTCGCTTTCTTTTGTGCCACTGAGGAGACTGACAGCCGAGTGCGGACTGCTCAATACCTGCATAGCTGGCTACGTGAGACTAAGCTATTTTAGCTTAAATATCTTACAAAGTTCATCCCGAAGGGGGGGGGGGGGGGTGAGAACAATATATTTGTAACTGTGTAGACGAGACTGTAGAGAGTGTACACATGTAACAAAATGTACACTTACAGTATGGGTCTATTTGGTTACATTTGCACACGCTCAGACTTGAATACTCAAAGATTTTTGCATATAAATACCATACCCCAGTCGTTGTGTATTGGGGGATGGACATGTGTGTGTGTGTGTGTGTGTGTGTGTGTGTACCGTACCTTGGTCATTGTGTCGCGCCATGTCTCTCTGGTCTATGTAGAGGTCGTGGTCAGCATCCAGCTCCCAGAATTTGCAGTAGATGACGTAGAAGTGTTCATAAGAGAAGAACTCTGTCAACTGGTTGACGTCTTCCTCCTGCTCCAACAAGGCTATATTCTGGAGAGGAGAGGAAGACATTAACGTTAGAAAACTAATGGATCCATTTCCCCAACTGAGCGCAACTGGCCATTTTGCCAAAGCACATGTTTTTCCCCGCATGACAATAAAATAAATTAAAAAAAGAAACCTACAAAAGAAAACAAACGACACAATAGATTAACTTCAATAAAAAGAGGAAAAACACAATGTGGCTAGACCACACTGGTAGAGGTTTGGGTTGTGTACTCAGCTTGCCATGATGCTCCATTGACATGAAATGAATCATTAAAAAATCCACTCCTTATTGACTTGCACTGTACAGCTCTCAGTCACAAATCTGATTCAGACCGTATCAAATATCACAAAACGCAGGGAAAATAAAAAATGTCAACTTCCATAGCCATCGACTTTAGCCATTTTCATCAGGAAGAAAACCCCATACTAGATCTGGCTGCGGATACATATCTTCAAATAGCAAAGTCATTAGGAAGTTGAATAGACTCAGTTTGCATTCGTCCATGAGCTAAAAGAGCCTCTTCTTCCCTGTACAGATTAAGTCAATGAGGAGCATATTTTGTATGATCAATTTCTAGTCAATGGGGCAATTATTTTAGATTTCTTGCACACCTTAGTTACCAAAAAATTATCTTGCCCTTTAACCCTTTGTGTTTTAAACATTATGTTATAATTTAGCTATTTTTGAAAAATCGTAAAAATGTGGCGCAAAGTGAATGTTTTTAACTCGGGACTAAATGGGTTAAATGTGTAAACTGAGGATAGCCGCAACACAACAACAACCAGATGGGAATCAGCATGGGAAGAAAAGAAGAAAAAAACTAACTTTAAACTAACTTTGTCTGTATAAGTCTTTATAGAGTGATGTCTGACCTGAAGGAAGTTGCTTTTCCGTAGCTCGGAGCGTGTGATTCTGCCGGTCCACGAGCGGTTCACAGTGTAGAATATCCTCTGGATCACCTGATAAGTAAATCAGTGGTAGTAGAAATATGTTTTGCTTTATAAGTCCTGTAATCACAATTGCACTTGATAAAAGTACCAAAGCATTGACATGAAA
Organism: Protomyctophum bolini; assembly: GCF_963924005.1. NCBI lineage: Eukaryota > Metazoa > Chordata > Actinopteri > Myctophiformes > Myctophidae > Protomyctophum > Protomyctophum bolini. The sequence continues at coordinate 9,693,258 of NC_137877.1, read as the reverse complement.
ATATATATATAAAAAAATAAAGAAAAAGTAAAAGTACTAATTAAATTAAGCAGAAAGGTCAATTTCTCAAAAATTAAGTGTTAAATGGGTACCCACACATTTATACCAATGAATTCCCCAAACTTTTCCAGAACATTTATTTAACCCAATTTCCAGGCCTATACAACAACCACTTAGCGCAATAATGAGTCTCTTGCTCCTACGTGCCCAAAGACAGGCAGTGTAGCAACAATAAAGAATAGAATGCTACAATTCAATTCCAAATGTTGTGCCAAATATTTAGCTACAGTGCGTTGTATTTCATGTTTTGGAAAAAAAAGTTTTTCATTAACAAAATCTATAGCCAAAAACAATGCATAGCCAACTATTTTTCCAGGACCCTTGATACATTTCAAACCTTTTTTCCAGGACTGGAAAATTTTTCCAGGAATTTAATGACCGTGGGAACCCTGTAAATAGCTCTATATATTGATAGTGTTTCATTATTAACGGGCGATTCTCCCTTTCTCCAACTCCTTAGTAAACAGAATTGATTGGATAAATTGGTATGGCAAGTCCTAACCCGAAATTGTCATCACTCACATCACTTACTGTACACCCTTAAAGGGACACTTCACCCTTTTTGCAAAAAAATATATGTTAATGACGTTTAGAAGCTTTAGAACACTTTCCTGGGGGTCTTTATGTGTGTAATACGTGGTTTTAGATATTTTAGATTGTAGCAGTGAGCCTGTTGTCTCTGATGTCATGGACACTGGGCTCACTTCCTTCCTGGACTACATGTTGTCTCAGTAAGACAGCTCTCCCCCCTATCCACAAGGAGGAGCAGTGCACCAAATAATTATGGGAATTGTAGTCCAGGAAGGTAGTGAGACCAGTGTCCATGACATCAGAGACAACAGGCTCACTGCTACAATCTAAAATATCTAAAACCACATATTACACACATAAATACCCCCAGGAAAGTGATCTAAAGCTTCTAAACGTCATTAACATATATTTTTTTGCAAAAAGGGTGAAGTGTCCCTTTAATGTTGCAGCTGGTTAAGAAAGATGAGGCTGATTACTGTATATGCGGTTGTGTGGCTTAACCTATAATAACACATCATTTTGAATTATACTGTACAGTATTTCTTCTGTTAACTAGTAACTAAAGCTATCAAATAACTGTAGTGGAGTACAGAAGTATAATGTGTCAAAAATACTCAGCTAAAGTAATAGTACTTGAGTAAATGTACTTAAGTTTCCACCAAATGTATCCAGTTCAAACGTGCTGCCAAGCGAGTACAACCATGTAGGAATGCACTGGGGGAAAGGGGCACCCGATATGCTGTGATTTACATGGAACGACTATCTGTAATATATCGGCCGGAGATATTTGCTGAGTAAATTAAGGCACGTGCAATGCATTTGGAAATGGCGTCACTTTCCCTGCGTTATTTACCACTCTCTGGAGTTAAATGAACAAGTGTTGATTCAACAAATTTCTACAAGTGTTATTTTGCTGGTCTCTCTCTCTCTCTCACCGTGTTGATGTAGCGCGAGTGAAAGTCAGAAGCCTCCTTCAGGAAGGCCAGGCCAGCGTGAGTGTTCACCACATCCTGGAAAAGGGAAAGCAAATGTCTCATTTCAACTAGCCCATTTAGGCCTGACCTCAACATTTAAAAAACTTCTTCTAAATCCTACAGTTTTCTGAAATAAATATTTTCACGATTTTTCAAAAATATCAGACCTACAAGCTCGTAGCGCGCCACTCGGTGGTGCGCTATGAGCTTGTAGATCTGCTATTTCAATAGCTAAATAATAACAATGTTTAAAACACCAAAAGGGGTTCCTGCTCAAAATGGGCTAGAAGAAATAAGCAAGCCGCGCTGTGCCATATCAACGTATTTCACAGGTTCGGAATTAGTTTCTATTTTTGGTTTCAGATAAAGGTTCTCGGAATCTCCGTGCTCAAAGAGCTGCCTGGTACCATCTCTGAGTGAGTTCTGGTAAACCTAAAAAAAAACTCACTTTCAAAATATTTAGAAAATAGCCGATCTACAAGTGAGCCTTCATGGGTGGTTTTGGTTATAATGAAAACATAAAACAACTAGAACTGCACTCTGCCGAGTGCATACTTGCTTGTTGCACACTAGTAGGCCATAAATGGCCTACTAGTGCGCAAGCAGAGCGCGCAAGTACTTTCGACCGCTGGAAAGTATCACATCTCAGTATCTCTGTGAAGGAACGTTTGAAATGTATAATCATTACGTGTAACTATTTGCTACCTAACTACTTTTTTACAGAAAAATGAATCATTGATATGTGATGAAAAAGAAAAGGTATATAAACTGAATTAAAATATATTATACAGTATAATTATTTTATTACTTATTGTAAATTGTCAATTGTTTTAAATGTATTTCATTTTGTACTATAGTGATATTAATACTAAATCATGATCAGAGTAATATGTGTCTCTAACTTCAATTTCTGTAATAATACTTTCAAATTTGTTGAAATATACATGATCTAAAATACTTCCGAAATCTGTAGTTGTAATTTGATTAGCAGTATACCGTGGTTACTTGGTTCCAAAAAGTGAAGCCAAGTTTTCTTCAACGGTAAATCTGTGCCTGGTTTGCTGGGACTAGTTACAACATTACGTCATCGTTGAGAACTGGGACCAGAGTACATGGTGTGTGTATATGTATGACTAGCTCTCAGTGATGACGTAAGAGATATGGTCATCTGTGTAGTCTGTTCCCAGCAGACCAGGCACAGATTTACAAATTAAAAATCACATTACAACTACATACAGAGTATGTAGTTGTAATTTGATTAGCAGTATACTGTGGTTACTTGGTTCCGAAAAGTGAAGACAAGTTTTCTTCAACGGTAAATCTGTGCCTGGTTTGCTGGGACTAGTTACAACATTACGTCATCCTTGAGAGAGTACATGGTGTGTATATGACGTAATGTTGTAACTTGTAACTTGTAACATTACGTCATATACACACCATGTACTCTCTCAAGGATGACGTAATGTTGTAACTAGGCCCAGCAAACCAGGCACAGATTTACTGTTGAAGAAAACTTGGCTTCACTTCGAAGAGACCAAGCGAAACGATTACTTGCGCGCTCTGCTTGCGCAAGTAAAAATGCACTGACAGAACTTAACAGGTTCAAGGAAGGTTTCAGGTTATGGAAGGTTGTGGGTTACCCCCTCTTAGTAAAAAAAAATAAAGTGCCAAAAGTCAGCCCACTCTGTCTCTCCGACTCCCATTTCTACAATAAAACTGTAAAAAGGAAACGGAACCAGACCGGACAGCTAGAATCCTGCGCCCAATAATGATAACAAATACATACTGTATGTTCATTTTTACTCCGTGGGAGTCTTCCAAGAGATGAGCGAGCAGCAGACACACCACATCTGTCTGCCTTTTGTGTGCTCGATGGTGCACATTAAAAAAAGATCGCAAGTGGTGGATGGGAACTCGGGGTACTTATTCAAACATCCACAGTTGTCAATGTCCATCTAGATCAATCCGTCAGACCCATCTGGCTTTTACGTTGAAGCTTTAGTGTAGAAAGATCGCAGAGGGCCTTGATGTAAAAAGGTCTGTCTAATACGAATGTTAAATCTTGGAAGTCTGCAACAGTTGGACCGGAGTACCGATGCTTTTCCAGGGATGATCTTAACCTTTTCTGAGTGGGCAAGAGAAATGGGAGGCCTGCAAGTGTCTGTTCTTAGTGGCTGCTCTCTCCCCTTTTCTCCCCGTGCCACAATCACCCAGGGCCTTTCATGTGGTGTCTGTGGGGCTGCATTTCAAATGAACTATAGCTATATTGCTGCCATGAAACTCCCTCACGCCTCTTTTCCTTACACTATTGCCCGCCTCCTCCAAACCCTTTTCTCCTTTCTGCTGGGGTGGTGGTGTGTGTGTGTGTGTGTGTGTGTGTGTGTGTGTGTGTGTGTGTGGGGGGGGGGAGATGAAATGTTGACACAAATGCGAAGGCGGCAATGAAATTAACCCATTTAGGCCTGAAAAAAATGTCAGTTTTCTGAAATACGTTAATGTTTCTAGGCCTATATCACCTCAATATTTCATGTCAAGGACCCCAAAAATAATCTGTAATTGGCCTCCGACCCCCATCTGAAAATATGTTGTTCCAGCGACCCCCTCAGAAGCAAAGATTTGAGTTAAAAAAGATGTTCTGAAAAAATATATTCCAAATTTTAGGCACATTTTCACGATCTGCTATTTTTCAATAGCTAAATTATAACATAATGTTTAAAACACCAAAAGGGGTCCCCGCCCAGAATGGCTTAAAAGGTTTTATTTTGGGGCGGGCCAGCCGTGCCTCTTTGACTCTTCCCGGGGAGAAATTAAATCATAGAAAAACACATAAATCACGGGGCTGAGGAAACGGGCGGGGACAGTCAAATCGACTCCACTGCAATCCACCTTTCATTCATCACAACAGTCAGAGGCGATTTTGCCGGGCGGCACAATACAAATTAAACGGCGTGTGCCAGAAGGCATCTCTGCTCTTATGCTAACGGGCTGGCTGGGCCCGGCCCAGTCACTCCTGCTAGCATGAAAATGAATCAGGGTGTAGTGGGGAGGGCTGCACCGCTGCTGGGCTCACCAAACAGCTCAGCAGACAGACAGAAAGGGAAAACAAACAGCCAGCGCAGCAAAATCTGCATGACAGGACTTAACAAACAAGTCAATTTGCCCCATTCATATATTGAGATTATAAAGTGCATCCCGTGTTTTTCTGAGACAGAATTAAATCATTGCCGGTTTCCGAGCTGAAAGTTGCATTGTGAGAGCCGTTTATACATCTCATCCTAACCAAGAGGTTTACCTGACATTCGTTTCTGCTGAGTCTAGAAGGGAATTTTACTTAAGGCAAAGGTTTTAAATAAAATTCCTCCTGTGTCGCACCCTGAATTCACTACACCAGTCCACCACATTTACAATTAGAAAACTATCTTCATCCCCACCAGTCAGTCCGATTTTACCTTCCCATCCCCATCCTGCCAAGCCTATAGCCCTCTCCCTGGGTGTGCCGTTATAGCCTGTACCTGCAGGAATGGAATAAAGTCCTCTTGTTCCAGGTAATTACAGCCAGGCTTGGCCAAGAGGTGCACAAATTTAGACGCGTCATCGTGACAGGTCTGCAGCGTTCTGGAGAGGAAAAGAGAGAACAGATGGCTCGCTGGGTTACTCCCTCGGCCTTCCCTTGTACTACTACCCCCCAACCTTTTACATGCAAGAACACAAGTCTGACATTATTTCAGCTCAAAAGAGCTGAGCGCTGGTACATATTGCGTTCCAAAATTATGATTCTGAAATAGTTGCTGGGGAGATTACAGGCTCAAGAGCGTTAGGGGACTTATTTGTAATTTTTGTATTATTGTTAATCTGACTTTACCCACCATTGAAGTTGTTTATTAATCATAACCATGTGATTCCTTTCTTTGTATCTTAGTATCTTATCTATCTATTGGTTTTATACCTGTATATACTGTATGTTGTGTGTATTGTCATGTACTCAACCTATTAGTTTTATACCTGTGTATGTATGTTGTTTGTATGTCTGGCCTCGTGGGGAAAGATGGTGGGTGGGTGGGGAGGATTGGGAAAGGAGTTGTGGGAGAAAATGTAAAAAAAAAAACTAAAAAAAAAAAAGAGTCGTATTCTCTTTCTGTGAAAATTGCATATGATGTCATACTCTTTGAATAAAATTTACTTAAAAAAAAAAAAAAAAAGAGCGTTAGGGGAATGATGCTAAAATAATGCAAGTCTCTGCCATGGCTTCTCTCGTCTCACATGGGTCACAAGCTTGTATAAAAAGGCCAGGCGCGGGGCTCCCACATTATTACAACAGCATGACTGACTCTCTCATACAACAAGCATACAGTGCAGAGGAACCCATTGAACACTTGCACAGGCCTTCACTATAATACAAGCCCAGTGGTATTCCTTCTCTTTGTCAGAAAAGAGACATTGAATTGACTATTTCACGCACATATACAGTGTTATGCACAGAAGTGGTTCCTTCGAGGCTTCTATTAAGTGATTTCTTTTTTCTTTCCTTTTGTTACAAATGGAAAAAGAACTGGTCATAATGGAAGATACGCAACTGTACAGTGTCTTCAGATCACCATTGAGCTGCTGCCATTGTGTGTGTGTGTGTGTGTCTGTGGTGCACTGGGGCATGAGAGAAGCCATTGTCTTACTTTCTCCACATGGCCACGAACTTGTGAACGGACACTGAGCTCGATCTGTCGCCTCCAGCCGAGAAGAACAATGGGTTCTTCCAGTAGAGAGGACACTCGCAGGCCTGTGGAGAGACGTGTAAGAGGAGAGAATGGAAGATGTGTACAAGAGAGAAGAAAACAAAATGTTTGTAGATGAACACACACACGCGCACGCACGCATAATCTCTTTCTTTCAATAGAGCAGTACGAGAAATGGCAGAACAATGACACAGTATCCCATGGTTGATAAGTGCTGCATCGTTTCATTCAAAATCTTCCCAGAGGAAAACGCTTGCTGTCATTTCTCTGTAAGTGCAGGTTCCCCTCAGGTCATAGCTTTGCATTCCTCGGGGGGGGGGGGGGGGGAAGACCAGCCATAATATTTTCCATGGGGTTAAAAGCAGCAAACATTTTATAAAGTCAGAAGGGGCTAATGGCGCTAATGAAAATAATTTGCCGGGTGGCGGGTGGGCAGCCCCCCGCGCGCTACAAATCACATTCTCACCTTGGCAACCTGCCCCATGTCCTCAATGGTGGCCCTTTCATTGGGGAATTGGGAAAATATTTTCTCGATCTTGGAAATGAGGCTGTCGGTGTTGAGGTTGGCTTTGGGCCTGCCACGCGGGAAGTAGAACTTTGGAATGCTTTCACTCAGTGCTGTGGTGACGGGCTCCTCCGGCTTCACCTGGGCCTGAGAGAGAGAGAGGGGTGGGAGGGGGTCGTGACAGAAACAAACAGTGTTAGCTACTGATACTAGCAAATGCTAACACTTCACATCCACAAACACATCCATGTGCTAAAATTGGCGTTAGCTAGCCCTAGTAAACACTCATAACCCACACGCAGCTAACCCCCACCACCGCTCCATTAGGGAAGAGTTATGATTGCTAGGCAAATCATTTCCCCCACCACTCCTGCCCATTAACCATTTATCCGTAATGGCTTTCAATTAGGACGTGTCAACTGACATTGGCAGGTACAGAATGGACCATTTACGATTATTTTGGCCCCCCGCTAGACTGACACACAGCCCTGTTTCTGACGAATGAATGGCATTATTCAGCAAATCGTGTCAATGAAGAGCCCAGGAAAAGATAGGCTCCTATATTGCTGGAGAGTAGAGGGAGCTTGTGGTGAGAGTGCAGTGTAAAGAAATAAAATAAATCACACTTGTGTGAAGTGAAGGGCGGCTTTTATCGTGACATCACAGGAGGCATGATGATTTTTGCTCGGGCATGTTGGTTTTTGGGGGCTTGCTGATTTTTGGGGGAGCATGAATATGACAAACAGTAAAAGTCCATAGACTTGGCTGTCACATGACCTCATGTCTGAAAGCCAATTATGGGTCTATTTGTACACCCCCCAGTTAATAAATTAAGAGTAACACTGAGGAATTTACTGTATAGGTATTAGGTAGGCAATAGAATACCCAACAGCACCCCAAAATACACAATGAATCAGGAATGTTTAGCTTACAGACAGTAAGTAAGTAAAGTTTATTTATAGAGCACCTTTCAGACAGTCACAAAGTGCTTTAACAACAATAAAAATTAAAACAAGTCGATAGTCAATAAAACAAGTCAAGAACTAAAATAAAGTAAGACAAAATAGAAAAAGTAGAGTAAAATAAAGCAATCAAGATTTAAGGAGAGGCCTGTTTAAAAAGTTTTTAACAGTCCTTTGAAAATGTCCACAGAATCCACAGTTCTTAAGGTGGAGTGGGAGCTCATTCCATAGCCTATAGGGGCAAAACCTGCAAAGGCTCGATCGCCTTTGGTTATTAGTTTTGTCTGAGGAACAACCAGCAAAGCCTGTGATGTGGATCTCAGTGACCTTCTGGACAGTGAGCTACAGTAGTGAGTCGTGACTATAGTCTAGATTATGCAACAGAGAAGGCGTTCTCAACTTTCACACGTGAAAAGTGCTCCTACACAGCGGTCATAAAAGCCATAACCTTAAGCCTAACCCCCAACATTGAGGTAAGTGGGGAAACCGGGGACAGAATTCGGGGGCCAGGGGACAAAGCCAGGGATGACCCCGGCGACCATGATCAAACAAACAGACAGACAAGAGCCTGCACAGTTCAGGCCTTCATCTCAGGAAGAGGAATGTGTGTGATGATCCAGTGAAGAGGAGAGATAACAAATCACTAGATAACCACATTGTCCATGTCCATGACAAGAATGGACATGCATGCATCAGAGTGAGAGAGAGAGAATGAGCGGAGCCACCATGGCTGGGTTTAAATGACAGGCCTGATTGCAGGGCAAACAGCAGTTGCTCATGACAGCTTTGCCGATAGATGAAAGGCGGGCCATGTGCTTTGTGCAATGTACATGTTTGAGTTTGTATACCGTAGACAGAAGGTACAGTAGGAGTTTAAGGGCTCATACATGGATCCACGCACCCTGTCTCTGTGCATCTCAATCCCAACTAACTCCTATGAATGTCATTCCTAAGTGTTCCTTGGTAACTTAAAACCTTGAGTATGCCAGTGCTTGTGCACAGCTGTGATTGTGTGTGTGTGTGTGTGTGTGTGTGTGTGTGTGTGTGTGTGTGTGTGTGTGTGTGTGTGTGTGTGTGTGTGTGCGCGCGCGCTTGCGGACTCCAACCAGGATGCAAAGTGACAGCTTTGCCTACAAGGTCTTCGAGTGTGCAAAGCATGCCACTAAAAGTTCCACAAGCACCAACACTGGAACCAATCTTTCCTTTTCAATGGTTACCAACTATGACATCATGCAGTAACATTAAGCCCAGGGCCTAACCTGTCACGATCAATTTTAGTTCCATACCAGTTTGATTCACGTAGACCTGCTAAGCATAGCAAACATACTGTTAGGAGATCCAATGGCACAGCCTCCACTCTTTGTGAGCCAAGAGGCACTACTACGTTCCAGCTACAGGCTTTTCATATTTTCACGCTCGCGCGCACACAAACATAAAACATATTCAAATCCCAAATGCAATGTGTGGTGATGTCTCACATTATTAGCTACTATTTGCTACGCAAGACCAGGTCAAACCCTAGTATGTCTGGACCGTGTATGAACTGCTATTAATTTTAAACAACGGATAACAGGAACAAGCAGTGTTTATAGGACTGGGCACACTACTGCTGTCCAGCCAAAAACATCTTGGCTGCTGCCTTCTAGCTCATGCCCAAAGGCTATTTACATGGATTAAAGAATCTGTGCACTGGATCGTTCTCTGTGCCTTTAAGTTTAATAACCCACATAAACAAACACTTGCACTTGCACTAGGAGATAAAAATGGCATCCACTGGGAGCCATTCAAACCTATCCAGTTATCGCCTATTGTTAGATCTGATAAACACACCTCTTCATGCCGGTGGACTGCATCTCACCGGCTAAATGGAAGATTTGAATCTGTAACTCTAGGTTATTAAGACAACACCACCCCATTTAGGGGGCTATATCCATCCATGTCTTCCATCTAGCAGGTAAGTAACCTTGTATGGTGTGCACTAGTGCACGCGTGTTTGTCCATGTTGATTATTTGGAAAAGTTTGAAATGCACCGGATGACAAACGCAGCTGATCCACAGCCCTCCACTGTCCTGTGTGTGTGTGTGTGTGTAGGGGGGTGTCAGCCATGGCTATAAAAGGACATAGACATCTACTGCTGCTCAGCATGCAGTGCCCCCCCCCCCTCCTCCCAATGCTAACCACTAGCAGAGCCCCCCCTAAGCACAGCTGCTAATCCCTGTGATATTCCACACATTCACTATGATGCAGTCTGACCTGGCTCGGCACAGGCGGTCAAACACCAAACATAGTTGTCAAGGACACAACTTTCTTTGATAAACTAATAGCTAAACTAAAAGATTAAATAAATCACACTCATGTGAACTTAAGTGACTGCCACATGACGTCACTGCGCCTTCTGTAAGCAAATGTTAAAAAAGTCCATAGCCTTGGCTGCCACAAAGTGTGATTGTTTTTCTGAAAGCCAGACGTTACAAAAGGTTAGTCATTTTTTTCTGTGAGGCAAAACCCAATGAGACCCCAAATAAAAGTAAATGAATAATACAATTTTCAAGTGGATGGTCACTGACATCTATAGTGTGAATCTGAGCTATTCAAAGGCTGGTGTATTTGGACTTGGTAGGGTAAGAATGGTAAGTTTATCCACTCACTAACAGCTACTTTGGCAGGTAGCCAAACAGTGAAAGTGGCTGGAGAATTTTGAGACTAACCACCTGTCACTAGGAAGACAAAACATAACACAATTATGCGAGCACGAGCACACACACACACACACACACACACACACACACACACACACACACACACACACACACACACACACACACACACACACACACACACACACACACACACACACACACACACACACACACACACACACACACACACACACACACACACACACACACACACACACACACACACACACAATGTCAAAGCATAAATATCCTCAGCATCCTGTACTACTATAAGAGAAGAGACCATGTACTAGCAGCCTGTGGAGAACGTTTGACAATTAAGTCACCAGTGTTACCAGCCGCAAATCAAATCTGTCCACATTAATGGACCGTCTGGGACACACTATCATAATGTACACCTGCCTGCTGTCCTTGCTGGAAGGCTTTGAGCCTCTTCTTGAAGCGCGAGGGCAGGACAAAGTCACAGCCGCGTGCCAACAGGGCCAACTCCTTCCTCAGGTCAGGGTCCTGACGCAGGGACAACTCCTTCATCCTCATCCTCAACCGGCACGGGGGGCACGTGCGGCCGTGCCCACACAATCTTTTTTTTTTTTTTTTTTTATCCTCCCAGCTGTACAACAAAAGCGGACGGTTGTAGCTGTAAGTTCTGCAATAGTATATTCGCAGTGAGTTGCAGCAGGAACAGCAGCAGCAGCAGTCGTCCCGTCTATAAGCTGCGTCCCTCTATTTGTCCTCCGTCAGAATGAGACTCTTAATGCAGGGTTGCAGCTGCTACCGTGTGTCTCTCTATCTCACTCTCTCGAGTCCAGATCTGGCTGTGCAATGTTAGCTCTGCCTGTTGTCCTGTCCTGTCCACTGCACATGAACACACACACACACACACACACACACACACACACACACACACACACTGCTCGGGGTCAGGAGGGAGCCCTAGCCTCAAAGCTACTGGGGAGAGATAAGAAAGAGAGGGTGTGTGTGTGTGTGTGTGTGTGTGTGTGAGAGTATCCACACACACACACACACACACAAGGCGGGAGGGGCGTGTGTGTGGTGGATCTGCCCTTTCCAGTGTTGCATTCCTCAGCTCTCATAGAGAAGGTTATGTAAAGATACAGACCTGTTGTTGCGGCTTGCGGCGGCCGCAGATTCCACTGAAGGGGGCACAGCTGAACACCGAGATGACACAGCGCTTACACTTGCTCGCCAGCTTCCCTCGAAGAAGAAGCGGCTCCCACATTACCAAAGCGCTTCAAAGTGAAAACTCCGGTCCGGCTTCTCGTCGACCCTGCAGCAAGCTCTTCCCCTCTCTCCTCGGGACAGCAGCACGATCAGCTGACATGGTTCAACAACAATCCAAGGCTGTTCCTCTCCTTTCATAAGTTATTCCGGGTAATAAGCCCATTGGAAATGGTGGATGCGCTGGGAGTAAAACTGAAACTCCCCATCCTGGTCTTACAAATCTTAACAAAAATGAGTAGACGTCACTGAGATGCTGATGAACCAAATGGAATTCATAATAGCATTCTAGGTTGTCATAGAAATGTATAATGGTCAAGAGGTGTGCGCACATCCACGAATTGCAACGGGTGAAGGATCCAAAAAAATGACTGAGGAAGGAGAGAGGAGATCTGCACACCGTTTTAAAAGCTCCCAATTTTGTATTGACCAATTTTCCATTCCGCGTCATAGAACTGTACCCATGCCTGTGTTTCCTGTTGTTAAAAGCAAAGCTGACAAGAGCCGAAGCCTAAATCATCGCACAGCATAAGCAAACAACTGTAAATCTATACAGTACAGTTCCAATCTCATGTTGGTGATGCAGAACAGTATGCATTTCCTTTTGTTTTGTTCAGAAAGCTTGGGGTCGTCTTATCACAGTTGACGACGGGCCGGAGTCGGCAGTACGTGTCAAATTCAAAAGATTTATGGCTGAACCAGCCAGTGCCAATTAAAGCAACAAAAAAAAAACAGATCTGTAAAAAACAAAGATGGATATCTCTTAGTCGACCATATAAACATCTGCTTTACCCCCCTTCACTCCTGTCCTGTGACTGACAGCAATTACAATCAATTCTACATAAACGTGCTGATCTAACTTGGTTGCTGGGAAGAGGAGGTCCTGACTGAACGCCTATAGGCCCATGCGGGGGAAAGACCTGTACTGGAACATCCATTGTTCTTCTCCAAGTGCATCTAATTATGAAGAAACGGAATGCACACACGGCGTGTTAGTTTTATGTGTAAAAAAATGTACACACAGAATTGAGGTTATATGCAAATGTGACCCGTGTGCCTGCTGCATACGTGCAATACTCGTGCAATGTTTATGTACAGTATGGCACTACAGAGGCAGTGCGTTGCTACCTTCGCTGTACGTGTACGAGTGTAAACATGTGGGGTGTGAAGAGAAAAGCACACCCGGACTTAAATGATAAGTATTTTTAGACGACGGGGATCAACAGAGTCCACATTCTTCTGCTGGTTTTAGCCCAAACCCAGTTCCTGTTATCCCCCCCCCATGGCAGGATACTGCACATGCTTGATAAGCTATATTTGTGACGTTCCTTTTTTTTCTTTTTACGCCATCTGCCTTTTGTTGTCCAACAGCCCTCGAAGCAGCACCACCACCGCCAACACCCTTCAGTCCGTGTTTGTGTTAGGACTAAAAAGCAAAAATCTGAGGTTTGTTCCATGAAAATAGCAAGGCGTCATCACACGATAACACTAATGATGTGCTGGTTTACATAATAACTCTCTGTGTATTCAAACACTGGTGCACACATCATATGAGCGGCATTGTGGAGTGTAGACTTCTGTGAACTGGAGATCATTGTGGAAGAGGGCAACCAACCAACCGACCAACACACACACACACACACACACACACACACACACAGAACAGTACCGCACAGGCGCACACACACAGGTTCTGATTTTCAGACCAACAACTCCCTCCTAGGAAGAGGATCATGGTACTATCAATCATGTGCCCTTAAAACAACACAAAAAAAATCATACTGGACAAACTCCAACAAGCATCACGCTCACAGTCACAATTAAGTTGTTGTCTGTGATTTGTTTGTCATTCACTGGTCAGACTCATTGTTGGCAGGCTATATCCAAAACAACAGCATGCCAAGAGGCCACTATCAATCTACGTAGATGTACAGGCCTGACTCCACAAGCATTCACTATAAAAGTAAAAAAAGAAAATAGGACATTGGAGTGTGTGATCTCGCAACGTGTCTAAGCCAAACACGTCCAAATCGGATTCGAGTGCAGCCATGTGTCCCCACCATGTGTCAGTTTATTACATAACTGATGAGATTATGAAATTGACTGTCTGGTTTTTTTGGTGACCGGCAGCACATCTAGTCTAGATGTAATTACTCCAGCAGCCAGACCCAGAGAGCCATTTACAGAAACCCCCCCCCCCCGTTTACAGAGAATAAAGGAAGTAAAGAACAGAAGTACAGATTCTATCCAGCTTGCCTAGCATGAGTAACATCAACGTGGAAGGCAAGTTGTTCCTTTAAGAGGGGATACTGGAGACATATCACACAGTATAGTAAATAGTACATACAGTCCAGAATAGACAGCTAAAGCAGAGAGATATACATTATATAGAAGGGTGGGAGAAACCCAACACAAGTTGTCCCCCATCCGTGGCTTTTCCCAAATCATCAATATAAAACCCTAAAGTATACTGGTGAACAAGAGCAACAAAGAGGCATGCATAAGTTGAGCTCTTTGCCAGATGACCTGCAGTGTCGTTGACCGCTCCAAATGTCCCCAAGTGTCAGATATTGAGTTGAAATGATGCCGCTGCAGTGTATCGGGTCACCGATACATAGACGGCCTCAGTTACATTTTATAGTCTTTGAAATGCTTCTACTCTGCCACAACAACCCAGAGCATCTCGACACGGGGGGCCAATCACTATAGTGATGCGGAAGGTGACGTCCGCAGAGCGCACCAACCAGGAGCTCTCGCCAGTGGGGTCATGCTCGTATAGAATACAGTACCACAGCGTGGTACAAAAAAGATAACAACGTGCAGGTACGGAACGGTGCACGCGGCTAGAACACGTCCCCAAGAATCGCCATGACAGAAGCGTAAGCGTCTGTTGGGAAGCCCAGCCAAGGGGCTGCTGCGGACAATGCAAGCGTAAAAAGAAAAGCTATTAATCCAGGTCTGGTGAGTCGTTACGAGCATGTGCAGGTAACGAGCACGCGCGCAACAAATTCACGGGACCGCGCTCACGTAAATACGCTTGCGTTGTCGCACCGCAACTTCTCAGAGCAAAAAACGCAGGTTTCATTGAAAATGAACTATAGGCGTGTTTTCTCTCTCCCTGTTTGCAAGGCCCTTTACTGGAGTGGAGGACAAAACTGATTCAAAAGCAAAGCAAAGCAAAGTTCTTAATTTACCCAGGGAAGTGGACTAAGCTCGAGATGCTTGTTTACAGCCACACCCTGCTCATAGAACATTTCATGGTAGGGGTTCAATGCCTTGCTCAAGGGCACTTCAGCGGTGGTAATTTTAACGTGCCCGGTCCGGGGATTCGAACTGGCGACCTTCCAGTATCAAGACCGCTCCGCAAACCGTTCGGCCACCGCTGCCCCGAGCAAGCACCACCCCAGTAATAGACTGCTGGACCAGTGGAAACTAAGCACTGGAGGTGTCTCACTCTCAACTATTAAGAATAAGAGGCAGTCTGAACAGTGCTTGGAGAGAGACAGAGAGCTGGTAAACAAACAACAAGGGCACCACTGGTACAATACTGAAATCCAGAGATAGCTCTGTCGCAATCCTTCCCAATCTGATTGTCCGAGACAGGGATTTGGAACACATAGGAACTCGGGCCAAAAATAGTGTCTACTTAACTGGCAACATCGTGGATTTGGAGAAAAGGCCAGTGAGTACGACATGAATGTGAGCAAATCAGCTGACGCCCAACACGGGTACCGTGAGGTTGGCTATAAAATGTGTCCAGTGTCCACATAAGAGACAGAAATGTTTAAACCACCTGCAACCTGTCCTGCGTCCCCATGTGTAGTTCGAAGAAGTATAGGGCTTAAGTGGTCAGAGCGCCACTAGAGATAAGCAACCAGTCTTTATGTTGTGGCTATGAAAAGAAAAAAATACAGAATTGAATAGCAGCTTTCAGTTTTTCGGTCCAATTCCAAATCACAGATGAATAATATCAAATACCGTAATAAATACAAATGCTAGAAATGTGCGCTCCTCATAGCGCAGCTACTTCGGGTTGCCTAATGCCTACCAGAGCCTGCAGACTTCCAGGCAGTCCAACGGTGCAGGAGATGAGCTCTGCACAGACAAAACACGGACGGACAGACACAGGGGACAGACAGGGGCGAAAACATCAGTCTCCGGCCTTTGGCCGTACAGACAGACTGGTGGAGGCAACAATAGTATATCGTCAACAAGTAAGCATTGAGAGAGACACACTGAGATTGTGTGAATACATATATTAAATCCTGGGTGTGAAAACTCACTTCAAGGTGTTGAAATATTTTCTTATCTGGTGGAACAACAAAAGTAGACAACCAAAATATCTGTTATATACAGTATATAAATACCTAGATTGTCTGTTAACAGCACACGGCGTGATTTATCTGCTAAGGAGGTGCTGGCTAAAAGATAAAGCTTCCTTTGCACTCCCCAAGTGAACAAGGTCTTCCTAATAAAAAACACTTGCGGAAAACAGTTTAGCACCTCTTGTGTCTCCTGATAATGTGACCCTTTAACCTCCGGCTTCAAATAGCTTCAAGGTTGGCTGAGCCCGAGCAAGGCAAGCATGTTATAAAAAGCCACCTTGAGAAAATAGCCTGGGATGCTAAATCCACACAGGAGGATACAAGGACATTTCATAATGTCTTTAATTAGGTTCCCCATGCTCAGTGTTAATTACAGTAGGTCCCCCCCAAATTTGGATTTTACTTTCTCATTACACAGAAAACTATAGGTCAACCGTCAAAAGGTCTACTGTGTTTCTATGTGTGACTTATTGAAATGAGCACAGAGCAGTCACCGTGTTGAAAACCAAGCCTTCATTAGTTTACTAATACTAACCGATTTGACCATTATACCAAGAGTGATTTATCGCAATTGGCTCTAAATTAGACAACGAGAGCATCCGATTGTAGTTTTCACTAGAAGCACGTATACAGAGGATGAATGCGATGCCACACCTCATCTCTCTGGCTCAGTTCTGAGTATATATAATTCCAACACAGGGGGAACGAAGGCTATCTATATCGGTGTCTGGTGTCAAAGTTGGACACAGCTGTTCCAGGGCAGCATCAGTATGACGTTAATTGAATTTTTTAACTAATCCTTTGAAGAATGCATTTGTATTCAGGAATTCCTTTGGCTGTCTTTAAATAGGAACATTTACTTTATGCTGGATCACGATCCCTTTAATATGAAGTGACACAGTGTGGGCAACATACCGTTGCCCACGCCACAGCGGAATACACAAACTGTCCAGCAGTTTTTTTTTCTTCACAGCGAATGGGGGCCAAAGATCAGTGAGGAGCCCAGAGGAAAACGGGTGGACGTGGAAATCAAAAAAGCTCTCTCTCGCATCTGTCAAACCCCTTATCGTTTCACCATGAGCAGACAGACATAAAGTGAGACAGCTCATGACAAGAGATTCATTGCCAACAGATGTCCCTCATGAGAAAGACAGGCGATCTGAAATCCACAGACACAGAGTATAGTCTGAATGACGCTGTAGCAATTCGACTGGTCTTCTGTTACGTTCGTGGTCAGGCTATTACAGCCGTCACTCATTCAACAGGAGGGGGATCATCTGAGAATACCCCACCCACCACCACCCCAGACTTTGATGAGCTAATGATGGTGGCCATTTCCTTTTCCACCCCCAACGTTTTGCATACATATAAAATAGACACTGGCTTATTATTCATACAAATACAATGGACACTTTTCTCATTTTAAAACTAGACACTGGTCTGTATATGCTCCATCTGCAGCTCTCATGTGACACTCCGATAAGCAGTTGTCAGTGGTAGAAAGTAACTCTCATTACTCATTACTCAAGTACTGTACTAGAGTTGTCCCGATACCATTTTATTCAGATCAAGTACGAGTACAAGTTTTTAGTATTCGCCGATACCGAGTACCGATAAGAGTACTTTATCTTTCTTGAGTAACCACTTATTTTACCCCCTTTTTTCTCATAGATGCAGATGGATCTACGATCTACACTTGTCAGTTGTCATTTATGCTTGTAGATCGGCTGTTTTTGGCGATTCGCTGCAGTGTTGGGTCAGACTTGCTTCCGTCGCATTCGCAACCCCTTTTGGTGTTAGCACTAACTACTAGTTTTGCTTTAGCTATTGAAATATAGCTGATCTACAAGCTCATAGCGTGCCACCGAGTGGCGCGCTATGAGCTTGTAGGTCTGCATTTTTTTGAAAAATCGAAGAACGACTGACACAGAAACACAGCTTTTTCAGAAAACCGTCAGGATGTAGAAGAGACATTTTTAGAATCTGATCTCAGGTCAGAATGGGTCAAGTAAAACAATAGAGTACTTTTTCCACCACTGCACTCGGATAAGCACTGCCGTTGACAGCCAAACTGTGGTGTGGTGTGGTGTTGGGGGTCTTAGAAAGAGCGGAGCAGCCGGCCCAGCGAGTGACCGACCGGCCGAGAGAACACCTTCTCTGGCCGGCCGGCCTGCCCTCAACGTGTCAACAACGCGTAGAATGCAAGGAGGGCGGCAGAGAGCAGCATGCCACACCAGCTGCCTGGCTGTCTCACTGTCATCACATACAGTGAGCCTTCACCCAGGCCCACACTGATAACCACCTCTCAGCTTGAGAGGACAGGGCGCACGAGTAGTACAAATCAGACCGAGCAGCATTTAATGGTTTTCTAACAGGCTATAATTGAAGCCGTCCCTGCCCCAAATCCCCGCTACTCTGGAGGAGTCCCTGATCAGACAGAGCAGGCCTGGTCCTGCTTGCTCAGACCATGTGCAAAAAAGAATAAGGGGGAGTTATTAGAGTGCCAGGGATGGCCTGCATTCATATGCTTCCCTCCTCCCCATACAGTACCACATTGATTCATGGGTGTATCCAAAAGCATATGGAAAGTATTTGTCAGTCTCTCTACATATGCTTACAGACATGAAGGCTCCATCCAGGCCATTGGTGGGAAGGCATGGACCATTTACCACCACCCTTGCTCGCTATAGGTGACTCAGCAGCCCCCTTGTGGCGAGACAGGGGAAATATGGTTTGACAGAGAGACTGGGGAAATGCAGGTATCGTTTGACAGAGAGAGCATTTTGCAAGCTGGAATCTGTTGACTGTAAACGCAAAAGGCTAAATCACTGAATTGATTTAATTAACTAAGCGGAAAGACTAATCAACTCGGTATCTCTCGCTCCACTTGCAATGCTTGATTGGATTAACCCATTAAGACCTGAGGCCGGTCTTATAAATATTAAAAAGTAAAAAAAAAAAAAAAAAACTGTGGGAAAAAAAACGTATGTTGCTACAGTGGCGCTCATACTTTTTCATGCCAAGGAGTCGGACCCCCATAATTATATGTAGTTGGCCGCGGCCCCTCCCCATCCGAAAATATTTTATTCCAGGGACCTCTATACAAAAGTTTTAATAAATAAAAAAAAATATATTTTTTTAAGCTTTGTTAGTTTCAAGATTATTCAAAAATAGTCAATCTTCAAGCTCATAGCACGGCACAAAGTGATGCACTGTGAGCTTGTATATCTGCTATTTTTGACTAGCCAAAGAAATCTAAAATGACATGATGATGCTTTCCAGGTTTTAATGGGTTCACTCCCTGGTCGGAGTGAGGGAAGAAGTAGGTAGGGAGTGGCTTTTTGTCGGTATCAGCCGGTAACACGTGGAAGATGGATTTCTGAGGTACACTGGAGCCGGAGCGCCACACCTACCTGCTCCCAGTACTTCCCGCATGACTTGCAGCACCAAATACGCTGAGTTGGCAGTGCCTGGCATCCAAAGGCGAGAGCTCTACCGACTGAGCTACCCGACACAGGCCATAATATCTCAGCATAGCTGCCAAGTACTTGGCAGATAATGGTGTTTGTTTTCTAAAGCCATTCCCATTTCAAAGTCAAAGGTAGCACGTCTGAAGGTGAGAGACATTGTTCCCTCTACCTCCGTCTGCACATACAGTACTTTAGCATCAACAGATTGTGATGACACACACCGCACGGTGGGAGATCTCTCCACATGGTTCGAGTCACAGCCACCTCGAGCGACAGCACAACACACAGCATGCACAAACTGACAGTTAGCCACACCCTGTCGCTTTTATTATCAAGTGTAACTCAGGTGTTGTTGTAAGCCCTGTGGCATAATAAGCTCTATGGGATCTTGTTTAAACCTGTGAAGTGGTTTCATAACAATTTCTATAGGGTGGTTTAGTAGTAGTAAGTCTACTGTACGTTGTACTAGCTGGGGTACATACTGTATGTTCCAGAATATGTGTTATATAATGCTCCGTCTGTTATCCCTTTATCCGTGTTTCGAGTATAAGTACCTGCCCTGTCAATTTACAATGGGTGAGGATCTGATCACTACCGCATAAATTGTTTGCATCATTCCACCCACTCCCCCCCCCCCCTTTACTTGATTATAATCTGGACGGCTCTACCTGTAATGTTGTGAGAGCATTTCATTAGACTCTAATGAAATGCTCTAATTATTAGAGGTGATGGATATGTTCTGCATTGAAGGCTGCTACTGCCCTGCACATTTGCAATGCTGCTCTCTTAAGAATATATGCAAGTAAAGCTGACCCGATTGTCTGCCCACCATTTCTATAAGTGTTAAGACTGAAGTGAGGTGTGAGGACTGCGGATGAAAATTAGCAACTGTGCTATATCCGGTGTATTTACGTCCATGTGACACCCATTAATATGCATTGTCCTGTCCCAATAAACAAATAAAGTTAAAGTGTTAAGGAACACTATACACACTTACCTTCTTTGGGGTGAGCGTGCTGACAGACTTCCGTAGCGCTCTGCCATTGGGTCCCATCACCCTGGCGTTGCTGCTGCTCCCAGAGGGCAGTGTGTGAGCAGTGCTGGGCATCGCAGCGGTGGACTTCCTCTCCGCGCGGCCTTTCAGGGTGGTCACATTGTTGTTGTTGTTCTTCTCGCTGAAGGTCACCGAGCCCGTGGCTCCGCCGCTGCTCACGTCCACTTTTTGTCCAGTCTTGATGAGGTGGAGGTATCCCGCCAGCACAGCCTGCGTGTCTGGTTCAGACAGCCAGTTGTGGAAGAGCTCATCCACCTTCATTTTCAGAACTGGTTGGAGGGCTTGTGGCGACGGCATGTTTGTATGATCAAATCACGCAGGGGCCCTAAAGCACCTGCCGAAAGAACACAATGAGTCTCAACTTATGCAATCTAGCCTTAGTTCACCACCGTTATGCAATAATGCAGACACTACTACACGTTGGAAATACACAGGATGTAATTGTAATATCATATGCAAGCAGAACGCCTCAAGCAAATCCATTGAATAAAGTTCAAGTTCAAGTTTATTGGTCATTTAAAATACACACACCTTATACAATGTATTCAGGGTTTTCTTTTTTGACCAAAAGGGAGTGTTTGGCAGAAGCCTCAGCTTATAATGCCAGCCATTTTAATACTCAGAATAGCTATAAAAAGGAAAAAAGGAAAATAAAGCTCTGTACTAAAGAAAAGGCGGCCATCTGAGGCGAGCACTCAAAAATGTTTAAAAATGAGAGTGTGGATAAAAGTCAAAGTACTTTATTTAGAAATGTTTAAAAGGCAACATATTTCGACGAGTCTCATCGGGGTAGACCAGAGAAAAGAATAGCTCTGTATAATGTGATCATCATCACGCCACGGTAGCTATCGCTATGGTGTTAATGGCAGCTTAACTGTTGCATTTCAACAGTCTGCGCGATTGTCTTGTTACCTTTGTAACTGTACTCTCCTGTGCTTGTTTTTGCAATCTATTAAAGTATTCAATGAATCAGTAGTTGATTTATCAACTACATTGAAGCCAGGCAGTAACACACTGGCTTTCCTGATCAATCAAAATAGAATACCACTGCACCGGGTCCACGGATCAAGCAATGTTGACACCATAGGTTGACTGACACTCACTCACTGACACCACGGGAGCCAAGAGCAACAACAGTCTGCATTGCAATTTGCAAATAACCAATGTGTGCAGTCAGTAGGCTAACGCTAGCAAACTTAGCAGGCTAGCGCGTTAGCGGCTAATGCATCAACTCCAGAAATCAGACAAGAGCGTGCAACGCTAGTGACTTTATTCATATGCATGTACATATGCTGTCCGGTCAGTAGCCTTGTCGACAATCACTGTAAATACCTGTATATCATCTCAGCGGGTTCTTTGTGCGGTGCCCTCCTTCCTTTTACCGGGAAAACGGATGTGAGTGTGAGGCGCAAGTTTTTAAGTTCTCGTTCCCTTGGTAACCAAAGGGCTAGTAACGCGAGAACCCACACGGATGGATGCTGCACACTTCCTACAGGGGGAGATAGTACCGACGCTCACCTTGGTTGGTAGGTTTGTTTGTTGTTGTTTGTTGTTTTGTTGAATTATACACACAGTCGGCTGTCAGCATTACTAAAGCTCTAATATTGTAATTTTTGTTACAGTTCGTCGAGTTCGAGTCCTGTCTGTCAGGAAGCGGCCCCCGTACAGTCAAATGGGACAGTAAGGTTAGTTCCAGTTCAGACAGAGACCAAAGTGCACGTGTTTTGATGAAGGGATAGACCAGTGAGTAGTCCAGTCACAGTCAGTACTGTTATGTACTTGTAAATAAATAAATTACTGTAAAAGTTTTAGAAGGCAATTCTGGAACACATAGATAGACTATCTCTCTCTCTCTCTCTCTCTCTCTCTCTCTCTCTCTCTCTCTCTCTCTCTCTCTCTCAGAAACACCTAATTCTACACAATTAGATGCACCCATGTTTTCTGTATCCCTGAAAATTTCAAATGTCAGCTTGCATTCCTCTGTTTAGCATGGCTTGTTTTATGCCATGCATTATCCAGATTTAAGTTATACCCTAATTGCAACTCATTGAAGTAGTTATTTCCTGGAAACTACAGTCCTGTGTGTTCAATTTAGCCTCTTATAAACTTGATCCTGCTTCTCTTTGCATGAATAACAATGATACATCTGTGCTTGATTCCCCGCTCTCTCTTTTCTCTTCTCTGCTCCTATTCTTCCCCAACATCGAGGCAGCTAGAATTGGTTAGCGAGCGTGGAGCTGGTCTGGCCGGTCTTATTGATTACCGTAGAGAGGAGAGGGCCCAGACATGGTGTCTCCCCTAACTGCATCCTATGACTCCATCCCATAGACGGCTTCACCGCGAGAGGTCAGTTCAAATAATGGGCACCATACATGACACACTCTCACAGTTGTATCTTTTCTGCTAGCAAGAGGAAAGAAATTTCCCTTTTGTACCACGACACTCGTCAGACATTAAGGTCTGACACCAACATGCAGCATGCACTCATATAGATTCATTCAATTCATTTTGAAGGGTTGTAGGCATTTTTATTCACTGTATGATTCATATTTGAGAGACCGTTGTGGTGGCTACATTTTGTGGAGTAGGTTTATTGTTTGTTGTCACAAACTCAGGTGTAATTAAATAGGTTTGCTCCTATATTATGTCTACCATTTTCCAAAGAAAACTGTAACACTGGGTCTGACAAAAGTATTGCTAGCAAGAAAGTGGAACACCATATTAAATATTTCTGAAGGATTTTAAAATAGCATAGAAGTCAGAAACATCTTTGTGTGTGTGTGTGCGTGTGCGTGCGCACGTGTGTGTGTGTGTGTGTGTGTGTGTTTTGTTTTTAATATATATTCAACAGTGAGGTAAAAATATTTTCTCCTAAATGGGGAGCAATTTGGAACGAAACCACTGATTTGTTTTAATTACAGTAATACAAATTGCACAATTAAAAACACAACTTTATTATACCGATTGAATTGCCACAAATCAATTTGATGAAACGCAGTAACAGTATACCGTAAAGCGTAAAGAATGCCTATCCCCCAAGGTCTCTCACACATACATACAGTATTGTGCTCAAAAAGTGCCTGTAGCTTTTTGTGTTAAGAGCAAATGAACACTGTCTGCAACGGTTGTGAGAATTATTGACTGAACCCTCCTGATTGCTTCCCTTGATAACAGCAGTAAGCAAAATCTGAAACATTCAAAGTTTTTCCGAGGCACAGAACGTAATCAGAAACCTCTTTGTACTTTGCAACAAGCGAGCCTTACATGTATTTTAGACCCTAATCAATATCAGAAATGCGAGGAGAAAAAGTGAAGGTCCTGAAACTTTAAACTTTGCAACTTTTCAAAGTGTAATTACAGTGTACAAATAGGATTTTACCCAAAGCTGTGTGCATGTTTTCTTCCCTTTTTTTTAACGCCTTGAAGGACATTTCAAAGGTTTGGCCGCGGCTGAAACCACAGGGGGACAGCTGGTTAGCGCAGGAAAGTGTTAGTGAGGAGTTCATGTGCTGCAGCTCTGCCTTTACTGCTGTCAGCTATGCTATATGGACTCTCTGTGAAGTAGGCAATAAGCAATCGGCTCTAATAAGGAGAGTGAGTAAAGTTGAAAGTGTTGTGTGGCTGCCCTGTACTGTAGAGAGAGTTATTTAGACATGGATCATGTTCTGAGTACAGTAGAATTGTCAATAGGTTATGACTGAATTCTAGGTTGTGCCATGGGTTTATAAGTGTATACACGTATAACTTGCTTTTATTTGAGCTTTGCAAAAGTTTGATCTCTGAGCAAAATAACTATATTTTTTCTTTCTTTCTTTCAAATTTCGGCGTAAAGAATATAGTGCTCACAATTAAACATAGGCCCAGTGATTTATCTACAATGGCAGAGAAATAATTAATGAACAGTTTTAACTGAAGTTTATAGGATTGGTTGGTTATTTAATATTGTAATTGACTTTAAACTATATGACTGTAGTTTACTCTTTGTCTATTGCGTATCCATTACATTGTGAACGGAGTATGGACCAGCTTAAAACCTTAAACAGTAAAGATTGTAACACTGTATCATGGGAGTATGGCAGTATATTAGGCTGTGTGAAGTGGAAGTGTCGCCATTCGTCTCCTCATTAAACAACTTTACCATTTTCTGTAATCCGTTAGATCTGTTAGATTTGAGTGTTTTGATGGCTCCTTATGTTGTTACAAAAAGGACAATTACTATTTTTGGTGCATGCACATTGCAAGGACAAGGTCATGTGTCACACTTGCTTCACACGTTATGAGCCATCATATTTTTCAAGGACATTATTCTCTCATGTCTCCAATTTACAATATTAGCCAAGCATGGTTGAAATGAAAAAAGTAATAATACATTTTACAACTACAAGAACAATGCCGGTCTAACTAAGGATATTTTTGACCATGAGTCTGCTTTGATTCCAGCCTTAAACATTTTCCGTTTGATATGTCTTTTAACTGAACTGAACGAAACACAGAACCTCACTTTCTGCCTACCCAAAATGCCACAGGATAGTGACGAGCCCTCTCATGGCACTTTCATGGCTTTACCCTGTAAACATGCATATGCTGTTTTTATTCCTTAAGCTAATCACAGGGAAACAATCAAAACCCTTTTCAGTCAACATTTAGATTCCTAATACACTGTGCGAAATGGAGACATGGCGGCATTGAGGCACTTTCATTAGACACATCACTGGGCTCTCTGAAGTTTGATTCTGCCATCTGAGAGGCTTTTAAAAGAGAAACAATGCCTCAGCCTTAGTGAGGTCTTTGGAGAGTTTTTGCTCTCTCTCATCACATATCTGGAGAGGGGGGGTGGGGGGTTGTGTGGGTGGGACTGTATTGCAATGGATGTCTTTATAATACTTTAAATTTGTTTTTTAACAAAAATAGCAGATCACCAAGCTCACAACACATTGCAATGTGAAGTGCTGTGAGCTTGTGGATCAGCCATTTCCCCACCACATTTGCATGACTCTCATATGAAGTATAGGCTAACTTAGGCCATTATGGGGTGGTGAGATCTGGAGAGATATTAATGAACGAGGTAGTAATGTGTTGGTTGTGGAGAGCCGAGCAGGAAAACCTCCCGGTGTGCCAATCCAGCTCCTCTTTTCCTCACACTGTTCTTGCATTGCATGCACTATTCACGCGTGATGCGGAATATGTATCGTTTCACGATACAGCTTAACCTAGACGTTGATAACACCGTTTGAAATTGAAATCCATGCTTTTTGTATACTGCAACTGCCTTGATATAGGATTATGAAAATGTGGAGATAAAAACTACTACCTGTAGGGGGCACACTTCACCTGGGATGCGTTAACATTACACCACTCATTCACTCTCAAGCTGTCTCACTCTCTACACTACCATACACATACTGTAAATGTACACACACACACACACACACACACACACACACACACACACACACACACACACACACACACACACATATACACTTGCATAGAGAAATGCAAACAAACACACTCACTCCACGTAAGCCTATTAAAACCATATTAACCTCACTTCATGCACACAGCAAGCATGAATTAGATGTGTGGTCATGTCGCTTAGTAAGCTGAATGGATGTGAATTTCCCTGATATGCTTAATTTAGGCTATACATACATGCATGGTCGTGTTGTGAGTTTGTAGATCGTCTATTTTCTGCAGAGTGACAGCATCTTATGTGACGAAGTATAAATCAGGCTAAAGACCTTTATTTCTGCTTTTATGAGACGGTCCTGTCAGGCATGAGCTGGACCTTTTTGATATCCCCAAAAAGGCAGTAATGTTAAAAAATAAAAAAATAAAAATAGTAATGCTGCTCACACAATTCAAATCAAGGGAGCTTTTTGTCGGAAAACCGAAGATCACTCCAATTACCAGTTGTTTATTGTTTTCTATTGTTGTATTTACCACAGTCTAATCATATTTGGAGGTCAGCCACAGCACCACATGAGCTCCAAGTGGAAAAGCCTCTTTTGAAGCCCTTTCATTTCGTTTTGCCATATTAGCTGTACTGAGAGGCCCTAGACTAGATGCAGCCTTTGCTTTCAAGATAAAAAGGAACAGGCATATTACATCACTCTCAAAAATAATTTCACAAATTAGGGAAATTGCACTTAAATTGGTCAACTTAAAAAAAAAAAAAAAAGAGCAATCCATTTAGAAAAATGTGTTTCATCTATTAATTTGCCTGGAGATAATAATCTTTTCTTTAATGACTTGAACATGGGAACCAGAGGTTTGTGTTCAATTCTGAGCTAATGTTGTCGGTCGCTAAAGTTTTGCCAGACAAAGACCCACTCGTTTTTTTTTTTTTACCCTCCCAACATGGAATAGCAAATTTGTGGCATGAAAGCAGGAAAAATCATGGAAATCAGCAGGCCTTCATTATACCAAGGTCATTACAGCTGGCTTTTATCCTCCTCTGTACTCATAGGAGGTAAAAGAAGCCTAGGCTCTATCACCCAAGGCCTCACCTTTGAACACACATGAGCTCACATGCAGGCCTGTAGAGTGTGTGTGTGCTCACACACACACACACACACACACACACACACACACACACACACACACGCACGCGCGAGTACGCATACTATACTCTGTCAGAGATGCACACACACTCGCCGGCTTCTCTTTCATTTGGCCTCCTTGAATTTCATCATTCATTTTTACATCACATTAGCGTGGTGTGATAGTGGTGGACACTCTGCATGCCTGCGTCGCGTATAAGGCAGGCTGTTACTTCAGGAATGGAGCCGTTACGGCCGTATCAGGAGAACGTTATAGGAGGCTATATATGCTGACTGAGTATTACCTACTTACACACTTATCCACTTACCACTTATTTCTTTAAAAAAGTGTGGCACACAAGTATAAACGTTTACATTTTAACAGCTTAACACTCAGGAATCGTTGCTGTCGGGCAGAATCCTCTTATCTCCATTTTTTACTTTTTTGTGTTTTTTCATAAATGAGCTTGATCATACTACACTACAGCGTCTCAAAGTATCAAAAGTAGCAGATCCAAACAAGCGACACGTTTTGAGCTTGTAGATATGCTACTATTACACACGCACACACACACACACGCACGCACGCATGCATGCATACACACACACACACACACACACACACACACACACACACACACACTGAGCATATGTAATATCTGTATATTCTTTAATAAGTTAATGCAGCAAGTTGAGAAGTCTATGCCACCATGGGTGAGGATTCTAGAGAGGTCTTTTTTATATATATATATATATATACTGTATATATCAGGTGTCAAGTTTTCTGTTGAAAGGCATAATGTGATGATTGGACTTCATACGTTTGTAACAAACTGACACAATCAAACAATTTCCCCGCAACATTTCTCAAATTCTAGATAATATACCATCAATAAATTATCCGACTTGACCTTATAGTCACATTCACTAATGATAATTACTTTCTATAAGAAGAATGGAAAGACTGAACAGCAGGTTCTCGCTTCACTCTTCCTGAGAGAGAGAGAGAGAGAGGGAGAGAGGAGAGAGAGAGACAACTTAGCTATCAGACACAAAGTCGTAGTCAAGGTTACAATGCATACTGTTCTTTCCAGAGAGCGGGTGAGTATAATATCACATTAAGTTACTGAAATGAGGCCATTACGTTCAAAGCAGTCCAGTCCCAGAAGTTGCAGCAAAAAAAAATCAAGCAACCCACTCCACATTTAAAGTTAACATTTCTAATGAGCATCACAGGACAATTGATTATTTTTTTAAATGGCCCCATCAAAAAGGAATAAACTATGATCTTAACCGGAAGGGAAGCGTTCTCTTAATGTGCGCAAGAGAGCGTTCTTCTGTGTCTCTCGGCAGCCATGTCTTATTTGAAACCCTTCTCCATTGATCTGATATACCACCATCAACTGGACTGCATATTAAACTGATACAGACCCACAGAGATGGAAGAGGTGTGCGCGTGTGTGTGTGTGACTGTGTGTGTGTGTGTGTGTGTGTGTGTGTGTGTGTGTGTGTGACTGTGTGTGTGTGTGTGTGTGTGTGTGTGTGTGTGTGCGTGTGCGCGTGCGAGACTGGGTACTGTACGTGCACCACAGGCTAATTTATGCTCACAGCAGCCTCGTATAACGAAGTATAACTCAGGCTTAATGGCTATGGACCTGTCAGGTGGTTCAGTAAGTTGAAGCAGAAAGGAAAAATAAGACCTAATGTATTGTAGTACAGTAGTGTATATGGTCTGCGCTCTTTGTCCGAGAAAAAATGAAATATCCTTCAGAACCCTTCCAGAACTGTGCGTAGCGCCTGCCAACACACACTGGGCCTGGCCCTCACTCCTCATGGTGACATCACAACGATCCGAGCAGGAACATAGTTTAGGCCCTGAGTCCTTGGAACCGGCTCACCTTATAGAGAGGATGAGCTCTTTGCTTGTCTGTCCTCCAACACAAACAAACGGCTGACTATACTTCACTGTCTCCCGTTCCAAGACTAGCCCGCATGTCTCTCTTATTGGTTAAGCCATTTTGGGGCGGAAAACCCTTTTGGTGTTAGCATTATGTTATGCTTTAGCTATTGAAAAATAGCAAATCTACAAGCTCATAGCGCGCCACCGAGTGGCACGCTACGAGCTTGTAGGTCTGCTATTTTAGAAAAATCGAAGAACGACTGACATAGAAACATAGCTTTTTCAGAAAACTGTCATTTTCAAACAGACATTTTTAGAATCTGATCTCAGGTCAGAATGGGTTAATGAGGAATGCCTGTCTTGTGGCCACAGCGCGTTGGGGCCCGTGGTTCATATAGTGTGGAGTGAGAACAAACCTTTCCTGGGTGCATATAGGAAGTTGGAACTACGCCGCCTACAAAAGCTATCCGTAAAATATCCCTGTATTTATATTCATTTTTTCAAATTGTTTTGATGGCACCTTTTCATGGAGAGTTGGACCAAGGCCTGCTCTTGTTCACATCTCTGTCTTGCTTCATGAAAACAAAAAACAAAAAATAATAATAAATGATGCGCGATGAAACGTAGGACACACTTCTCACCTTAGAACATATAACGCGAGCACCCGGGAGACACCCCCCTGGAAAAGGATGAACAGTGGGCCACCTGAATGGACAGGATCAATGAAAAGCAATTAGGTTATCAGGCCGGTGGAAGGTTGCGCGCGCGTTGCCACACAGGTCTGAGGCACAGCTATACCAGCACAGACTTCAGAAGATAAGTCTCCCCCCCGCAAGAGAGACTTGATGGAATACATTTAGCAAAATAGGACTGCTATACTGCTGCTGAATAATTTGTATATTTTGTCGTTCCATATTTCATATTTTTAGATTTGATTTTTTTTGATAATTACTCATGGGATGGCGCAGTTCTAAAATAATTAGCCGGGACTTGCAGGTGAAATGCAGGTGGAATGCTATACCAAGAGGTGATACAGTGCATGCATGGTGTATCCACACACTGTACTGTACTGTACTGTACGTATGTGGCTTATGCCTAACATCTATTGTCATAACGATGTAGGATTATTAAGGGAGCAGGGTTTTCACAGCAGGCGTAAAAGGGGGCTGAGCCGACAACAGGTTGCGGGCCTCCCTTTGTGTCTTTGTTTGAGCACTCAGCAAATACATATTCATGTCCCCCCCCCCCCCCCCTTCTTCTATATGCACACAATAGCACACATTTGTTTATATCTTTGTTTATTTAGGTTGCATATATTAGCAACAAACACAATGTTTCCGCAATTGAACCGTAATTGGCGGTACAGTGAAAATAACTAAGCGACAAAAGGTTTAGCGGTTTAGAAGTGGTGGAGACCGTCGTCTCCAGCGGCTGATGTCTTGTTATTTCAGTAGTGTCCCTGGGAGAGGTTAAGCCATTCTGACCTGGGATCAGATTCTAAAAATGTCTTCTACACGCTGACAGTTTTCTGAAAAAGCTATGTTTCTGACCTGAGATCAGATTCTAAAAAGCTGTTTCTTTGTCAGTGGTTCTTCGATTTTTCAAAAATAGCAAACCTACAAGCTCGTAGCTTGTAGGTTTGCTATGAGCTTGTAGATCTGCTATTTTTCAATAGCTAAAGCATAACGTAATGCTAACACCAGAAGGGGTCCCCGCCCGAAATGGGTTAAGCTCTCACAGCAGGATGGCTATTAGGCTAAACCAGGGCGTGATTATTACTGTATGCTCTGTGTGGGTTTGAAACGACACATTCTGAACACTGACCATTAGTGTTTCCTCCTACGTCTGGTCCCGGAGAACAAAAGCATCTGAGGGAGAACTTGTTTTTTAATGATGGCACCACGAATAACGAATTAATCCATTTTGGACGGGGAACCCCATTTGGTGTTTTAAAAGCATTATGTTATAGTTTAGCTATTGAACAATAGCAGATCTACAAGCTCATATAGCGAGTGCCGCGCTACGAGCTTGTATAGGTCTGCTATTTTTTTAAATTCGTAAAAATGTGGTGCACATTTCTAATTTTGCCACAGCGAACGTTTTTAACTCAAATCTTTGCTTCCGAGGGGTTCCTGGAATAACATATTTTCAGATGGGGCTCGGTGGCCAATTACATATAATATTTGGGGTCCTCGACATGAAATATTGAGCACCACTGATACAGAAACATAGGAGGTATGTAAGAAAACTGTACGAATTTAGAAGACTTTTTTTTAAATTTCGACGTCAGGCCTAAATGGGTTAATCAAGATTTTCTTGGTTTTTTTCCGTTCATTGTTTTTGAACTGAAACATGCCTTCATCGGTGGTCCTTAAAATTAAATGAAGATGGTGTAAAAAGGCTATAGTAGAGCGTACGGTCTTGCCGTTTCCTAGTGCATCTGCCTGTTCTCAACACTAGATGGCTTTCTCTCCTATATGTTCTCTGCTGGGCGGCAGTGTGTAAGTGTCTTCATGTTGTATTATTGGCACTGGAAATGCACGGCTGTGCAAAAGATTTGTGTTAATGCTGTAAGACAACCGGGGTTACGAAAACACAGCTACAAAGGCAGAGCAGCAGAGGAAATGTTTTGATGTTTAAATTAGTCAACAATTCCAACTTTTGGTGGATGGATTAGATTCTGGCACTGTCAGATATACACCTAGACAGAGGGTGAAAGTTCACCGGTGTAGATTTAAAAATACACTTTTTTATGCATTGCTAATTTTATTCCATTATAGAGAAATCTTGGATTTCTTTGTGGGCCAAAAAAAGACCAAAATTACATTGTAATTAATGTACAAACAAAAATATATAGCTATATAGTTTACAAATTCTCACCCTGTATACTTTTTTGTAATTATGTCACAATGCTAAATGGTATAGCTATTCCCATGCCATTGTGACGTGTACGAGTATGTGTAGGCCCAAATTGTATAGCAGGGCCATTTGTAGTGCCATTATGCTTAGTAGATGTGACCACATAGAGCACTTGGTCGCAGTATTGACTTTGAGGATTGCCTCTCCTTTTCTTCTTCGGAGGCCGTCTGTCTCTCTATAGCCCGAAGCTCCACAAACCGCACAGCCCCGGCCAGAGCGTGGCGGTGGCCCTTTATTATGATGTCAGCACATCACTTAAATGGCATTCAATATCTCCAGGACAGCCGTTAGTGGGACATCAATAGAATAATACAGAAACACACTGAATGGGTGATTCCTCATAGCCGGTCAGTTCATTTGCTCATTGATTTATTGATAGTTGGGGCTGTGTAATGTAATTAAGTGGGCAGTGATTTCCCCACGCAAGTAAACAGGTTTTTCTATACCGTATATACAGTGTACTTTATATAGTAGTGCAAATACTGAGACCATTTATCCCCTATGGCATAAAACACCTTCAACACCTGCTCTCTGAAGGCAGATATACACTCACATCGTGCACGTCGGTCGGTCGTACGCCCACACACTTCTTAATAGTTATGAGAAAATAACAGATGCAGAGTTGCAGACTTGCAGCGGGGTCATTTCTCAATCAGCCCTGGCATCCACTGTGAACAGTATAAAGACCTGTCGGTGAAGGCGAGGATAACAAAGGTAGAAAAGAAGCTGAGGAACAAATGAGAGCGACAGCGGGCGGAGAGGAGAGAGAGGGGCTATTAGCCGGCCAGGTCTGGCCAGCAGGCCCATTAAAAGATGGAGATGTGGTGAAAACACAACACGGCTTTTTGTTGGGCGCTTTGCACAGGAAAATCACCCACATAAATCAGGGCCGGTTATACTTCAAGCAGCCGGAGTTATTGGGTGCTAAATCCGCTGTGTTGCAATCTTTAATGTTATTAACACTTTTAATAGCCAACGACAGCTTGTATAACAGAAGACTTCTGAAATGTTTGCAACCGTCCAATTGTGTGCATGCCGTATAGCAGCGCGTCCCTCTTTATTCACTCCCCAACAACTTGGGGGGGGGGGGGGGGATGAATAAAAACATATCATCATTACGTTGCCAAGTTCAAACGTTTCCAAGATTTAATAGACAGTTCAATTTTACAATTTACAGTAGCAGTGAATGTTGTGCTGTGCTTGCTTGTGTAGCCTATACTGTATGTTTGCGTGCCACACGTATACTCCCCCCATCTCGGCATCACCTCCTTCCTCCCTTGCATTCTATAATGCATGCAAAATGAAATGAAAACCCTTCTTAACGAGATGCAGATTTCTTTATGCAAAGCAGTGTTACCTATGGTGCGGCGGACAGCGGTGCACGCCTTTGATCAGACTCTCTGACATTCTACTAACTACCAAGAAGAAAAGAAGTTAAAAAATTGTAAAGGCTCCTAATTGAAGTGAACATAAAAGAAGATAACACAGTGTTAATTGGTATGTACGCTAAGAATAAGCCGGGCCTCGGAGACTACTGTCCCTTACCACCGCCCCCTACCACCCCACCCCTTTGCTAAAGTGTCAAGATTTACATCTTTAACCCATTCTGACCTGAGATCAGATTCATACGAGGTTTCCACTGGACAGACGCTGGTCTGATTAACCCATTCTGACCTGAGATCAGATTCTAAAAAATGTCAGTCGTTCTTCGATTTTTCAGAAATAGCAGACCTACAAGCTCATAGCGCGCCACTCGGTGGCGCGCTATGAGCTTGTAGATCTGCTGTTTTTCAATAGCTGAAGCACGACATGATGCCAACACCAAAAATGGGTTCCCGTTCAGAATGGGTTAATTCAAGATTTCCCCCACATAATTACCTCGCATGGGCAGCCAAATGCGGATCACTTCATTTTAAAGTATAATAAACATCCGGATAGTGTTCTGCCCCCCCCTAGTCCCACTCCCTATCCAACCCATGAATATCAAAATGTCCTGTGCGAGGAGCTGATGCCTGCAGTCTCTCTCTCCTGTACTAAAGGAGACACATGGTCTACTGTATACTTATAAACTGGGTATGTTTTGGGGCGATAATGTACTGTAGTTCAGGGGGAGCAGTTTTTCATTCCTATATTGACTTAGAATAGATAGATAGATTCATCAACTTATTTGTTAACGGTGCTCTTATAAATAAGTTGATGCAGTAAGTTGTCCGTTTCCGTTCCCTGGAGTGTGAAACTAGGGCAAGTTTAGCCTTTCTATTAACCCATTCTGACCGGGCACCCATTTTGGTGTTGGCATCATGTTATGCTTTAGCTATTGAAAAATAGCAGATCTACAAGCTCATATCGCGCCACCGAGTGGCGCGATACGAGCTTGTAGGTCTGCTATT
The DNA here is from genome assembly GCF_963924005.1 of Protomyctophum bolini. Lineage (NCBI taxonomy): Eukaryota > Metazoa > Chordata > Actinopteri > Myctophiformes > Myctophidae > Protomyctophum > Protomyctophum bolini. The sequence continues at coordinate 9,658,957 of NC_137877.1, read as the reverse complement.
TTTTAAAAAATTCGAAGAACGACTGACATTTTTAGAATCTGATCTCAGGTCAGAATGGGTTAATCAGACCCAGTGTGTGTCCGGTGGAAACCTCGTATGAATCTGATCTCAGGTCAGAATGGGTTAAGACAGTGTGTGTGTGTTCGTGTGTGTGTGTGTGTGTGTGTGTGTGTGTGTGTGTGTGTGTCGGGGGGGTGCAGAGGCTGGCATGCACACATAAGCATCTTCTTTGCTGTGTGAAGTAAAGCAATTTCAACACAGGGCCCCCAGTGTGACCTTTGATTATCCCATTCTGACCTGAGATCAGATTCATACGAGGTTTCCACTAGGACACACACTGGTCTGATTAATCCATTCTGACCTGAGATCAGATTCTAGAAAAATGTCAGTCGTTCTTCGATTTTTCAAAAATAGCAGACCTACAAGCTCGTAGCGCGCCACTCGGTGGCGCGATATGAGCTTGTAGATCTGCTATTTTTCAATAGCTAAAGCATAACATGATGCCAACACCAAAATGGGTGCCCGGTCAGAATGGGTTATGAGAGGAATACAGCAGTGCTCATATCCCAGGCCTCTCCGTTCCCACTCGACATGATGAATGGGACACAGAGCTGCAGGACAAAACAAGCGTAGGCTGTGGACACACACACACACACACACAGACACACACGCACGTGCACACGCACGCATGCACGCGCACTCACACACACACACACACACACACACACGCACACGCGCGCGCACACACACGGAACAAATCGCTTTCCTCATGCACTTTGATACAGAGCCAAATACTTATAAGCACTGAAATGCTACCAGCAGCACTTACACATGGTTTCTAATGTACCTGCACTTATCCTTATATACGACCATTTAACACCATATACTGCCCCTTGAAAATAGCCAGCAAAGCTGTAGCTTTTTATGTATAGCTATACGCCGGTCCTGCATGTATGGATTTATTAGCAGAAATAGAAACATCCATTTATGGCTCATTGAAAAGGCTTTCCGTTATACATCCCAATGCGGTTAATATTATGCAGTTTATTAGGCAACAATAAGCAATTTATGTAAACACAGTTCAAACGAGTGCTGCTCCTATGTACACCTTAAGAACCCCCCCCCCCCCCTTTTTTGAAGTGGTTTTATTTCGGGGGTGTTATTGTAATTTATTGGCTCAAAGTGCACGATCCACTGTTAAAACTGATTTGATATGGAAACCTGCAGGGACATATTAATTAAAATAGCAATCTAATTAGCATTCCACTGTGTGACCCAAAAGTTGAATATTATTAGAGATGCAACCGTCGGCTGTGATGAAAAGAGCGTGTACATGACAGGGAAATTGAAATTCAAAGAGCTGGAGATAACCCATTCTGAACGGGAACCCATGTTGGTGTTAGCATCATGTTATGCTTTAGCTATTGAAAAATAGCAGATCTACAAGCTCATAGCGCGCCACCGAGTGGCGCGCTACGAGCTTGTATAGGTCTGCTATTTTTTTTAAATCGAAGAGCGACTGACATAGAAGACATTTTTTTTATCTGATCTCAGGTCAGAATGAAAACTGTCAGGATGTAGAAGACATTTTTAGAATCTGATCTCAGGTCAGAATGAGATAATGTACACACAGATCAAAAGAACAAACGGCGGGGAGAGAGAGAGAAAAATAACGCACCAAGAAGTTTTACATTTTCTCACACATGGAGGAGAACCCGCAACGCAAAAGCCTTTTGGAAAGCATGTGCACTCAAACACACATGCGTGCACACACACACACACAAACAAACAGACGTGACGTACACATGGCGCACGTCACGCGCACACTCGTGCATTCGCACACGACAAACACAACCCAGACACACCTCCGCTGTGTGTGATATAGGTTCATTTAATCAAATCTGGCGGATGCTAATATCCATACTGAGCCAGTGAGTTGACACCCAATAACCAACCCGCCACAACCATTTAGCATAAGGAGAAAGAATGACGTGGTAATCTCCAGTTGTTTACACTGACATGCCCCGATTATCAACGCAAAATAATATTATTACATTATACTTGGGGCTCCCATTGACCATATTCGCATGCTATATTTTTGCTCTTATACGTCCATTCTTGGGGTATGTGTGAAACTGAAACCCCACCTCAATTATGAAGTATATACTCGAAGAGCAAAATGGCCGCCATGTCAAAGGCAATTCACAGTGAACGTTTGAATGACCTACCGTATATGCTAAGTCCGGGTGGTGTATGGACTGCTATATAACAGACTATGACAGTTCAACGCCAGTTCCTCGCCGAGGTTAAAACCGCATAACCACGGCGCTTCTAACATTTGCTAGCTTTTATTTAACCTTGAGTCGCTCCTCGGTCTCACCCCGCGGTGTCCCCACGGTACGGATGCATGTAGCCTTGTATAAGGGGGGGAAAAGGGGGGGGTGTTTGTGTTCTAGGGGGGGTATAAGGGCCTCGACAAGAGGGCGTATTAGCATGTGTCCCTGCAGTGTGGGCCTGGCGTGCAGTGCACTGCCAGCCACAGCCGGGCCGGGCGAGCGATAATTATTCATTAGTATTCATTAGTGTGAGGTGATGCCCGGCGCGGGTGCTCATGTCGAATCAGTGTTTGTGATGAGGCCCCGGCTCCGGCGCGGGTCAGCGAGGAGCCCAGTAATTAGGCCCCACCAGTCAGGAGGCATTTTCCTTTTTGCCACAACACGTGAGGTTATAAGAGCGGGGAGATGTGGTCGGCGGGAGAGACACGCAACAGGGGGAAGGCAGAGAGAGAGAGAGAGAGAGAGTAGAGGGAGTGGATTTCAAAAGAGATGCAACCTTGCCCCCCCCCATGCTCCTTTAATCCATTCTGACCTGAGATCAGATTCTAACGCACAGAAGAATGGTGGTTCTTTAACGCATTTTGACCTGAGATCAGATTAGAAAAATGTCTTAAATCCTGACAGTTTAAAACAAATAGCAGACCTACAAGCTCGTAGCGCGCCACTCGGTGGCGTGCTATATGAGCTTGTAGATCTGCTATTTTTCAATAGCTAAAGCATAACATAATGCTCCAAAACACCAAAAGCCCAAAATGGGTTAACCCCTCTTCCTCGAGCTTTCTCTCATTCTGAATCTGTATCATCATCACCGCAACATATTCGCCCCAACCTTGGCCTTCTCCTGCATGACAATACCTTTCTTTAACTCTGTACACACGTTTCTTTGTGCTTTTATATGTTTACGTTTTCTTGCAGTGTGTGTGTGTGTGTGTGTGTGTGTGTGTGTGTGTGTGTGTGTGTGTGTGTGTGTGTGTGTGTGTGTGTGTGTGTGTGTGTGTGTGTGTGTGTGTGTGTGTGTGTGTGTGTGTGTGTGCGTGTGTGTGTGTGTGTGTGTGTGTGTGTGTGTGAACACATGCAGAACCGCTGCCCTGTGTTCTCTCAAATTGTCTTTCCTCTTCTGCCATCGTATTTCCCTATACACGACGATGACTCCTATGTCAATCTGTCCATTGCCTCCTACTGTACAGGATAATATTGTAAATCAAGAGTGTGTGCATTGCAGGTGCATGTTTACACTTTCCGAGTTAAATGTAAGGGGCATGAGACCCTTGACTGATAGGCCGACAGTGAAAAATTGGTGAACACTATAACAGTCGGCCCGGTGATTAAAAACAAACTACAGTACAGAATTGGCATATATAGGGTTTCGTGGCCCTTTAACACTCTTCGCTGTGTAGGTTAATTTGCACAGGTGTTGTTGATATATACGTGCGATTGTGTTGTAAAAGTGCTCGCTTCATTGGCTGCACGTCGTGCAGCGTGGTTGATAATAACCACACTTAGCGAGACATTACTAAGATAATTGTGTGAGGGGTTAACCCATTCTGACCTGAGATCAGATTCATACGAGGTTTCCACTGGACACACACTGGTCTGATTAACCCATTCTGACCCGAGATCAGATTCTAAAAATGTCCGTCGTTCTTCGATTTTTTAAAAATAGCAGACCTGCGCTATGAGCTTGTAGATCTGCTATTTTTCAATAGCTAAAGCATAACATGATGCACCAAAATGGGTTCCCGTTCAGAATGGGTTAACATGACTGAGTGGTACCCTCCCAGGTATACCGCTGTTGGTGTTGTAAAAAAAAAGCCGACTAAAGCCTAACCAAATTAATCTAATCGGAAAATAATTACACAGGCTGCGAGGAGGCTCGGCCAGATTCATCAAACTGTTTGCCGCCCCCGTGAGCCGTAAGTAACAGGCAGCAATCCACAGACCCTGTAAAGGCTAACGGCGACCAACACACCTCAAAGCCCCGCTCCGCCACAGCTGTCAGTACACGTCTGCCCCGCTAAAGGACCTGTGACGTTGATTGACAGCAATTGAGAAAACAAGGGGTCAAGCGTTGAGATGGAAGAGAGATGGGAGACAGAGACAGGGAGAGAGAGAGAGAGAGAGAGAACCCCATCCCCTCCCCCAGATTCCAAATCCCTTTGGAGTTCAGCAGAATCCAAAGGAGATGATAGCTTGTCCTGTCAATGCATAATGTCAGTTTACCTTGAATTAAAACAAAGAGTGCAGACACGAGACATTGACAACCTCTCCCTCCCTCTGTCACACACACACACACACACACACACACACACACACACACACACACACACACACATTTCGGTCTCATATACACACACAAATACACGAGGGAGGGAGAGAAGGAGTGCCTTGCCTAGCCTCACTGTATCCTGACATGATTCTGGATTAGACAAACTCCCTAAACTACAAGTGGATGGCATGACATCCCCCTCCCCTTCCTCCATGAATTCTCTCTCTCTCTCTCTCCCTCTGTCTCTCTCCCCCTCTCCCCTCCTTGGTCTCCATGGCGCACACGCGCACGTTTCTCCTTCAGATTTATGACATTGCCGTATAGGTGCACTTGACAGCTCTCAGATTGGCACTGTAGAAGAGAGAGCTCCTTAATCCATTTTTGTCGGGAACCCCTTTTGGTGTTATAGCGCTACGTTATGCTTTAGCTATTAAAAAATAGCAGATCTACAAGCTCATAGCGCGCCACCGAGTGGCGCGCTACGAGCTTGTAGGTCTGCTGTTTCTTTTTAAATCGAAGAACGACTGACTTAGAAACCTATAGCCTTTTCAGAAAACTGTAATTTTCAAACAGACATTTTTTTTAATCTGATCTCAGGTCAGAATGGCTTAAGTGAGACGGGTTAGCTGTGTAAATCTATCAGGGGTCCGTCCGGGAGGAGGGGGAGGAGGAGGGGGGGGGGGAGGAGAGGGGGGATGGTTGCCGAGCCCAGGGAGAGGTGGAGAAGAGGAGGAGAGAGAGGGGAGAGTGAGAGGGAGAGGAGAGGCATGGAGGGGGGCCCTGCTGAGCACACAAGCTTCCATGCTGCGCACATCCATGGCTGCCTGACAGTTGTGTTCAGCCTTCACTGTAATAATGAATAAAAGGAAACTCCCCACAGATTACACATCTTCCGTGTTTTGACATTGACCTTAATACATAATTTAACCACAAAGCCTGAAGAGTGTGTAACGAGATAAGAGAGAGGACCACAGGATAGAGGAGAGAGAGAAAAGGCGTCCGGGCTAAAGCATACACACGGAGGCTATAGGCACGCACACACACACGCACGCGCAGTCGCACACACACGCACACACACACACACACACACGCACACAAATAAAAAGAATAAATAAATAAAACTATCCCGGCACTATACTCTGTTAATGGGACTCATGTGAGATCTGTCCGTGCTCGCCAGTCAAGCTTGAAAAAGAACCGTGACGGGACATTTGCCACATGTTTTTAGGGTTTGGGGGTTTATTTATTTATTTGATTTTAAATTTTCGTTTTTTAACAGTGAAGAAACAATGCAACGAGGACTGCGTTGAAGAACACAAAGCAAAAATCCTGAGTGATATTACTCGGATGTAAATGAGCACGCCCAGACTTTGTGTTTAAAACCAACACTTGCTGTGAAGACAAAGGAGAATTATAGCTGTGTGCGTGTGTGTGTGTGTGTGTGTGCGCACGTGTGTGTGTGTGTGTGTGTGTGTGTGTGTGTGGGGGGCACGAAGGGGGGTGTGTTGTGCAAATGTGAAAAAATGCAGATATTTCTCTGCTTATCAAATTCCCAGCGGAAGGAGAAAGTAGTGCTACTAAATCTCAATAGAGTATAGTAATATGCTGCTTTTCCGTGCATGTGCATGTGTGTGTGCACGTTCTTTTGCACACACACACATGCTGTACTCCTCCTAACTGCATTTCTGTATGTGTGCAACTGTGAATGCGAATGTGCGCGGCACATGTGCGCATGTGTGTACTGTATACTGTACTGTATGTACAAGTGTGTGTGTGCGTGCATGCTTGCATGCGTGCGTGCGTGCACACGCGTTCGTCCGTGTGCGCGCGTGTCTATGTTGATGTTCACACACACACACACGAGCGCTTGTATGTTTTCCCCAGGGCGCGTGTTGTGTTGTGGAGTGACTGTAACTGTACATGCTGAGCCAGCGATCTCTGCCACGCGTTATGTCACTCCAGCTGAGGTCACCGTGTCACACACGCTGTCAGGAGGAGGCACTCTGGATATAGTGAGACGCATAGCGTTCACTCCTACAGCCACCTGCTTGACTTGACTCAGACACACTCGCACTGCCAGGTGGAATGTGTCTCCCTACAAGTAACGATAGAAAAGAAACACACAGGTTTATATATATATATATATATACGCAGGTTTGTTTCTTGAACGCAGCGTTGTTTTTGGCAGCACATTTAGATTTTAGTTTAAGTCGTATAGTCTCTTGAATTGTTTTCATTTAGTCTGAGTCACATTTTAGTCACCTGGAATGATTTAGTGTTAGTCTATAGTTTTAGTCAACAAAATATCATTTTAGTCGACTGAATCTACAGGTGATTTTGTCAACTGAAATGTATTTTGGCGGGCCTTGATGCCGTTGTATAATGACTGATTTTCAGCATGCAACCAAGTGTAAAATGACTTATACTGGATCTCTTGTCCACTAGTCCCTTCCTAACATTTTAGTCTAGTTTTTCTCATTTGTTGAAATTGTCAGTACATTTAGTCTTAGTTTTAGCCATCGTAGCTTAGTTTTCATTTAGTGTCCATTTAGTTTTCATCAGTGGAAAAAGGTAGTCGACGAACATCTTTCGCCTTAGTTTTAGTCGAAGGAAATCAACGCTGCTTGAAAGACAAATGCCATGTAGGCCTATAAAGGACTTTACAAAACTATAGTCCATGTGTGTGTGTGTGTGTGTGTGTGTGCCCCGCACACACACCTATCGTTTCAGATCCGGTCACACACTACACAAGCTCTGAATGGGAAACGCATCACTGCGCGATTCATGCATTAACAATCATCGCTATCCAATTAAGGACACAATTGCATCACCAGTGGCCTGCTAGGTGCTGCTAGAGCCCAGATGCAGATATTAAATATGAATTACAGAGGCTGTATATCCACCTACCCCCCGCCCACACACACACACACACACACACACACAAGCCCTCTCATCCTCTGCTCTCCTCTCAAATCCTTTGGTCTTTGGGGCCCCACAAAGACGCCGGTGTGTTCTGTAATTGAAGGCGGGTGTCAAAGCTTCTCTCTTCTCTCAGTCCGCTTTATAAGACTCTCTTGATTCAGCACGCTGCTCGTTAGTGTCATAATTACCCGCTGGGTGTTGGATCGGGGCGAGAGTCGGCGTCGGGCTGCCGCCGGTGTGAAGGTCCCAGTCTCCCCCCCCCCCGGCCCGGAGGGCTGACCTCCGACTCTGCAGGGGGCAGTGGAGAGCAGCACTGATCTGGGTATACGTCTCTCTCTGCTGCGCGGGTAGAGAGGCCGATGAGGGGCTGCATGAGGGGCTAGAATAGATGCTGCTTTGCATGGTAACAAGCTACTGTGAAGGCAAAAAAACTGATTGGTTCATAAATAAATCATATACCAGAAGGGGTTGGATGTGGAGGACGGTGGTGGTGGGGCTCTGCATGGCTCTGAGCCCTGCATGGCAGGATAAGGGGTTGGATGTGGAGGACGGTGGTGGGGCTCTGCATGGCTCTGTGCCCTGCATGGCAGGATAAGCATGTTTTCCCCCCCTCTTTCTCTCCTTTTTCCTCTCTCCCTCTCCGTCTCTCTGTCATCTATTTGTCTATTCATCAATTGATCCAATCCTTTTATTCCGTTCCATCTATATCCATCCTTCGTGTCATACATATATATATATATATATACATCCCTCACTCCAGCCATCGCTCATTCCATATCCTTCTGTCCATCCATCCATCCATCTATATCGCTCCCTCCCTCCATATACAAACCTCCATTCATGTACATCCCTCCATTCATCCCTATACCTTTCTCATCCATCCATACATCCATCCAATTCAATTCAATTCAAAGGGCTTTATTGGCATGAGAAAACATACGTTTACATTGCCAAAGCAGAAAGAACAATACAACAATACAGCAATACAATCAAAACAAAAATTATGTACTTTGAAGGTCAGAATCTTCAATAGATCAACTTCTGTGTACCAAGATAACTCGATGCAGGTATAGTGCAGGAATATACACAATGATTAGTCTTTAGGGTGGTTGTGTTCCATTTGATATCCTTCTCCTATCACAGCAACTCACAAATCTTGCTGCTGTGTTTGCACATTGTTGTACTTCGCCCAGCAGATATGGGAGTTTTTTGTCATTGGTCATGTTTTCAAAATCTCTGTGTGTGGTTGTAATCTGTGGGAAGTATGTGTCTCTGATGTCTTGGTACAATGGACAGATGGTTAGGAAGTGTAGCTCGGTTTCCACTTCATTTTGTGTGCAGTGGGTGCATAGTCTGTCTTCTCTCGGGATACAGGTCTGCCTATGACGTCCTTTCTCGATCGCGAGACTGTGCTCACTGAGTCTGTACCTAGTTAAGATTTTTCTTTGTTTTGGGTCGGTCACGGTGCTCAGGTATTCTTCCACTGTGTATTCTCTGTTTAGGGCCAGATAGCATTCTAGTTTACTCTGCTTTTGTGTTGCTTCATCCATGATCCATTCATACTGTAACTCATCCATATCCCTTCCTCTACCCTTCCATCACTCCATCCCTCTCTCCCTTCATCCATCCATGATCCATTCATACTGTAACTCATCCCTATCCCTTCCTCTACCCTTCCATCACTCCATCCCTCTCTCCCTTCATCCATCGAGCCATCCATCCATCCATCCATCCCTTCCTCTATACCAGTGTTGTTTTCGTCGACTAAAACTAAGACGAAGAATGTCCGTCGACTACCTATTTTCACAGACAAAAACAAATGTAAACTAAATGAAAACTATAAGCTATACGATGATTAAAACTATAAGACTAAATATACTGGCAATTTCGTTGACAAATAAAAACTATAGACTAAAATGTTAGGAAGGGACTATAGTGGACAAGAGATCCAGTATAAGTCATTTTACACTTGGTTGCATGCTGAAAACAGCTGATCTACAAGCTCACAACGCGTCGCAACGACGCGTTGTGAGCTATTTTGTGTGCTATTTTTGTGTGCTATTTTCAGAAAATTTGAAAAACAACACTATACCCTCCCATCTCTCCATCCATCCCTATCTCTCCTCACTCCATCCATCCGTCCATTTCATTGTGTGCTCTAGTATAGCTCACCCACCTGTCAGTGTGTCCCCGAGCCTTGGCCTCTGCAGCCCGTTTCCCTGGAATACAGAGCTCTCCAGGGACGGTGCTTGGCCGCAGCCTATATAACATGCTTTGAGTGGTCTCCAATCTGGCCCAGATTGGACTTGGACTCGGAATGTGTGTGTGTGTGTGTGTGTGTGTGTGTGTGTGCGTGTGTGTGTGTGTGTGTGTGTGTGGATGTGTGCCATCATCGCGGTGTTCCACACATCCATACAACCACCATGGTGGCAGTAGTGCTTTGGTGATTTGCCATCAGGCCTCCCTCCAAGGGCCATGTCAAGATGGTGAAATCCTTGGTCTGGTGTGTGTGTGTGTGTGTGTGTGGGGGGTGTGTGTGTGTGTGTGCACCCGTGCGCGTGCGAAGGCTGATGCTGGGCGGTGCTCCGCTTCTGCGGCAGTGATCTAATGAGCCTGTAAACACACTCATTTGACATCATTAATTGGAGCGAGATCACAGGGCCTACCCAAGAAGAGTGCATGTAGTGTGTGTGTGTGTGTGTGTGTGTGTGTGTGTGTGAGAGAGAGAGAGAGAGAGTGGAGGGTTATCCCATCAGTGAGGTCTCTCCCAGATCAAAGATTTCGAGGCTAAAATCCTTGATTATGTGACAGAGAGACACATTAGAGTCAGTTTTTCTGCCAGGCTGAGCAGTTTGGTCAATGCCAGCAACAGCCTTGCACAGATCTGACTGGAGAAGGACTATAAAACCACAAGCATGTATACGCGGACACACACCGCGCGCGAACACACACACACACACACACACACACACACACACACACGCACACACGCACATTTAACATCTTTATTTGTATTCACATTTTACAAGAAATTTCTTGAACACAAACCATAGTCGATGCGCAAACTTGAGAAAACTCTAGTTTTGTGCTTCAGATACAGATCACGGGTACAGAAAGCATCGCCTTCACACACACACACACACACACACACACACACACACACACAGCCTTAAGAATTAAACTGCCAATCAAAGGCATCTACAGTTTTTGTCATTTTTTCCGATGAATTGATTCTCAAATAGAGTTCCAAACATTATCAGATACACTGCAAGTTATAGGACCGGTCGGTCGGCACAGTACAATAATATTTGCTGACACATTTCTTTCCCGGATAAGAAAGGAGTTGAAAAAAAAAGTTTTGAGCCTTTCTGCTCCTTCTGCTTTTGTAAACTGTCACAGAGAATGTTCCATGAGTTGGAGTTGAACCTCTCCATACTGTTTCTGGTCACATTTTGTCAGCGTGGATGGATCTGAGCTGGGGTGTACAGTTGTTATAGCCATCGATAGACCTCAGCTTTCTGACTGTTACCTCGTTATAGGGTCCCTTAACCCATTCTGAACGGGAACCCATTTTGGTATTAGCTTCATGTTATGCTTTAGCTATTGAAAAATAGCAGATCTACAAGCTCATAGCGCACCACCGAGTGGCGCGCTACGAGCTTGTAGGTCTGCTATTTTTGAAAAATCGAAGAACGACTGACATTTTTAGAATCTGATCTCAGGTCAGAATTAATCAGACCAGTGTGTGTCCATGCAGTGGAAACCTCGTATGAATCTGATCTCAGGTCAGAATGGGCTAATGATCCATCTATCTACCACCAGCACAATGGCCACCACCACACCGCCCCGCACGCTTTCATTTATACAGACTCTCTGAACTCACATCATCAGCCCTTTGTTCCTGGCCCGTTTCATGTAGTGCGTGGTCCCGATGTGGGATGGGGTGTGTGTGTGTGTGTGTGTGTGTGTGTGTGGCAGAGAGGCCTGTGTGGAAACTTTTGTGTGTATGCTGCGAGGATAGAGAGAGAGACAGAGAGAGCATCTGCTCGCTCACTCACTCACTCACTCACTCGCTGTTCTGGCGGTGTGATATATTATGAAGATTTCACTTTCTGCCTTTGATTCCTCACTGACAGTTATCCTTCAGCCCTCCTTTAAAGTCCCACTTTCAATCCCTAATGGCTGTCATGTCGCTGCGCTCTCTGGACTCTTACTCAAAGTGTCATTGGCATAATGGTCGGCAGCCGCTGGCCTCTTTTGATCATTCATGCTGTGTGCGAGAGTAACCGGAGCCCGAGACAGCGAGGTGTGTGTGAGGTGTGTGTGTGTGTGAGGTGTGTGTGTGTGTGTGTGTGTGTGTGTGAGGTGTGTGTGTGTGTGTGTGTGTGTGTGTGTGTGTGTGTGAGGTGTGTGTGTGTGTGTGTGTGTGTGTGATTGTAAGCGTGGGTGCAATGCTTGCACCACGACTCGAACTGCCACTCCCAGGCAAAGCATCACGGACCGGATATCTAAAATTCACTTTCAAATACTTTCCCCCTTCTTTTGTGCCTAATAGCCACTCCGTGGATGTGTGTGCGACGCGCGTGCGTGCGTGTGTGCGTGCGTGCATATGTGTGTGTGTGTGTGTGTGTGTGTGTGTGTGTGTGTGCTCTCTCATTAAAGTCACAACGCTGGTTTCTACTGTATCAGCATCTCTGAATCAGCCCAGTTTGGCAGTCCCTTAGTGGAAGGGGGGGGTGGAAAGAGAGAGAGAGAGAGAGAGAGAGAGTGTGCGGGTGACGTACTGTGTGTGTGTGTGTGTGTGTGTGTGTGTGTGTGTGTGTGTGTGTGGGCGGGCGGGGGAGGTCTAAGGCTGAGGCCTTGGATTGAGCCAAGTAGCATTCACATTCAAACGGGCCAGGCTTGCGTGTATCAAGTGTATCAAGCCGGTCCAAGATAAACTCACACGCAGCGGAACACATCAACACACAAAGTGGACGAACGGGGCCCTGAAAGAACACATCTAAGCTGGACGAACGGGGGCCAGAAACCTCCTCCATGCAAGAGCCTTGATACTATACGTAGGTTCCAACAGAAGACGTGGTTGCATTCAGAGTAACCTAGTATACGAGAGTGGTGACACTGCTTTGATCTCGCCGCAAAGCGGGTGCCTATGTGGGCTATAGATAGTTCCAAACATTGGAACTATCCCGTTGAGATAGAAGGAGCACTTCCGCATGCCATTATTGTTACAGTGGGAGTCAACACTATAGCGTCGCCACTCTCTTGCTATAGATTACGCTGGTTGTATTATAGGCCAGTATGTCGTCGCTGACCTTGTATCTCTGCATGCGTTCCCTCTCTCTATGTTTCTATTGCCCTATATAGCCCATACGTTGTTGTATGACAGTGTTAAGGTAGCTCATTTTGAACAGTTCTGATATTGACATGGTACTATATGAGGTTGAAAGTGGTTAGGTCCGGCCGGCCCTATCGGTCCGGCGGGCTCCGCCTATAGGCTGCTAATCCAGCCTGACAGCGTGCCGCGGGTTCGACTCCTGATCCCGACGACCTTTGCTGCGTGTCACTCCCCCCCATTTCCTGTCAGCTTATTACTGTACACCAGGGGTGCCCAAAAGGTAGATTGTGATCTACCAGTAGATCACAAAGGCTGTGCAGGTAGACCACATGGCATGCCCCTAAAATATATAAATATAATTAAAAAAATAATTGGCATCTGACACTTGAATTAAGGTGACTTGATTGATTGACATAAAAAAGGGCCTGTCAGCTCAAACCCACAATGCAATACTTTGTTAAGAGTGTTGAGCACAGACGTCAGTTGCATTATCAAGTTAGTTATATATTTAAAAAAAAAACCCTACTAATTCCATTTCCTCCCCTCTATTTCCCATCCCAAATGCGCTGCTATACATTTTCACCACTTCTTTTGGTGGGTAGATCTTGTTGAGGTGGTCATTTTGAAGTTTCAATAATATAATATAATAATATACTTCCAAGCAATATAAAAAGAGGTACCCTAAATATACTGGGCTCAAGCATTCGACTCCCTCCCCAAACTTACACCAGCCCACTGATAGCTATTGCTAATACAGGAAATCGTCATTACAGTTCCCATTATCAAGCTCTTGTCTGGAACCAAGCTCACTTGCCACACCCTGGTCTTCCTCCAGTGACCGAAATGGGATGGATGCTCCTGAGTCAGGACACCATATCATGAAACTGAAAGTGTTTGTTATCTTTTATGAAGTAATAACAGGTAGACACAGCAATGCTGGTTATCGCATAACGTTAACCTCTGTTGTACTTTCACAATCAGATAATCTGATATCATCATGATGTGTGACTGAGAGGCATAATTTACTCCCCTGTTTTATTACTGTTAGTTGTGTAAAGAGATAAGAAATGTGGGTGGATGATTTCCATGAAACCATGTGGTTTCAAGAGAATAACCGTCCGATACACAGCTCAGCATATTTCCTGTCAGTAGGCTGGGGTGCAAAACCAAAACTCAACTGTACTACACCATGCCATACATATTAGGGATATGACACTACCGAACCGATTGTTGGTAGAATTACAAATTAAAAAACTCTATTCCATTTCTCCCCCTCTATTTCCCATTCCAAGTGCATTTGTCTTAAATGTAATGCCAGCGCTGCTATTCCAAAGACATTTTCAGCAATGCTATTATAATGGGTAGATCTTGTTGAGCTGGTCATTTTGAAAGTAGCTCTCAAGTCAAAAAAGTGTGGGCACCCCTGCTGTACACTATCAAATAACGGCAAAACAATATCTTAAATGAAATAGAAAGTGGTTAAATTAGTCTGAATGTGGATTATATAAGTATATGCCTGTGACTAAATAATTAATAAACTAACACATTGGATCCATTGGAACACACCCCCCCCCCCCCCCATTTCCTGAAAAGTAAGGGGTTTTGGACTGACAGCGTAGATGTGTGGGATGAAAGAGCCTGTGTTCAAACCACCCTGACTGGGCCCAAGGTAGTGTGTTCTCTTCCAAGGCCACAGTTCTCTCATGTCCTGCCTCTATAAGTCTATAAACTCACCTGCCTGTTCCCCTCGCACGACTGTTCAGGACTCTCTGGCCAAGATCTCAGGTGGGATGGCTGGTAGATCCAGAGCCCATGGATGGTTCAAATTTAAAAGGTATTCTGGGGGGGCTTTTTGTGGCTTTATTGATAGAATGCAATAGATTTATCAGGAAATGGGGAAAAGAGAGAGATGGGGAATGACGTGCAGCAAAGGTTGTGTCGGGATCAGGACTTGAACCTGTGACACGTCGGCCAGCTTCATTCAGAGTGATGTAAGCACCATATTATTATCTGACTGAAGTCATATAGTATCTGGTTCAGGGCAGGACTCGGTTTGACCAATTGTACCTCTGTAATTTAATGCCATGTGGCCACACTGGCCTTGATGTCATGTGGTTGTTGTAGTTTTTATTTTATTCTTTATGTTTTTAGAGAGAGTAGGCGAGTGACATGCAACGAATGTCCAGCTTGGCAACTCTATGTCAGCCACCATACTGGTCAGCCCAATAAACAGCTTTTTCATTCATTTATTTAACTGATATTGTTATGCTATGAATTAAACATTAAATCATCCTCAGCCCTTAACCCTTTAAATCCACTACAAAATTTTTTATTTTCCAGGCACTTAACAAATCATTGTTTTATTTGATGGCCTTGCTGCCCTGCAGGCATTTTGCATTTCTGCCCTAAAAACTGAACAAAAACAAAAGCCAAGCGGCCTTTCCCCTAAAATTATAAATCCAGACCTGATAACTTCGCCCCCACCCCTAATATAACTTGTTTTTCCTTTGCCGTCTATATGCAAGAGTGACTTGTATGAATATATTATACACACGTCACAATTCCGCCATTTACATAACAGTGATACCGTTGTGGACCAAACTCCACAGAAGTTTACCTCTCCGGTTTTGTTTATAAACTTCCACACTCCCATGTCAATCGATTTGCCTTATGACTTATTCAAACATACACTTCTACACACACACACACACTGGCATACACAAAGACACACACACACACGCACGCACACACGCACGCACGCACACACGCACGCACATGTCTCCCCTCCCCTTTTATCCCACCGAGGGATCTCGATCAGAGCGCTTGGCCAAGTGATGGCGTGTGATGTAAAGTTCTGGAGAATAAGACACGTCTCTTCCAATAACATATTTCCCGCACATATCGAAAGGCGTGTCAATTTCATTTACACCTGGCGAGGCGGTCGGGGGCGAGAGAGAGAGAGAGAGAGAGAGAGAGAGAGCTCTTCCCGTCTAAACGACAGCGCCATCCCAGTCACTCCCCGACTGAATGACGGATACATTAAACATGCAGAAATCAGCGGGGGGACGCTGGGGAGGGAACGTTCAAAGACACAAACAACATGCTTAACCCATTCAGGCCTGAAAAAATGTCTTCTAAATCCTGACAGTTTTCTGAAATACCTATGTTTCTATAGGCCTATCACTCAATATTTCATGTCAAGGACCCCAAAAATGATCTGCAATTGGCCTCCGACCCCCATCTGAAAATATGTTGTTCCAGGGACCTCCCCAGAAGCACAGATTTGAGTTAAAAACGTTTGTTCTGAAAAAAAAATATTCCAAATTTAAGGCACATTTTCACGATTTTTCAAAAATAGCAGACCTACTAGCTCGTGAGCTTGTAGATCTGCTATTTTTCAATAGCTAAATCATAACATAATGCTAACACCAAAAGGGGTTCCCGCCCAGAATGGGTTAAAAAAAAAAGGAATTACAGTGTGCCAACGATTATGCAGGTGTCTAAGCGCTGGAACACCAACGCTGGAACACAGCCCTCTCCAGGAACAGAGATATAGTATTTTATCATGTACAGACAGTAAGGTAAAATAGAGGCAAAATCAGTCTCCATGAATAGAAACTTTTTATTTTCTTCTTTTTTGAAATTTAACTTGTAAATGTGTCAATGGATTCTCTCCTAGCTAACTGCTCCATAACAAAGGCCCTCCCTCTCTTATTATGTTCCCATGGCGTTATAGACGAGTCTATTTCTGCACTGCCGATGTGGCGACAGTGCTTGCCATTGCAAAACCTCTGGTGTTTCCTAGCGTTTCCATTCTCTGAAAGCCATCTCGGATAGTCATCACGGATCACTACAGATCACACGGGGGCTTTTATATGAAAAGAGCGGAGGGTAGCATCTCCTTCAGCTGGCTGGTTCCTTGACAGGAATGTCAAGACTATACGTGGCGGGCCCATAGGGCCACCACCATCTTCTACAAATCCACAATCCTTATACAATCGGCATGAAACGCTGACACAGCTGCCCATGTGACTGGCCTGTTGTACTAAATTAATTCAGGCATGTTAAGAGGACGCCTCAGTCAGTGAGACAGACAGACAGAAGGGGGGTCCTGTTAGGCATGTATGTGTGAGAAAAGTGAGTAGATTCTCTCGTCTTTGTTCCCTTAGCTGGACACATTAGGGCTCCATTAGGGAGCCTGACACTAGAATATGGCTTCCTCTGTTCTGACTGTGCAAGGAAGGAGGAGATGGGGAGTTCTGCTCTTTGCCTCTCTCTCTCTCTCTCTGTGTATGTCTTTCACGTGTCTGTGGGCAAAATAAAAACGGATTAACCAATTCTGTCTTCTAAATCCTGACAGTCTTCTGAAAAAGCTATGTTTCTATGTCATGGTTCTTCGATTTTTCAAAAAATAGCAGACCTATACAAGCTCGTAGCGCGCCACTCGGTGGCACGCTACGAGCTTGTAGATCTACTTTTTTTAAATCGCTAAAGAATATACATAATGCTAACGCCAAAAGGGGTCCCCCTTAAGAAGCCTTTGTGTTTTATGAAGCAATTGCAGATTGAATCACATTTCTATATACTGTAGATAGATGTAGTGTGCTCTGTTGCTGCATGCTGCCCCATGGTGTGTGTGTCAGTGTGTGTGTGTGTGTGTGTGTGTGTGTGTGTGTGTGTGTGTGTGTGTGTGTGTGTGTGTGTGTGTGTGTGTGTGTGTGTGTGTGTGTGTGTGTGTGTGTGTGTGTGTGTGTGTGTGTGTGTGTGTGTGTGTGTGTGTGCTAAACTGTATAAGAGACTGCCGTGAACTAGACGTATATTACTACAGTATACATTTAGATTGGAGACTTAATTCTGAGTCTTTATAGTTAGGCCTTGGGGAATCCTTGTTAATGATTCCTCCTGCTCGGGGCCTCTGGCTTAATCCTTAGCCATTTAGTACTTCCTACACTACGCCTGATAAATACTCCCAATTAGTGCAGCTATAGGGCATCTGCCGTACTGTCCACTTCTCTTTACACTTTCTTTGTGTTTTGTTTTTAGTTAATTTTTTTTATTTTGATATTCTTATATTTTTTTTTGGGGGGGGGGGGCTTGTTGTTTATAGGAGTTGGCCATGAGAGAAACCCATCGGTTGTCTCTCTCTCTCTCTGGCAAAGCCTGTTCACTTCTTAGTGGGAATTATAATTATCTCTCCCAACATCAATTAGCATTCAGTACGTTAGAATGGTATAACGAGGAGAGGCCAATTACAGGGGGGGAAAAAAAATACATAATCAATTATTTATCCACTCTTAATTACAGTGTGTTTTACCCAGTTATAGCAGCAGCAATTCAATTAATGACCTTCAGCTATCTTCATGTGAAATTGCTGTGGAGCGAAGGAATTTACTCAGAGAAGCCCACAGAGAAGCTGCCGAGATGCTGAGAGACACACGCACACACACGCACACACACACTCGCACACGCACACACACACACACACACACACACACACACACACACACACACACACACACACACACACACACACACACACACACACGCGCGCACACACACACGCACTTACCGACAGACACATTTTGCAGATGCAGTTTCATACACAACATTACACACAGGTATAGGCTATAGCATGTAGTACCCACAAGTACTCGCATAGACACATATTTGCACTCACGTATACACACAGACACACACACACATATACCGGTATGTTACATGTGCACCTGTGCACTCACACACATGCCTATACACACACACACACACACACACACACACACACACACACACACACACTGACACACACACCCTTCGAGCACAAATTCGAGAAAATAAATGGAGAGAGAGAGGGAGAGAGGGAGAGAGAGAGAGAGGTAGACAGAGAGAGAGAGAGAGAGAGGGAGGGAAGGGACTGGCACTGTCTGTCAGTCAGATGCCCAGAGCCGCGGCGGTGTGTGTGTGTGTGTGTGTGTGTGTGTGTACGGCGTGTCACCCACAACGACCGAGCCGCCTGTCGAGGCCACCTGCCTCATTATGGAGGAAATGTATGCATCTAGGGCAGGCTCTCTATCTATCTATCTATCGCAGCAGCATGGGCAGGGGAAATGGCACGTTGGCAACTATTACTGCATTATGTTAGCAAGCCACACACACACACACACACACACACACACACACACACACACACACACCGGCATGCATGCATGTGTGCCGCAGTCGCAGTGACGGGGGGGAGGGAGGGAGGGCGGGGGGTGATGATGCTGAAAGGTGTGCTGGTGCAGGTTTACTGAATGGGGGCTGTGCTGAGAAACAAGCAAAAGGTTCAGGGTTGTTCCTCCTCGCGTATATAAGGTCAGACTGGGGGGGGGGGGGGCGATGCCGTTTGATGCCCCTCTCTCTCTCTCTCTCTCTCTGTGCAGGGCACGTCATGGCTCTGTTAGTGTGCGACACTCAAGAACTTATATGACATGCCACAATGTTGACGCGATAACCATGACGACGTTTCATCTGATCTGCATGTGTGTGGGACCAAAAAACAAAATCGAGGGGCTGTGAATTATATATATATACCGTTATGTGGCAAAAAGAAATGTGCAAAAAGCTCTGTGTGAGTGTGTGTGTGAGTGTGTGTGTGTGTGTGTGTGTGTGCAGAGAGAGAGAGAGAGAGAGAGTGTGTGTGTGCACTGGTGGATAAGAGAGCGAGAGAGATGAGAGCATATATCAGCTAGTCGGACAGCTAAGGTGTTGTGACTGCCTCACCCTTCTGTAAATGTCCTCCACTCTGGCCACAGGGCCCTTTCTCACACACACCACACTGTCACAACACACACACACACACACACACACACACACACACACCACACTGTCACAACACACACACACACACACACACACACACACACACACACACACACAGACACACACATAGGAACAAACCGATCAACACGACATGGAAAACTTTCTCTCTGTCCATCCTCTCGACCGCC
This sequence comes from Protomyctophum bolini, assembly GCF_963924005.1. Classification (NCBI taxonomy): domain Eukaryota; kingdom Metazoa; phylum Chordata; class Actinopteri; order Myctophiformes; family Myctophidae; genus Protomyctophum; species Protomyctophum bolini. The sequence continues at coordinate 9,639,109 of NC_137877.1, read as the reverse complement.
ACCATCCTCTCTCTCTCTCTCTCTCACCTGGCCTATGAATACCATTAGGACCTATAATGGAACGGGAGGGAGGGGATGTGCTGTTGTGTTATACAGGAGGGACAGCCAATCAGCCCGGTGCGTTCCGTCAGCGACACCGACATGTATCTCGCGGTGCTCATTATCGTCCTGTGAACAGCGTGCAATTTACATCTGATGCCGCGACTAATTCTGCCTCCCAGTGTTGTCACGAGGCATAGGAAGTAGCCCGGCCGTGATGACAGCGAGGCTGTCAGTGCAGCCCCGTGGATGGAGGATTCCTCGGGGCATGATTTAACCCATTCTGACCTGAGATCAGATTCATACGAGGTTTCCCACTGGACACACACTGCAGGTCTGATTAACCCATTCTGACCTGAGATCAGATTCAAAACAAATGTCAGTCGTTCTTCGATTTTCGAAAAAAAAGCAGACCTACAAGCTCGTAGCGCGCCACTCGGTGGCGCGCTATGAGCTTGTAGGTCTGCTTTTTTTCAATAGCTAAAGCATGACATGATGCTAATACCAAAATGGGTTCCCGTTCAGAATGGGTTAATCCATTCTGAACGGGAAAGGAACCCCCTTTTGTGGTGTGTTTTTTTTTTTTTTTTAAAGCATCATGTTATACTTTTATAGCTGTTGAAAAATAGCAGATCTACAAGCTCATACGCTTACGCTTACAAGCTTGTAGGTCTGCTATTTTTTGGGGGAGAAATCGTGAAAATGTGGCGTGAATCTTTGAATGTATATGTTCTTTCAGAGCGAACGGTTTTTTAAATCAAATCTTTTGCTTCTGGGTGGGTGGTCCCTGGAACTATACGGTATTTTCAGATGGGGGTCGTCGGCGGTCAATTTCATATATTTTTGGGAATCCTTCACAAGGAAATGTTTGAGAACGACATGGGTTTTTCAGAAAACTGTCAAGATTTAGTATTTTGTGGAATCGTCCTCAGGTCAAAATGGGTTAATGCCCATGTCAAGCCCCGCTGTCAGCCATCCTCTCCCTCTCTCTCTCTCCCCCCACCTCTCTCTCTCTCTCTCTCTCCTTCCTCCCTTCCTTCCTTCATTCATTCCTTACTTACTTCCTTCCTCACTTCTCTCCATCCATCCAGCCCAGCCATTAGGATTCCTCCGGCGGAGAGACCTGGGCGATTGGCCTGCTTAGGATTCACACTCTGGGCAAGAAAATAACACGCCCTGTTTCACAAGTGATTACCCTTACCCCCCCCCCCCCCCACCACCACCTCCCCCTTCCCTGTAAACTGCAATTAAGGCTAAAGGGGGGGAAGAAAAAAATAGTAAGGGCGAGTGAAAGAAAGGTGTGAGAGAGAGAGAGAGAGAGAGAGAGAGAGAGAGAGAGAGAAACCGAAGTGAGGAAGGGGAAAACCTTGAGTGTTTTCCCCTAGCTGTCGTCTGGGTTTGCTTGTTTGTCTAATTTCCGCGGACAACTTTGGCATGCTTTCGCTGAGTTGTTTTTGGTTTCTGCTTTGGTTGTTGTGTAACGCTCTCAGACCTCCGTGGCCCCTTGCCACCCCCTCCTCTCGTATAGTGTGTGATCTACATACCGCGCCATATCTTTCTGAATAGATTCCTGCTCCACTATGTGATTCTCTGTTGTTTTTTTTTTCCTATCGGGGTATCACTATAGAACACAACATGTGAAATGATTACGGTTATTTTCTAGTATAGTGCAACGCCACGTGACCTTGAATGAGCTTGTAGATCTGTTATTTGTCGGCCACAGGGCTGCACCATCACACCACATAAATTAGGCATATAAGGCATGTGAATGTTGTCTTTCTATGTGGTTCTGACATATAGAGAACTGGACAGAAGCCGTCGACTCGCCTGAAAGAACAGGTCAAAACCTGAGAAGCATTGACCTGTGTGTTGACCTTTTGCTTTAAAAGGCCAAAGGTGAAAGAGGTCCACAGATGGTCCAGGGGGTCCAGAGACATCTCACCGTATCACAATAGAGGCGCCATATGAGCCTGAGATCTCAATCTGCAACAATATACCTCTCAATACATATGATGGTATTTCTATGCAATATGTCGCTCTAACATGCCGTCTGAAAGTCTCTCTAACTAGACCATGATTGATGACTAGTGATGGAGTGTGGAGCTATACGGGCATGTGGTCTGGTTTGCCGAGGGCCTGTTTTATTTGAGCGGTGTTCTCCTTTTGCACGAACACCCCACACCGCGTCTTTTTGCACCGCGCTTGGCTTTCACAACAAAGAAGCCTGGCGTGGCTTCGTCAGACTAAATCAGGCAGGCTTCAAGAACAGCAGTATAGCTATATAGGAATTAACCTGCGTGGCCGTTTCCCCTTGCTTTAACATTTAATGAACGTTAATTCGATATGGCTTATGGCCTCGCGCATGTCTTGGCCCGGCCTCACATCCTCTCTGGCCACATTAGGCGCGAGCTCGCCGCCGTCGGCTGATTGCAAGCGTTCGTAACGCTTCAGCTGCAACGAGAAAAGAACACATTCAGGGGTTTTTTTTGCGGCACACTGGCAGTGGAAAGCGCTCTGAAACTGAGAGCGTTTGTATACGTGTAGCAGGATGATAAATGATGGGCATTTTTTATAAAGTGTTTGCTTGGTATCCCAAATTAGGCGTGTGCTCAGTGAGTTGGTCTCATTACTACAGACAGAAGTGAAAGAAGTGATCCCAGGCAGTGCTGGAGGAAGTGTGTTGGACCGGGGGCTGGGATGGGGCTCTATTTTCGTCACCGCGCTAAACCCCTTATCCCTAAACTTCTTTGCCTTTTTTTTTACTATTTTGAAGAACTTTTTTGAATAGTTCAAACTAGTTGTGAGGAGACGTCTTTCATACATAAGCCTAATAATTTGGGTAGATAAAGTGTTCCCCACAAATACCCAATATAGAATACAAAACTACCAGTAAGACACCCTGAGGGCGAGAAGCGATCTCGTGCCTGGGTGACGGCAGACTGCTGGGCGAGCGCTGGCGCTTTGGCATCAGATCAACATATGAATTTCTGTACTGGCCATATATGGAGCGTGTCTTAGGTGTACAGGGTTTGATGAGGTCAGATCAACATGTGGAACATCAGAACAGGTCAGCTCCATATATGGAGATCTTTAAGGGTGGCAGCGGGGGCAGTGACTTGAGTGTACAGGGTTGGATGAGGTCTGGCCATATATGGAGCGTGTCTTAGGTGTACAGGGTTTGATGAGGTCAGATCAACATGTGGAACATCAGAACAGGTCAGCTCCATATATGGAGATCTTTAAGGGTGGCAGCGGGGGCAGTGACTTGAGTGTACAGGGTTGGATGAGGTCTGGCCATATATGGAGCGTGTCTTAGGTGTACAGGGTTTGATGAGGTCAGATCAACATGTGGAATGTCAGTACAGGTCAGCTCCATGTATGGAGATCTAAGGGTGGCAGCGGGGGAAGTGTCTTCTTGAGTGTACAGGTTTTGCATAATAATCTGCGACCTACGGTCGCAACAACTAACACTAAAACGAATAAAAACTAAACTGAAACTGAGCCTTTTCAAAAAATAAACTAAACTAGCAATCCCACTTTTGATATTTCATACATTTTTAATCTACTGAAAAATGCAAAAAACTTGGACGTATCGTACCGCTGTTTTGCCAAATGTTTGCTTATTTTCACCAAATATTTAGACATACCCAAAAATTGGGTTGAAGGGATTCATTCTTGCTAGCTGCTCGCATCAAGTTTTTGTCGTTTTTCATTTTTCAAGTCTTGCTGGTGTGTGTGTGTGTGTGTGTGTGTGCGTGCGTGTGTGTGACCGTGCGTGCGAGCGTGCGTGTGTGTGCGTGGGGGGGTTGTATGCATGTGCACGCATGCGTTTGTGGCTGTGTGAAAATGTATCAGGGTGGGTGTATAGCCTGGTGAGCCAGGCCTCTTGTTTCACTAGGGTGTGTACTGTGAGCCTGAGTCCATGCTGTCATTTCAAGTCAATAAATCAACATTTGGAGCTGGGGATAATATATAGGAAAGAATTGGACAATATCATACATCTGTTGTCGTGGCAACAATGTGCCATGTAAAACCAGCTTGTGCAGTTATTATTTCCTGTTTGTGGTTGACTTCCTGTCTGAGGGCAGAGATTGATGGATACCCAGAGTGCTCCTGTGTGTCTCCGAGGGGAATATTGATCGCTGTTGCCATTGGTTTCAGCTTCCATTTGTTGATATGTCCGTGAAAAGCCCAACTGCATGGATCATAGGAATGACCCTGATTCCTTTTAATGATGTTTGAGCCTCAGAAACAAACCGCGCTGCACCCACTAATGGTCAGCACACAAAAACTACAAGGATTGATAGAATACGTGGCTTGTTTACAAGGTTATGGTTCGTGTTTGTTTTGTAGGCCAAACGGTAGAGAATGGCAAGGCTAAACGTCGCGATGTATCACCGCACTGTGACTGTGTTGCGTGCAAACACAACAAAGGAGCCATTTCGATAATGATGTTCCGCAAATCCTGACACTCCGGCTAGCAGTTAATTTGCTAAATTGTATTTAGTGTTGTTTTTATTGCAATTTTCATCAGCGCTGTTTTTTTTTTCTTCCTGAACTGAGTTTTTAAGAAGAGACGAGATCATTAGCCCAGGACTGTTCAGCCATGCACAGAGGAAAAACGCCATCAAAGTTGTCACAGAGAAAATGTCCTTGTTCTCTAATTTATAAACAAAAAACACAGATCTTCCCTTTCATGTGGCTTCTTGGAGATAATTATGACAAGATGAAAGCCGTTAAATTCCTCCCTCTGTTCCCTGCTCTTCACAAAGTTCCCTCATTGTCAAAAATGGAGATGAGCTTTCACGTAGCTGTCATTGCCTGCGTGTCCCTGTCTCTCTGTCTCCCCTCTCTAGTTCTCTCTCTCTGTCTCCCTCTGTCTCTGTCTCTCTCTGTCTCTCTCTCACTCTGTCTGTCTATCTTTCTCACCCTCTCTATCTCTTTCTCATTCTCTCTGTCTTTGTATAACAGTCGTATAGTCTTGTACTGAACTCTGCCGTTAGGATCTGTAATATGCCCTATACCAGTCCATCAGTCAGTCTCATTCGTCTCTCTCAGAGGCCGCTGTCCTCCAAATGCAAAAGATTCGCTTTTATCAGCCACATTTGGTTTATATGGCAGAAAGCTCTTGCATGCAATCAAAGGGAGAAACAAGGCCATGCACATACTCACGCACACTAATATACATGTGTGTGCGCGCTCGCGCACACACACACACACACACACACACACACACACACACACCCTCACTGCCAGGCGACGGCGGGCTCATGTACTGCGAGCGTGTCGTGCCACACTGTGTGGAGTCTGCGAGTGTGTGCCCTCCTGGGAGGTAATTACCAGAATAAATACAGTAGAGGCCACGGCTGCTAATTTATGCCTGATTGTTGACAGTCAGAGTATTGTTTAACATGCATGGAGAGGGCCCTTGGTGTTGTGTTTCATGATCCGCTCTCTCCGTGCGCGCTCACGCGCGTGTGTGCGTGTGTGTGTGTGCGCGTGATTGTGTGAAGGAGGGGAAAGCAAGACAGAGAGAGAGGAAGAGAGAAAAGCAGAGGCAAGTGGAGAGTGAGAATGCACGCTGCATGTGTTCCAGTTGTCCTCCTTGCTTTGGCGAACACAAGTCATCTTCTATCTCTTCTGACCCCATGGTCACAGGACTCTTGCATCCCTATTCTGGGCATGTCATACAGTAGTTTAGCCCATTCTGACCTGAGATCAGATTCATACGAGGTTTCCACTGGACACATACTGGTCTGATTAACCCATTCTGACCTGAGATCAGATTCTAAAAATGTCAGTCGTTCTTCGAATTTTTCAAAAATAGCAGACCTACAAGCTCGTATCGCGCCACTCGGTGGCGCGATATGAGCTTGTAGATCTGCTATTTTTCAATAGGTAAAGCATAACATGATGCTAACACCAAAATGGGTGCCCGGTCAGAATGGGTTAGGGATGGAATGGAGCTCATATTCATTTTGTGTTGATAACGAGCAGCTTATCGCTCAGACTTATCGAGCCGGGTTCTTATCGAGCCCACTATTGAGCATTTTCTGTTATTTAGTGGAAAGACGGGAGACAACAATATAGATTCTGAACAGAAGCGGTATCTTTTACTATAGGGCCTTCAAATACAGTACTTTTCTAACAGACGGAAGGCAATTGACCTTTTTACTTTTGGAAAATACTATTAAAGAAACTGTTATTGTGTGAACAGTCACTTTAAAAGCCTTTGTTTACCCAGGGGGAGCGCTGGTTGGCAGGCATCAATATACACTTTTAGCCCAGCATGTTTGTGCCAGCACGGGTGATTACATATTATTTCTTGATTACCTCTTGATTAAACATGACGTCATGGGCCGCTATGCTCAATAACAGGCTTGATAACCCCAAAGCTTATTGATATTGGATAGATACTCAATATGCGTGTTATCGGGTTTTTCGGGTATAGCGTATTTCACGCTCCATCCCTGAGCTTTCAGTCAAAATAACCAGTCTAATCTATGTACAAGCTCATTTCTCAGGCCAAGCATTAGCAATCTCTTGACAGTATCTTGACTGTGTGGTTCTCACATAATTATGTGCAGGCCAGGGTGATATCCACAATTTAAAATATCAAAAACCTCCATATCGATGTCCTTATCAAGTGATGATATTTTGTGATCAACAATTGGAGCTTTCAAAAGATATATATCTGTTAACATAACAAACAAACTAAAAGTAATTATAGAAATAAACAATGGTGTTATATGGATAATTGGATATACTGTATGATGAGTGATGACCAATCAGGTGGTAAAGGCATTCATTGCTCATCTCACTCAACTAGAATAGCGTAATAATTCAGAAACATTTAAGCTATATCATGATATTACGATAATTCAAGATTCAAGAAGAGGGTTTATTTGTCACTTGCTTGTAAAAAGCAGCAAAAGGTTGATGTGGCATGCTCTACAGACCGTGCTGGCAATAACAACACAACACAATAATACTACTAACCAGTAAAACACCTAAGGGCGAGGTCGCGTGCACGTATCCGCCTCGTTGATGGCAGACTGCTGGGCAGGCGCTGGCGCTTTGGCATGGGGGGTCAGATCAACATGGAATGGATTCTGTACTGGCCATATAAGGAGGATGTCTTGAGTGTACATAGGGTTTGATGAGGTCAGATCAACATATGGAATGTCAGAACAGGTCAGCTCCATATATGGAGACCTAAGGGTGGCAGCGGGGACAATCTCTTGAGTGTACAGGGTTTGATGAGGTCCCAGGTATAGGGCTTAATTTCCGGGCCTGTTGAGAACTCTACTTTTCTCCGGGCATGGCTGCACTAATAACTTTGAATGGACGGGGTATCGGTAAAAAGGGAGATCAACATAAATATGGAATATATATATAAACAGGTTCTGACATATATCCATATATGGGAGATCTAAGGGTTTGAGGTCAGATGTAGAGTTGCTGGCCAATATTGATGACATCAGGGATCTCCATATATGGGCTTAATTGCGACAGCAGGTCGCAAGTATCGGCGAGAATGAAAGGCAAAGGTGTACAAGACGGTGGTGAGAAAGAACAGCTAGTTGTATAATGGTCGTACTGAGGAAAAGACAAGGAAGCAGAGCTGGAGTTATAGCAGAGACTAAAATGTTGAGGTTCTCTCTGTGAGCAACAAAGATGGAAAGGGATCAGGAAGGAGGAGTACATCAGAGGACGAGCGCATGTCAGATGTTCTGGAGATATAGCCAGAGAGGCCAGACTGTGACTGTGGTTTTGGAGAGGAGGGATATAGTGAGTATATATCGCTATAGAAGGATTGAGGTATATACTGCCAGGCAGGAGGCCTATATAGAAGGAAGACCAAAGGGAAAGATTTATGGATGTCGTGAAAGAAGAAAGTTGGTGTGAGAGAAAGAGGAGGCCGAGGACACCTCCTCAGCGCTGATTGCCCACACCTGGCCTACAGGGCGCACCGCACGGCCACGTCACTCTGACTCAGACTTAACCATAAACAAACCCGATATGCCTATATGTAGGCGTATACTGTATATGTATATCATACATGCCATAACCATAAACAATATATGGGCACAAAAGGGGGCACATATACAGACCTGTATACAACGGCTACTCTAACAAAGCCCCCGACACTATATGACTCAGAGATATTGGTCGTATCAGAGGTGTGATGCATGCATGTATGTACAGCGGCGGAACCTTTTTTATTATTAGAACTGTACCATACAGTGTTTACAGTATTCATTGTATACCCTATTATGTATCCTTCATTGACCAGGTGCCCCCAGGGAGGGGTGTTTAAGGCCACCCTCCTGTTCTTGCTCTACACACCAACAAATCACTGCTGAAAATTGATGATTGGTCACCCTGTGAGCTTGTAGATCGGCCATTTTCGGCGCCAGAATATAAATGGACACTATAGAGCGTCGCAGTCAAAAAGTATTTATATAAAGACGGTTACGCCGCAGACAAAGCCAACTCGGATCATGACAACAAACACAATATTTTGTGCCGATCAAATAATTTGAAAGAAGAAAATAAAGGCAGGATATACAACACTATTTGTTTTGTTTTTCGTCTTACAAATTATTTGATCGGCCCAAAACATTGTAATTATTGTCATGATTTGTCACGATCCGAGTTGGCTTTGTCCGCGGCGTAACCGTCTTTATGGAGAAAAGGAATGGAGAATAATTTCCTGGGCCACTCGTCGTTCTGAAAGGGGGCGGCGGGACTGCGACGCTTATAGGATTCATGTGGTTAAAGAAAACGGACACACCCTTAAGTGAGTAAATTAAATTCCCCATGAGTAAAATTTAGTTTACAAATTGAGACGCTTGTGGCCACACAGGAATCCCTTTCTACCGAGGGTTTCTCCAAAGACCACGTTCTATTGACTTTTCCTTTGTTTTCCTGAACCACACGGTTGTTATCAGATAGGCCAGCTGTGGCTCTGTGGTCGTGGCTGTTTAAAACGCCTCATAGACACCTCATGACTGAGGTTAACGGGCAGAAGGCATGTAGGGACACACAAGTTCACGGCTCTATATAGAGCAAACGGAGCTGCCAAGAATATTGTAGCCCGACCGATATGTCAGCCATTATTTGACGTTTCGGATAAATCGGTATCGGTAAATGATGCAGCCGATGTGTCCCGATTTTTAACCGCTTTCATGACATGGTAAGCTCAAATACATCGATCAAAACATCAGCAATAAGCGGTCACGGACTCGAAATCGGAACGGGGCATCGGACCCAGAATATCGGGGGCATCGGTCGAGCTCAAGTCTTAACACAAATTAACTTTTCATTTCCAGTATTTGAAAACTTCTGCAAGAACAATGAGTTCAGCGTCGCCGCCGTACAGAGTTCGACCAAATAAGCTTCTATAATGATATCACGGTTATACACCAAGTGCAGAACTTTTTTAATAGTTAAGTCAGGGGCCTATCAAAGATATTGGATAATAATAATGATTTAATAATGGATGTAAATGAGCTTTGAAGTCAGTGTCCCTATCGGACTTTAGAAGTCCCCATGCAGCGTGTAATCATGGATTCCATTGGTAACACCTTTGAGGTGCAGGGGGGGAGGGGGGGGGGGTGTCTTTGTATTAGAGCTGATTGAGCCGGGTCCGTGTCTCATGAGCGCCGGCTTCGTTATACAGCTGCCCCGACCACATAGGCTATACAGAGAGGACCCGCTGATGAATGTGTTTAATTGTACGTAAATAATGAATTCCCAAGGAAGAGATTTGGCCCCCACGGTTTGATAATTGCTGGAGATCAGAGGGCACGATTCCCCAAACATCAAAACGCGCCGAGCCAAGCCAAGCCGGGGCGGTTTTGCGAGAGCTCCCATATAACGATAACGACATCTTTGGGATGGAAAAAAGAGAAAAGAAGGGTGGGGTGAATGGAGTATGAAACATTGAGTGTGAGACAGAGGCGGGGTAATGGAGACAGATACGGAGAAGAGAAGATGAACTAATGAGGAACAAAGGCCTAACGAGTTTGAGGAGGAAAATGAAGTGTTTCGAAAGTCATCTTTAAACTTGGCGAGATGAAACGTCTGAGCGGCAGTTGTTTTTGACAGCTCGGGACGACATGGTCCACAGCGCAGAGAGAGAGAGAGAGGGGTAATTCCCTATTCCTTTATATTACCCGCTCCCTTTCTCAGCTGGGAGCCGCATCACCCCTTTCTCTCGGCTTTCCCAACATTGATTCTTGAATTAGACTGTTTTATTGAATAATTAATAGGCCCTTTTCCCGGTGATTGATGATTTGCATCGTTTGAATATTAGCTTTTCAATCAAACACGGCTTGTTCTAATGTAATCATATTGAAAACATGTCAAACACTGTTTACCCACTTTGCGTGCGATGTTGTCTTAACCCATTTTGCGCGGGAACCCGTTTTGGTGTTAGCGTCACGTTATGCTTTAGCTATTGAAAAATAGCTGATCTACAAGCTCATAGCGCGCCACCGAGTGGCGCGCTACGAGCTTGTAGGTCTGCTATTTTTGAAAAATCGAAGAACGACTGACCTTTTTAGAATCTGATCTCAGGTCAGAATGGGTTAATCAGACCAGTGTGTGTCCAGTGGAAACCTTGTATGAATCTGATCTCAGGTCAGAATGGGTTAAGTTGCAGCTGCTGAGGCCCCACTATGCTCGGCGGCGGCGGAGGAAGGAAGGGCCCTGTCGAGGGCTTCAACTCGCAGCTCATTTCCGACGTTCATTACAAAAGCTCTGGAGTTTTGACATCACGCACAGTAGAGCACGCGCATATACACGTCCTGTCGGGGATCTAAACACACACCACACATGCTGTACACGTATTCATGTGCACACATACTAGTGTACACGTATGTGCGCACAATGTCACGTCTGCATCTGCTACACACATGCACACATACCCACGCGTGCAAGTATGCTCACATGCACGTGAGCATGCATGTGCGTCCTCCCCCCCCCCCCCCCCCCCCCCCCCCCCCCACACACACACACACACAAATAAAGGGCCCTGATAGCTTTCTTCCCACTGAAAACCCATCAGTTTCCCCAAAAGAGCTTGTCTAATAGCTACAGTAAGCCGTCGCTGAGTTTGAGTGGCAGCCGAGCCAGTCTGGGAATGCAGAGATTGTCAGGCATATTGCGTCTACCATCTCAGCACCTTATCAGAGAGAGTGAGAGAGAGAGAGAGAGAGAGAGAGAGAGAGAGAGAGCGCACATCAATGGCGCGAGAGAGAGAGACGCAATGCATTAAGATTCCCTTTTAATTTAACTGGGATTGAAGCCGAGCACTAAATTTGTTTGTTTTGCTTACTAATTTATTTCTGGGTTTACTTATTCATTAATTGTGAGAGTCCGATTTTTTTCTGAGCGTGTGCGTGCGTGTGCGTGTGTGTGTGTGCGTGTGTGTGTGTGCGTGTGTGTGCGCGTGCGCATGTGTGTGTGTGTGTCAAGCATCACTCGGCGGCATGAAAGCGCTTTGCCTGGCGTTGTGTCGGGTGTGTTTAGACGGCTCCAAACATGTGCACGGCTAAATAATTTATGGCATTACTGACTAATGACAGGCAGTGATCATGTCGAGACGAAGAGGCCTGGGTTGCTGATCAGGGAGAGAGTCTGTCGCTTCCCCTCACACTCATTGTTGGGCAGCGTGCGCATGTGTGCGGCGCGTGTTCTCTGTCCCACTGGCACGTGTGTGCTGTGCATGTGTGTGCATGTGATGTGCGTGTGTGTGTGTGCACTCGCTGGTTGTTCTCGCAGTTGTTGCCAGATTGTGCAGGAGAAACAAGCAGCCTGCAGGTCTGCAAAAAACAAGCCCAAAAGAAGTCACTGTATAGGCTGCATAATCACACACGCACACGTAAAGTAACTTAGATCTGCTATTTTGTAAGAATCTGTAATTGGTTTTTTTATTTTTTTTATATAATTCTAATATTTTGGAAACTCACATACATCTTTTACAGGGGTGGGGGTCCTTGACACAAAATGTTTTCAGAAGGGAGTCCACAGACAAATACATATTCATTTGAAGGTCATTGACATGTAAATGTTAGAGAACAACCACTGATTTAAACAACATTGGGAAGCAGCCCGCAACCACCAATATTTACAAAGAAACAAGCCCAAAGTCTGTGTGGAAAGAGAAGGAGGGGGGGGGGGGTCTGTGTGGGGACATGTCTCTCTCAGCTCTCCTCTGTTTGTTCCATATGGAAAGCATGGATCCTTCATTTCCTTCCCAGGACACATGCAGAAAATTGATTTTGAGTTCCATTCTTCACTTGGGTTTAGAGAGTGACACTTCATACAGTATATAGACACACAGCGGAGCAAAGGCCTGCGCGTATACTTCTAAGTTCCGCAACATACTTCTCTCCGAGAAACTGTCTGCCCAGCTGAGATTGAGTGGAGAGCATTATTATTGCCACGTCCAATAACAATAGGCTTGTTTATGGGAGTGGGTTAGTATACTGTCACCAATAAATCACCAATTACACATGATGAGAATGCGTATTGATCAGCCAACGGGACGCGCGTATAACGACAGAACAGTGACATCAGAGGATCTACTTCTAGCGCTACACGTGCAGGGATTTCTTCTTTTTTTTTCCTCCATAATTGGCAGATCATGATAATGGTGACGAGTGATTTGGAAAACACCAACGCGCGATGATACCACAGGAGAGGATGATGATGTGCTTATTGTGCTATTCTCCCGTCGAGGGGTTTAAGAAGTGAGACGGAGGGAGCAGGGATGTCAGAGATTTAACAAGAGACATTTAATAAGAGCCTAAAGAAGAAGAAAGAAAGAGGGGGAAAAAAACACAAACAAACAAGAACAAAAAAAAAAACCCCACGCGAAACAATAACAATATCAACATAAATCTCGACTTCCCCCCCTCAGTATAAAAGGCACCTTGAAGAGGAGGGCCACTCCCCCAGGGCTTACCGAGTATCTGATCTGTTATGCGAAAAAATCATTAGGCTAAATTAAAAAGCTGTTTGAGGGTAACCGGAGCCTTTAATGAGGTCAGCGAACCGAGGAGCGACATTAAAACACAACCCTAGAACAGAAACGTGAGATGAGAGACGAGAGCGAGGCCATCGATTATCAATCACACGGGTCATTATCTCTTTCTGACTCTCTCTCTCTCTCTCTCTCTCTCAACCACACACACGCATACGCATACACAAAACACATCTCCCTCTGCCTCTCCTCTGTCTTTTATTTACCAGACAGGTAAACCTTTCATCCATTCAATAATCATCCCTGTGTGTGTAAGTAAACATGGTCTCACAGCTTCACGTGGCCATTCTGTAACAGGACAGATTCTGCATCTCTTTACTGGCAGAAGCATCATTTATATAGGTGTGTGTGAGTGTGCGTGAGTGTGGTGTGTTTGTGTTGCAGACCCTTGTTTGTTTGTGTGTGTGTGTGTGTATTTATAGGAGTCTGACAGCGTTGGTATTTGCAGTGAAAAGGCATCAGTTTATTTGGCATGGTGAGCGGTTCTGTCTACTTAATTACGCACGCTGAATTTCAAGCAGGCTACCGATCTAAAAATACGACCAAATTGATGTTAAAGAGACAAGAGATGCAGTAAAGGATGACAATTATGTTAATACTTCTCAATTTTGATAAAGACGTGCGATATGTCTACCCTGCCTTGTGGAGCAAGTGTAGCCTAGGTATATATATATGAGTCTTAGGAAAATGGAGAAGGCCTGTTTGTTGTTGATCAGCGGAATGAACTACAAACAACATCATATGGAACTGATTACATTTACATATCATAACCATACGAACAGCACTTTATCCTCTTAATTGGATGACAGCAAAAGTGGAAACGCATTTAGCCTCTGTGGCTTCAGCTAGTGGTGCTACAGAGAATCAAATGACGGAGGCTAATAGTGTGACCCTGGCAGGCCATCACACTGTAGTGTAGGTGTATAGGGCAGGCTATGTGTATTTGCATTTTGCAGGTCTTTCCTGGGAAACTACTGCTATTTACTTGTGTTATCTGGTAGCAACTTGCGGGATCTTAGTGATTATTTCTGAGGAGGAGAGTGATAACAGGCAGCATTATTAGCCTTAAATGTAGCTATCTGACTATATAGTCGTGGCATTGGTCCAGCTTGTGACCCAGATGTGTGTGTGTGTGTGTGTGTGTGTGTGTGTGTGTGTGTGTGTGTGTGTGTGTGTGTGTGTGTGTGTGTGTGTGTGTGTGTGTGTGCGCGTGCGTGCGTGCAGATTGTTAGGACACAATACATGCACACACACATGCACATACTCACACACACATACAGTACAAGAAAGTATGTGTGTGTCTTGTAAGTCGAACCCTGACCCCTAGGGGATGTGGGAGCCTAACTGAAGTGTCTTGGTCTGCGGCCCCATATCAGACGGGACAGTTGGCATGGCGCAATCACATGCAATTACATCGGCGACCATTAGCCACCATCAGTGGGGCCACAAGTACAGAGAGAGAGAGAGAGAGAGAGAGAGCTGGAGAGCCTTGGGTGGGTGCTTCAGTAAAGAAAAATCTCCGACCTCATTATCGCTTGGCACCTGTGGGAAGACGTGTATGTGTGTGTGTGTGTGTGTGTGTGGGGGGGGGGTTGTTATAGGCATTAAGGCTCATGTCACATGGTGATAATCAGTTCACAGCCGTGGAGCGTTCACAATGCTAAGAAAAAAGATAAAAACTACAAAAGACACGATCAGGCTTGCAGGCGCGCAAAAGAGAGCAAAAGTTGTGCTCGCTGATTTGAGGACAATTACCGGAGAGCCTTCTGATGGCCCTCTCTCTCTCTGCCCAACACCGTCGCTCTCACAGCTCAGAGCACGCTTTTATAAACACAGTGGCTTCATCGTATCAAGCTTCTCACATGTATTCTCTCCTTGTTTGTTTTTGTTTTGTTGTTGGTTCGTTTCTCTCAGCTATAATAATGACCCTTGGCCCAATTAAAGCTGGTCCCTGACATCCATTTCCAAGGTGACAGAGAGGGGCATGTAGCAGCTAGCGCCCAAACAAAAAAGCCTTTTGATTCTGTTCTCCTCAAGGTGAAGCTGTGATCATATCTAGCTGCAGATGTGTGATGGTGGGCCATAGCTGTGCGTGCGTGTGCGTGCTTGCGTGTGTGCGTGCGTGCACGCGTGTGTGTGTACGTGTATGTGTGTGTGTGTGTGTTTGCATGTGTTTGCACGCACGCTTCTGAAGTGTGTTTAGGCATCATGCACACACATACGTGTATACTTGTCACTCACGCTCTATCCGTGTCCTCCCTGTGTGTGTGTGTGTGAGTGTGGGATCCACCAGTGCGTCCGTCCCGCTGTGTGTGACCTCTGGGTGGTATACAGGCCTCCAGCCTCATGATTACAGGGTCACTGGCTCAGACCCCGCTCCAGCTGTTCCCCTTCAATCCCACCGCCACAGCAGTCCCACTCACGAATGGGAACATTTTGATGACATCACCAGTCACAGAGAGGCCAGTGGGAAAGGCTAGCCCCGCCCCTTTTCCCCTCACCTCTGGGACAGTGTTAATGAGGCGTGCTGTACGTCTCTCTCTCTCTCTCTCTCTCTCTCTCTCTCTCTCTCTCTCTCTCTCTCTCTCTCTCCCCATCTGGTGATGTTGTACTTGTGATCCTGGCCCTGTTCTCTCTCAGAGTCTATACATTGCTGGAAGAAACCCCTCAAACACTATAGCCCAGAGACTAACCCCTCGCTGCAACCTCTTCTCTGTGCAGTTCCTATAGTCCATACTGCAGTATAGTCTACTGACTCACTCACACACACACACAGGAGACTGAAGAACGCTGAGCTAGACCACCAGTCAGCCCTGTGCCTCAGATCTCCTTAATGCAGCACAGTAGGTAACCTCTGCACGACTGTGATCTGAATTACTGGCTTACGCTCGCGCAGATTTGTCGGCCAAGTCGTTCAGACACTAACGGCTTTTGATACCGGGCTGGGTTTATTAGCAGCACTGCTGTAAAAAAATATAAAATAAAAAGCAATGTGCCCCTTTTTTACTGTTTATGGCTGGAGTCGTGGAGTAATTAAGCTTGATTTATACTTGGTCGTACACTGGTTTCCAGTGGAAGAAATAACTACAAGCTTGCACAGTGCACCGCATTGCTATAGTTGTGAGCTTGTAGATATATGCTATTCTTCACGACAGGACGCCATAGCACAACAAAGTATTCAATCATGTCAGTACGGGAACATGCCATGGAGAAAACTAAAATGACTGTTATTGCATTAGCTGGAACAATATTATTGGAAAAGCAGGATAACTGACAGACGAATGAAATTCCAGTTTTTTACTATTATGCACATGCAGAATCCATAGGAGCTGACAGAGTTTATTGTCAAATGCATGTGCGTACAGTACATATAAAACAGCTGGTAGCAGACAGTGAAATTATTATTGTACTTGGACCGTCCTCAATAATGTGCATAAAAAAACCCCGATATAGTAGTATCGTATACTTGTTTTATACTAAGTAATACTACTGTACACATAGTGAAGCTATTGTGACTATATTATATAAGGTTGTTACTTCTTAAATGTTTTTTTTTGTGGCTTTTGCCTTTTTTTTATATTTTTTTTATGGAGGGACAGACAGTAGGCTGACAGGAAATGGGGAGAAAGACGGGGGGGGGTGACATGCGGTAAAGGCCGTCGGGATCGGGAGTCGAACCCGCGGCACACTGCCAGACTGGATTACCAGCCACGGTGCCTGGACCGCTGAGCCACGGCCCTGGCCAGGTTGTTACTTCTTGTGCAGGTTAAAACATGATTTTGTTCTGGTTCTTCAAGACATCATAGCAGCACCTTTATCATTTTTTATTTTTTTATATATATATTTTTTATCCCACGATTCTGTAACCCATTTTTCACCCCTGTGTCAATCATCTAATGTGATCCTGGGCTCTACACACCAACCTATAGTCCCCATACATGGGGGACAAGGGGAGAGCAACGGACTTGAACTCATGCTTCCTTCATGCCTGAGTGTCCAAGTCGCTCCTTTACACCTGACAGGGGGGAGTTTCCCTGGTTGGACGTAGCGCGTGGAAGGAACACGTTATTCCAACCAGTTCCTTTCCCCTCTATCAGGCGCCCCGGCTGGCCAGGGGGAGGCAGTTATTATTATTAAGAAGTTATAATGAAGAAGGAGAACAGTTTAACCGTTGTCCTAGCATCATTTTTCGACCGCGGTCGAGACCATGAACCTCACAATGCCACGCCCTTAAAGCGTTGGTATGTACAGTATAACTGTATAACTTTCCTCTAAGTTCTACCCGTTATATATTATGAATTACATTGAATTAATATAACAACATACTCTACCAAGTTACATTCTCTATCAAATACTCACCCCTGAACCAATGTTCCATTATTTCACATTTGATTAATTGAAGTAAATACTGTATGAGGCAGAGGTAAAACTATATCAAACAAGCATAATTTATAAACTACAAAACACCTCTCACAGTGCCAGTCCTCTATAGATTTCTGAAGCGTTTACACATGGCTAGCATTAGACTGTTGAACAAGCCAGCTTGGCCTGCCACACATGGATTACTTACTTACGTTGGATTACTTTCCTTTATGTTGGATTCGCTTCTTTCATGTGAATTATGTTCCTTATGTGGACTATTTCCAGGGGGGCAGTCAGACAGATATTTTGTGAAGCCACTAAGGAAATCGGGACTTCCTGAAAGTTCATATAATGGCCTGTTGTGGCGCTGTCATTGGGCCCAAAAAACCCCATAGCTCCATAGAGGTCCATGTATTTGGGCCCAACTTCACCTAGACTGTATTACCTTAATAAACATGGTCATGAATACTTTCTGCTTCCAGTCACTAGTTTAAAGCCTCATTTCTCATGTCATAATATTCTTTTTTGAAAATGATGGTCCCATTTATTAAAGAAATGACCATAAAGTCGAGTATGTTCTGAGGGGCGTGGCTACCTTTACAGATACGTCCATATCAGACCCGGAGAACGTTTTGTCCATATTTCTTTACAGTCTATGACTATGGCCTTACGTGGATTACTTCCCTAAATTCCCTTATTCAGATTACTTTCATTTATGTGGACTACTTTCCTTCATATCACACCTGGCTACTCGTGAGACTATTGATTGTTTTATTGCTGCACCATACTGTATGTACAGTACACATCTGCTTCTGCTGCTATTTCTAACCTCATTTTGCTATTACTATATATATATATATATATTAGAATTCTTTGTATCCACTCTACTCGTATACTACTCTGCTCGGATACATTTGATTATTTGACCCGTTTCTCTCCTTGATTTGACCTGTTTCTATCCTTGATTTGACCTGTTTCTATCCTTGATTTGACCTGTTTCTATCCTTGATTTGACCTGGCTGTTTCTATCCTTGATTTGACCTGGCTGTTTCTATCCTTGATTTGACCTGTTTCTATCCTTTATTTGACCTGTTTCTATCCTTTATTTGACCTGTTTCTATCCTTGATTTGACCTGTTTCTATCCTTGATTTGACCTGTTTCTATCCTTTATTTGACCTGTTTCTATCCTTGATTTGACCTGTTTCTATCCTTTATTTGACCGGTTTCTATCCTTGATTCGACCTGTTTCTATCCTTGATTTGACCTGTTTCTATCCTTGATTTGACCTGTTTCTATCCTTGATTTGACCTGTTTCTATCCTTTATTTTTTGACCTGTTTCTATCCTTGATTTGACCTGTTTCTATCCTTTATTTGACCGGTTTCTATCCTTGATTCGACCTGTTTCTATCCTTGATTTGACCTGTTTCTATCCTTGATTTGACCTGTTTCTATCCTTTATTTGACCTGTTTCTATCCTGTTTCCTTCCTTCCTTCTGTATTCTCTATCTTTATTCTTCTTCCTCCCTTTCCTGAAGGACACTATGGCAGTGTCCTTGGCCAAATAATTATTGTATCGTATTTATCGGATGTTACTATTTATTGTAAATACTATGTAGTGTGTGTGTGTGTGTGTGTGTGTGTGTGTGTGTGTGTGTGTGTGTGTGTGTGTGTGTGTGTGTGTGCACTGCTTTATGGCGTTTCTATTGAAAGCAAGCAGCAAGACGAGCAATTCTCTCCCCTCACATCCACCTCAATCCAACCGCTCTGCTGTGAATCCACTGTGCCATACTGTTCAGTAGGAGCCACACGTTTTTGAACTCCAGCCGCATGGTAAAAAGACACCGCTCTCTTCCCAACGAGAACAGTGTCAAGACAGAGAGTGAGGCTTTCTTGCTCTTTGTTTTATTAAAAGGAAATTCCTTATGAAAACCTGCTCGCTTCATTTGCCCCTAAGCAGCATGCAACTGGGAAGAAAATAATCTGTGTACTGTACATGTTTTGAGCCGAAATCTGAAAGATGTACAAGTGGAAAGCACCTCATGGAACTCAACCCCAGTTCATTCTCAGAAACAGATGTGTGTTGGTTTTTCATCCAATGCCATCACTATGATTCATTTTTTCAGAGACCTCATCATTGGTAAACTAGTGAACATGATACGCTAGTACACTATGCTTGCAATGCCCTAGCAGTATATGTGGCATATCTTCCATAGAATGCCCGACTATATATATATATATATTTTTTTTTTAAGATTTGTTTTAGGCTTTTCTGCCTTTTATTGATAGTGTCAAGTGAAGATAGACAGGAAAGAGGGAGAGAGAGAAGGGGAGAGACATGCAGCAAGGGTCGTCATGAACGGGACTCGAACACGCGACACGCAGTCAGGCCGAAGCCTATATATGTGGCATGCGCACCTGGACCACTCAGCCAGCAGGCACCCCATGCCCCACTATTTTAAACAGATACATCTCCTCCATAAAACTTCAACATAAAAATAATTCTGTATAAAGACTCCTTTGAGAATGATCTCATGCACAATATATGATGTAGTTCAGGATATGAGCATTGGCTTCGTGCAGATGAAACTTGACTCGTTTGTCCAACCAGTTTTATGCATGACCATTCATAACTTATACTTCCTCACTCCCCGACTATATGTCACGGTGCAACGTCTGTAACATCCTGTCTTTATCGACGTAGGAACTGCACAGTGTCTTCGGCGGTGTGCTTGGACATGAGACCGCTTGAGTCAGAATTTGGACTTGCACCAATCACTGTTCAAACGAGGAAAAAGTCAACCTCTATGAATAAAACCATTTGTCACGCCGTTCCAATGCAGGCGTAATGCTGCTAACGGTGTGTTGTGGTTTGTATCAGTTGATCTGTAGCGATATGATAATTGCTAACGGTTTATATAGTGGGAAAGATTTAGCCACATCTTTAACGCCATTGAGGAGGTTGTACTTATAACTGCATAAGTATACTTACTGGCTTTCTTTGTCTCACACATACAAGGCATTCTCTGAAACAGCTCAACCACGCGAGAGAGAAAAGAGGTGATTGAGAGAGAACTGGACAGTGAGAGGATGAGAGAGAGAGAGGTGTGTGTGTGTGTGTGTGTGTGTGTGTGTGTGTGTGTGTGTGTGTGTGTGTGTGTGTGTGTGTGTGTGTGTGTGTGTGTGTGTGTGTGTGTGTGTGTGTGTGTGTGTGTGTGTGTGTGTGTGTGTGTGTGTGTGTGTGTGTGTGTGTGTGTGTGTGAGAGAGGCAGGCAGGCATGGCATTTCGCTGCAGATCTCCAGCTCCCCTGCACATTTTTCATTTCCCACTGAGTTGAAAAGATCAGGTAATTGAAACGGAGAAGACAATCCAGCGGCCTTGGCTTCACACAGATGCCAATGAAAAGCTTCAGAGCTATTAGGGTATTACACTTTGTTGGGCCCCCTGTCTTTGTATTTCTTTCACATGGATGGGGGGGCTATGGAGAGAGAAAAAAATGGCTTTTTAATGACAACACCTGAAAAGTGTTTTTCCATGGGGCCCCATGCATCATTGTCAGCGCCGGAGATTAAACCTTATTGTTTCCTTTTGGATGGGCTACGTCAACGAGGAGGTACAGGGAGAGAGAGAGAGAGAGAGGAGGGGGGTTGGGTAAAGAGAGAGAGAGAGAAGAGGGGAGGCAGGCAGGCAGAGAGAGAGAGAGAGGGAGAGAGAGAGAAAGAGAGAGAACGAAAGAGCATGAGAGAGATATATAGTCCATAAATGTAAAGTACATTAAATGTAATACAAGTCAGATGTATATTCAACATCTCTTCCCACACACCTCTCCAAATAGTAGAAATATAGACCAGATTGGCGCTCTTTTTTTATTGCTATTGCTTCTTTGAACTATCTCCCTCTCTCTCTCTCTCTCTCTCTCTCTCTCTCTCTCTCTCTGGCCAATATGTCATTATTTATCCTCCTGACTTGTTCTGATGATTCTATCTAGAACATTCTCCCTCACGAATCCAGGTTATTTCATATCGAACCTGAAATGATGAATAATAACTTGGGAATCATGAATAAAAGGCAATTGTGAGATCTTGGTATGCAGAGACGAGTAGGCACAATTGTGATGACAATAAATCAAAAAAGTGGATCATTTATGTGTCGAGTTGAATCGTGAGATGACCGTAAATTATTCCTCTTCACTTTGTGCTCCGTGCATTCATTGCATTGTGACGCAACGCCGTCCATGCATCTTGTTCATCAGAGTTTGAGGCCGGTGTGTGCAAGGAAGGTTAAATGCTAATCTAAACAAATGAAAATGTATTCACTGGCATTGAGCCTTGCTTGGAAGATTTAACATGCACGTCATATAGGAATCCTTCATATTTTGGATGGATCTCATTTTTCCAAACTCAATGCCCTCCGTCAAAGCCTTTGGACTGGGATCTGTCGAGGATTAATAGTTTTATGATTTATAGGCCCCCGGTAGTGTGCGAGCATGCTCCACACCTCCAAACAGCCAGATATACAATTATCCGCTGCTCTCGCCCTATATGAATGCCATTTCCCCCCGCATCCCTCCTTAAAAGAGACACGGGCCATTTGTCTCCCTGGCTGCCTCCTCACCCAGGCCAGTAATAAGCCATCTGCTGGATCTGAACATGAAAGATTAAAATGATATACAGTATGAAAGCTCTCTATTCAGTTGCTAATGTCCAAGATTCAGGGGACGCAGAGGCCAAAGCTGTCATCTCTCCCAGGAAGAGGTAATTATCACTCTTCCTCCGAAGGGGGGGCGCGGCCCGGGTCCCCTCCGCCTCGCCATCACGCGGGACCCGGGGCCCCCGTGCTGCCTGCCTGCCTGCCTACCGGCCAAACCTCATTTAGGAGGCCCAGAACAATGCCCGACCAAATGTCTTATGGAGGATAATCCCCTGCACAATCTTTTGTATTCATTGAGGGCTATAGTCGTATATGGGCCCGAGGAGAGGGCCCTTCTGGTAGTGTGTGTGTGTGTGTGTGTGTGTGTGTGTGTGTGTACGTCCTTGCATTGGAGTCCATGTGCGTATGGGTGTGTCCAAGGGCACGGGTCAGCTTCTTCAAGCCCAGCACAGTGCCACTGGTGAGCTGGGTGATTATTTCACTCACTATCGGTATAAGTCATTGTTTGTCATGTGTGCCTGGGTTTGGGGTGGTAACGGATATATAGAAGGAATCCCTTGTAAATAAAATGGGGGTTTTGTGTCAGTTATATCCACGTCTGAGCGACCTAAATTGGCCACGGTGAGGAAGAGGACAAGAGTAATAGAGCGGACAGTGACGGGGTTAGAGGGGAGGTTACAGTAACCCATGACTGCAATATTTCAGTTTGTTTCATTTTGATGTATCGAGCAGCAGGCTGTGCGAGCTGCTAACTAGTGACAACCCCACATGCATGATTGACAAAGATGAGGTCATAGTTGAGCCAAGTTCAAAATGTCCAGAGAACTCCGTTCAGAGATAATTTCACAGCTCACCCAAAGGGAACCGAGTCGGCTGCCGGTCAGACAGCATGCATGAATACAAAATTACTTGCAAGATAAGCTATAATACTGATAACAAACCCGTCTCGTATCAGCGAGAAGGACGTGCAATCCTGTAAACCACTGTACCGTGCTCCTTGTCTCTTCCAGTCTCGCACAAGGACTGCATGCCCTCGGATTCCCCTCTTCCTCAACTCCACTCAAAATGTCTTTTCCCATCCCTCTCTCACCGGAGCAATGTAGTACACACCAGGGCCGAGCTGTGCAGCTCCGGCGAGAGTAAATTAATTTTCCGCATAGACCAGAGGATTTAATTCACTTAGAGTCCCCCAGTGCTCATCTCGGCTAAACCTCAGTGGAGAGACGGCGAGGAGGTACGGTACGGTGTGTGCTCTGGGGGGGCAGAGGAAGGGGGATCCAGCAGAGAGAGCCCTTGTCAGTTAGACAGGCCCACACTCGTCTGTGCTATAACCCCACCTGCGTACAGCCAAACATCAGCCTGTCTCTCTCTGACACCTCCCTCCCTTTGCTATATACCAACGCTATCCCTTCTCTCCCTCCTCTTCCTCCTCCTCCTCCTCCTCCTCTGCCCTGGACAAGGGGGATAAGGTGTCGCTTGAACCCCCATCCCTCCCCTCCGGCGGCGTCGCTCCAATCAACCTGCTTTTTACAGTCAATAGAAGGAGAAGAACGCGGCCCTCGTTCTTCAACCTTTTCCGTGATTGTAACTTCAATTATGCATAAACTATTTGGCCCCTTCAAAGAGGAACGACACACGGGGTCCATGGCAGGGGAGAGGGCTGTCTGCAGGATATATCTCAGTCGGTGACAACGGGAAGTCTAATTCATCTCTTTATAGCGACTATAGCCCCTGTCTCTCACGCTCTCTCTCCCTCCCATATCGGCCACGGTCCTCACTACGGTATTATTTGTCCCTATTGGATGTGGCTAAAGCCCCCGAGTGGCATGGAAGCGGCCACCGTAGCAGCACACCACCCAGTGATATTTTTTACATCTGCTCGCTCTGTATAGCCATGGCGTCGGGCTTCATTGTATGAGCCCCGGCTTGCGTTAAGTTGCCTGCAGGACATGGCCTGACCCGCAGTTTCCATCAGCCAGTGGTGAACTCCACCACCGCGAACCGCCTTCAAAGCTTTTGTTGTTGCCGCATTAAGACGGTATATAGAAGAGAAAGTATGAATCAATACATTTGGCTTCGAGCTCTACCACGCGATTGCATTGCTTTCTTTTAACTTGCTTCTTGTGCAACGTTTGAGCGAGAGATTGTTCTACGGGTGTGGTGGAGAGAGAGACCACCCTGACCTCTGTGTGCTTGTCTCTTTGTCTCCTCCATCTTCAATTCTCGTTTCCGTTCCTTTCAACTTTTTCCAGCTGTTTATACCTTTTGCGGTGATAGGACATGTAGTAAATGGTTCTGTCGGGCCGCCTCGGTTGGCTTAAAGTGGCCTGCAATTATACCTTCATCATTGACCCCACGAAGCTGGTTAACTGCAAAAACGCTTGACCCTTTAACTCCGTCATTGTATATCCTAATTCAGGCTTAGACACGTTGAGGCTACACACAGTTGTGCTCGTGACGATCTAAAAAAAAAAACGAGAAGAGATGCTTTAAAAAAAAAATAGGGCGAAAATAATTCATTCTGGAAGTTTCTCTTTTTTCCCGATTTTGGTCGAGATCAAAGCCCGGCGTTCAGGTCTAATTAACCGAACGAATGCAAGATCCCAGACCTTCTGGCTGCGGTGGTAAGACCTTGGAGGGATATCCCTCGCGCTATAAATCCACATCAGATTTAAATAATTAATATGACACCTTGAGCTCCGCAGAGAAAGAGGGGCTCCGTGTTGGAGTTTTTAGAACAATGTCACTGCCGAGTGTAATACTGTTTGTCTCCATGAAAATGAGCAGGGGAAGACTGCAGCCACTCCATTGTGCTGTCCCCCCCCACCATCGCGGATCAGGGGACTGCTCAACTCCTTTTGTCATGCTAACGGGGACCTTTCAGCGGACCCATTGGTAAAGCAAGCCTGCGGGCCCCGTGCTCGATTCCTCAGCTATATAGGCCCCGGCTGGTGCAAGCTGGGCCTGCATGTGCTCTGGGGACGGGGAGCCGGGGTCATTTTCTGGTTTTTAATCCTCTTAATCCCCGTTAGAAGGGGGCTTGCCGGAGACAAATCCGCTCCCAGAGGTCCTTAGGATTCAAACGCTGCGCTTGAGCAAACTGTATCATTTGATAACAACAATAGTGTGAGGATGGAGAGAGAAAGGGAGCCGGACAGAAGGGTTGAGCGAAAGAGGAAGAAAGATAGACATCTACACGGGGATATATATATATAGATATGGGTCTTATCTACACACCCTCTGGTTATTGCTCTTTTCCTCTGGTCTCATGGATTGTAACATGTTGAACACTTGTCCCTCTAAAGTGTGTATCAAGGTGGACAGACCTCGCCGCGTGTCAACGATGTGACGCACGTCGTATACGTGCGCTAGGTCTGAGTCTCATGCTAATGACCCTTATGTTGCGCAGGGGTCCATTCACACATGTACTACTGCTCGGCTCCCAGTCGGAGAGTCGAGCACAGTGGCCTCCGAGCTGCATGGGGGGGGGATAATCCACTGGGCCTTATTCAAATGAATGCACTTCTGCTCACCTCATCTCAGACGATCTCTGTTCATTATCACTCAATTAAAACGGCATATATGAACAGGGCTGGGTCTGGGGAGACCCTCAGACTGTCTGAACCAGTGACTAAAATAGCCATGCCAACGGGGAGGGTCCGAGGGCCACACTGGACTAAATTGGCTTCATAATAGACTGGCTGAATTTTAAAAAATTTTCTTTTTAAAACATATTTGATCTTGACATAAGAATGCTGGAGTGAATCAGTTGTCGCCGTAGCAGATCAGATGTTGAAGCTATTTGAAGGTTTTGACATAGTCAATATAGGAATTAAGCAAAATTATAATGTTGCCTTTGTCTAGGTTTTATTGCAAAATAGCACATTTGACTTGTTTTGAATGACATCAGTTGAATTCTAGACTAGATCATAGCTGGTGCGGTTTCATTGCTGGTTGCCATTGTACCCAGCTGTAGTACAGTGGGAAAAAAAGCTTTGCTGCTGAAAAGTACAGACTCTATCATTTCTAATTGAAAGAATATGACAGGGGATAGTTATCTTGACTCGCAGTTGCCCACGATGGAAGCCAAACATAGTCGAGAATGTTCCTTTCGTAGAGAGTGACATGGAAACATGTGAATTTGCGGTCAAGTCATTTTCTGAATGCAGAAACTATAAAGAGTGGATGGAAGTACAGAAGAATTCCGAGAGAAAGAAAGTGAGCATGACCCTGATTCAATGTGACAAAGCCTTGGACTCCGAGGGTCGCCGAGACTTCATAAACACTACAGTATAACCACATCACGTTAACGTTTTTCTTCCACTCTCTGTTTCTGGTGGTCCTTAACCCATTCTGACCTGAGATCAGATTCATACGAGGTTTCCACTGGACACACACATGGTCTGATTAACCCATTCTGACCTGAGATCAGATTCTAAAAATGTCAGTCGTTCTTCGATTTTTCAAAAATAGCAGACCTACAAGCTCGTAGCGCGCCACTCGGTGGCGCGCTACGAGCTTGTAGATCTGCTATTTTTCAATGGCTAAAGCATAACATGATGCTAACACCAAAACGGGTTCCCGGTCAGAATGGGATATAATTACCCTCTCTACCTATATTTACCAAACCAATTTCAACGATTATTGACGCCACATTTTCCTTTGTCCTTTTCTATTTATGTATTTTTTTTACATCAGTTTGTCTTCCTATAATGCACCAGAAGCACTATATTATAGAGCCATGGGCACCTTCAGCACTGCATTGGCCTCTGGGTGTGGGTGAACAAGGCAAGCTGCTGTCTATATGTTTCTGCATATTTAGAAGGAAAACAACCACCACAGGCCTGTCCTGTTTGCAGGATGCCAGGGCTGCTTATAGTGGCTCATGGCAGTCAAGGGGTATATATACGCTGCTGTCATTTTTCCCCGAGAAGAAGTGCTTGAGGAGGAGACAAATTCCACCCGTCTTGGAGCAAATAGAAACATTAGAGACAGCGTTTATACCCTTGTTGTTGTGTGCACGTTGTTATAGGATCCAGCAATAATAATGTGTCATGGATCAGACGTTCTCTCTATTGCCGTGATGTACAAGTGAATGGTTTCATTAGAACATAGGTTGCTCTGCAATGCATTCAACGGTGAACCTTCTCCATGCGCCGACGCCTATACGACGGGAAAAGCAAACCGTGTTGAACTTCACTTTGTACTTTAATGTGTCAAAATGGCCGTGGCGTGACCAACGGGAAAATGCCGCAGACATCTTTTGGTTTAATTGCAATTGTTATACGTGCACTCACAGCAACGTGCGTTGTTTCACACTGTGCACCGCTTTTCCTTTGTCTGAACAGCCTTATAACTCTGTGGTTCTTTGATCAGAACTACACCTATACCTCATGTTTCTATATAGCCTTTGAGCAAGACAAACAAAGCAAGGAACCTGTGTAATGAGCATCGTACTGTGTCTGTGTGTGTGCGCGTGCGTGCGTGCTCGCTCTACGAATCCATGTTCATTTGAAACACTATACGGTTCTTCCGAGGAGCACACAGCTGAGAGCGAAAAACACCGCGCGGCCTTGTGCGTATTGATGTGTGTTTGTGTGCGTGTTGACAGCCTTTGAGACAGTTCTTGCCTTTTCGATAAAGCGCTTAGGGCACAAAGGAAGCCTTCCCCCCCCCCCCCCCCCCTCTGCTCCCGAGCACAAGGCCCTGCTCCGCACGCTCTCTGACAGGAGCTGAAGGTAAGCACCAAAGACAACCTGACACACGCGTGTAAAAGCACTTTTGATGGGGGGAAAATGGACCGCTTTGCAGTGTACAAATAACAGCGAAATGTCAACAGAACGAGGCTAGTCCGACGGGAGGCAACAACAGAAAGCCGGGTTCAGATGATATTACGGCGAACAAAACATGAACAGCAACCAACAAAGGGCCCCTCTGTCTATCCACCTCCATCTGAGACATTGTTTTGACTTTGCCTGTTTATCAGGCTCTGCTGCCTCCCTCCTTATTGGATCAAAAGTGTAATAAGTAACCGTGCCCTCCCTGCACACGGATGGAGAATGTAAGAGGCTGACATTTCGGCCACACTTGTCAAGGAAGGAGAATAGAAACTCTTTACATGTACATGTCTATCCATCTGTCTGTATAGGCCACTTAGACTATAGGAGGATGTAGTGTGTGCGTGTGTGTGTGTGTGTGTGTGTGTGTGTGTGTGTGTGTGTGTGTGTGTGTGTGTGTGTGTGTGTGTGTGTGTGTGTGTGTGTGTGTGTGTGTGTGTGTGTGTGTGTGTGTGTGTGTGTGTGTGTGTGTGTGTGTGTGTGTGTGTGTGTGTGTGTGTGTGTGTGTGTGTGTGTGTGTGTGTGTGTGTGTGTGTGTAATTACACATTTATTATTATTATTATTATATTCTCTAGCGGAGGCCCTACAGGCAGAATTTTTGATGGAATCGTGCACTTTACGATAAATGTATGAAATTTGGCACACAGTTAGAGCATGACATAAGGAACATTTTTGGCTATAATTATAGGTCCATCGCAGATTTGTCCCGTGGTGACGACCAAATGGTCGTTATTTTACAGATGCAGGTTCTAGACCTCCTATAGGACCTTGATTCTGGTGGCTAATCCCACATCTTCAAGGATGAGGAATACAGTGGTATACTGTTTAGATTTGTCCTGTGACCATGGCAGCCATTTCTCAAAATGGCCGCCAACCTGCTGTTAATTTTACCAATAACTTTACCAATAATTTTCAAGGATGAGGAATACAGTGGTACTATACTTACAACTTACATACTTCAAGCACGCGTGTGCAGCTTACAGGCGTTTACATCGCCATTACATCACCTAATCAACATGAGTTAGACTTTAATATATTCGTGTCCCTCACTTCACACGGGTGTGATTTTTGTCCTACACAAATGAATGGGGTAATTTTCCATCATAGTGTCTGAGCAAATAGGCAAAGTGTCTATTTTATACGTCATGATGATGTACGATGATAACACCAAAATGGATTCCCGTTCAGAATGGGTTAATTTGTTGGCAACACAAACATTAAATGCCATTGACAATGAAGGGAAGATTTACGTCATATAATGTAGACGAACAATTCGGCTAACCGATCACATGAATTCAGTTGTTCACGAGATGATGTATGTATAATGATAAGAGCGCCCCTCACTTCACACGGGTGTGATTTGTATCTATCTGTATCTATAAACCACTCCATTTTGACATGTCCCTATATGCCTTATTCTCTCACATTGCCTCCCCCTCTCTCACACAAGCACACGCACACACACACACACACACACACACACACACACACACACACACACACACACACACACACACACATTATCTGTCGGCTGTGTGTCTGCCTGTCAGTGCTGTCGGGGGGGGGGGGGGGGGGATTCGGGGGTCAGATAAGTGACTGCTCCAACCCAGGGCTACCTGTAGGTCACCACAGGGGGATGCTGATCCCTCACAGCCGCCCGCTAATAGTCATCATCTGCATCTGAGACCCTCTCCCGTGGGAGCAGAGCACAGCAGAATGTGTGTGTGTGTGTGTGTGTGTGTGTGTGTGTGTGTGTGTATATGTGTGGTGTGGGGGGTTGACAGAAGAGGCATCAGGGGGGCCAGCAACCCGTGGCTGCTGCCTGTGTGCATATTTGTGACTGTGTGTGTGTGTGTGTGTGTGTGTGTGTGTGTGTGTGTGTGTGTGACTGACTGTGTGTGCGTATATATAGGTTTGCCACTATACATGGAGGGTGGAGCTATATCTGTAAGGGATAATGGGAGGTGAATTGGTCTCTCATGTGTTTCCTGGGCCTTTTCCACCTTGGGAAAGGCCCTCTGGTGTCCTCAGATCTTGGACTGCATAATTTGTCACCTGTTTACACGGTGCATGTATGTGTGTGTGTGTGGAGGAAGGACTGTAGGACTGCTATTATGAGCAGGTGGTGTGTGTGTCTCTCTCTCTCTCTCTCTCTCTCTCTCTCTGTGTGTGTCTCTCTGTCTCTCTCTCTCTCTCTCTCTCTCTCTCTCTCTCTCTCTCTCTCTCTCTCTCTCTCTCTCTCTGTAGTACTCTCCCCCCTGTGTGCTGGAGACAGGTTGGTGTGACCTCCCCCAGTCCCCCATCCAACCTCTCCTGGCAGCTCCTTGTTTTCCTGAATTTATCTTTTTGAGTATAGTCATTAGCCAATTGTCTTTTTTATACCCGTTTCTCTCCACAATTCGTCATGCCAATTAACCCCTACACACACACACACACACACACACACACACACACTTCTGTGTTGTCAGTGCGTCATTCAAAACCTCCATAGGGTTGTGTATAAAGACTGCCTGCATGTCTGTATACTGTGTGTGCACAGGCTGTCCAGTGTCTAAACTCTGGTACTAAAGTTTGGAGTTTTAGTAGGATTATAGTTATAGTGTTTGTTATTGATTTAAGGTTAGGCTTAGTTTGTTTTGCTTGTTTCTTTGTGTTGCCCTATATATACTAGGCTTATTTTCTTTAATTAGGAGCCAACACAGTCTATATAAACAGAGCAATGTTTCCCACCACCACCACGGACTCGTGGTATAACCTCAGTGACGGTGTCACCAGACTTTCCACCTCGGAGGACAGTCTGGACTGTCTGTCTGGTAACCACGGAGCAAAGTCAAGAGGCAGGGCGGGTCTTTACGCAAACCCTATAGAGCGTCGCAGTCCCTCCCCCTTTCAGAACAACGAGTGGCCCAGGAAATGAATCTCAATGCATTTGTCCCATAGGCATTTCTTAAATTATTTATTTAAAGACCTTTTAAGCGTCGTACGAAGCCAACTCTTGTCGTGACAATTCATGACAACACACACAATATTTTGGACCAAACAAAGAATTAGAAAGTAGAAAGAAACATGGCATGGTTACAACACTTTTTTTGTTGTTTTTCTTCTTTGTAATTATTTGTTTGGCCCGAAAAATTGTGTTTGTTGTCATGATTTGTCACGACAAGAGTTGGCTTTGCCTATGGGAAAAATGCATTGGGATTCATTTCCTGGGCCACTCGTTGTTCTGAAAGGGGGAAGGACTGCGACGCTCTATAGGGGTTTTGAATGACGCGTCGTTGTCACTGCTCTTGTACCCTATACTGGTACAGTGAGGACGAGGAGGAGGCCCCCTATATCAGGAGGATGCACCGCGATGGATTCAAACTAGACTCCAACATGGCGGTGGTGGGCAGGTGCTATACCTTGCTATTATTGACTGTATTCACACAACGGCCTGCTTATTTATTTCATACTCGAAGGTGGGGAAAATCTGCCCCTTGTTTGTATTTGTGTCAAAAATATTCAGTCAAACCTGACTGCTTCAACACTGAGGTCCTATATAGGGGCCACAGATAGAAAACCCATACATTCTGCACATAATTATTACAAGATTTCTGAAAATATTTATAATATCCAGGCTTCTGATGAATCATGACCATTAAACATTTGATTCTGCACGTGTCAAAGCATATTTTAATATTTCATTATATCTATAGTTATTTAATGAAAAACAATTTCTTGCCTTTTTCAAATATCGGTAAAGATGGTATATTTGTACAGGTTTGTGGCAGTATACTGTATATGCCCTGCAATAGTAATGTCAACTTGTGAAATCAATATAGCCAGAAACAGACGTGCGTGCGTGCTCGCGTGCGTGCGTGCATGCGTGCATGCTTGCGCCCGCAAGGGGTTGGGCGGGGGGAGGGGGGGTGGTGCGATTAGGGGGTTTGACAGAATTATTGGAGGGGAGCGCGGGAAGGAAAAGAGAAAAAAAAACAAATGTGCCCCACAGTGTTGCTGTCATAGCATTGCAGCCATGTGGGAATATGTTCTTATATTGTACCTCCGGTATGAACCGACATAATGCTCTCCGGCATCTCTCGGAAAAACTGTAGTGTTACACACATAGCAGCAGAAACAGCTGTGTGGGTTCTTTAGCTATAGACAGAGAGAGAGAGAGAGACAGAGGGGTGATGTGACCCAGTGAATACAGGGATTAACATGTGACCTGTCTGTGGAGCTCAGGTGTACAGCTAGAGAGGATGGCTGTGTCCCTAGGATGGCAGCTAACACCATGCTGGGGCTAAACCTATGTGGGCATGCAAGCACAGACACACACACACACACACACACACACACGCACACACACACGCTACTATACTTGTGAGGACTTTCACCTGAGTTCCGTTGACTATACATTAAATCCCTAATAACCTCTAACCTTATAATGTAGAGTGCCGCACACACATGCCTATAACCTTAACATCAACATAATTCTATAACCTTAAGCCTATAAATCAAATAATCCTAAAGCACACGGACGGATGGACATGGACACGCACTCACTCCACTCTACTGTATACGCACATGTGTTTAAAGTTTTACCCCAGCCAGGTGGCCACTATTTCAAATCATGTGTGATGATTTCAGCCACACGGAGGGAGCAGAGGAAACTGTTTACTCTCTTTATTGAGGCGCTGGATATAAGTTGAGAGCAGAAGCTAAGTGTACTACGCTCTATGGCAGAAGAATAAACAATTTCTTTTATATAGCCTCAGGACCCACTTTTCATCTGTCAAGCATGTTTTAATAATTAATCTGTTTAACCCATTCTGAACGGGAGCCCATTTTGGTGTTGGCATCATGTTATGCTTAAGCTGTTGAAAAATAGCAGATCTACAAGCTCGTAGCGCGCCACCGAGTGGCGCGCTACGAGCTTGTAGGTCTGCTATTTTTGAAAAATCGAAGAACGACTGACATTTTTAGAATCTGATCTCAGGTCAGAATGGGTTAATCAGACCAGTGTGTGTCCAGTGGAAACCTCGTATGAATCTGATCTCAGGTCAGAATGGGTTAACACACACACACACACACACACACACACACACACACACACACACACACACACACACACACACACACACACACACACACACAGCATCTGCTCGCTACAACTCCCATCCTCCCATTCGGACTGACTAACACAGCTGCCACTGTTTGGGGCGTACTGTACAGGTTCACCATTTGATAAGGTGTTTCTTTTTGTGTGGGGATACACTGTCAAGTGTAACAGTGTGCACACATGGCGTAAAGTACCGACACACACACACACACACACACAGTCGCACGCACGCACGCACATAAGCACGCACACACACACACACACACACACACACACACACACACACACACACGATAACCCAGTTTGCACTGCAGGTGGTGACTCTGCCTCTCCTTTCCCTGTATATGCATGCATCTCTCCTTGGTGAGCAGCGGGCCAAATGGGGATTGTGTAAATTAAATACATTTCTTTTTCCGGGCAGCAGGGAGAAATGATACCAGATTAAACCCATGAATATATACATGGGCCAGGGCTGACCTGTCTCCCGACGCCTGATTTCCCTGGAGGGGTGCTGACATGGCGGGGGGGCTCCAGGGGTGTGTAGGTGTGTGTGTGTGTGTGTGTGTGTGTTCATGTTTGTGTGTTTGTGCGTGTGTGTGCGTGCGTGCATGTGTGCCTGCGTGTGTGTGTGTGTGTTGCACGGTGCAGCGTTGACAGAGGTGAGGAGATCCCTTGAACAGGTCCAAATTGAGCTTAATCTCATTCCTCATTGTGCTGGAACAGGAATGAAATTGCACAATTGCACTTTAATCGACGAGCTAACCCTGCCCACCCCCACCCCCCCCCCTCTCTCTTGCCCTCCGTCTCCCATTTTCCTCTCACCCTTTCTTTCCCTCTATCCTCAATCTCTCTCTCTCTCCCTCTCTCTCTGTCTCACCCACCAATTCCCACACCCCACCCCCCCTCCCTCCCTTCCTCCCACGCCCCCTCTGTATCCTTGCCCTTACATTTCTTCCATGGGCCAGTGGGGGCCATGATTGCATTTTAGCCTCTATTTTCTCCTCTCTTCATCTGTTCTCTTTTTAGTTCCACTGGAAGCTTCTAATAATGTCCATTCAAGCAATCAGCGGGGTTAATGTTGTTAGGATAAGGACAATCATAAACCAATAAGGCCTGTCCGGATGCCCCGTCCCTCTTCCAGTCCTCCCCCTAATCCTTGGAGATTCCCCCATTTCGGGAATCCTGTGCTCTGTGGCACTGGAGCGTGTCTCCATCATGAGCAGGAAGGATTCAATCAGTCCCCCGGGGTTGATTATCCGCATGCACGCACGTGGCACACAGGGCACACAGGTGCTTCTGATTACCTAAGATATAGGAAATGCTTGTCCGACTGAACATTAGCCATATGAGTGGCATTTGACTTCCCAGAAGTCTAGAGAGA
Source organism: Protomyctophum bolini (assembly GCF_963924005.1). NCBI lineage: Eukaryota > Metazoa > Chordata > Actinopteri > Myctophiformes > Myctophidae > Protomyctophum > Protomyctophum bolini. The sequence goes on along the minus strand of NC_137877.1, from coordinate 9,604,684 downwards.
GTGACAGAGGATATAAGAAAACCTCCGTTTTGTTCAAACTGTCCCAGTCACGGTCTCTCAAGCCTGACAGAGATCGCTTTTCGGTTGTTTGCAAGTTTCTTTTTGTCTTTTGTCTCCCTGTGACATCTCTCCCATGGAATCAAACAGACCACAGTCTCCTGGAGAATCTATTTCTGTTGTGAGGGAAACATGTTGAGGCCCGACATCTGAATCCACTATAAGCTAACAAAAGACTCTGTGGGGATTACAAAGATCTGTGTCGGTATAACCTCAAAATACACAAACACTGTATATGGTTGAGCGCACCTCAGCAACAAGCTCCCTAGTTCAACAGTCTTCCGTTAGAACAAGGGAGAGAGAAACCTGCTGCAGCAGATGCACCGACATGGATACTCTCACGTTGTTTGCTGAGAACGCAGTTAGCACAAGACAAGTTAGCAGAGCCGTCGAATGAGCTGTTTTCGACTGCCAACAAATTGGACATGAAATTGTGAGAGTTTATTTATTTCTGTGAGAATACATAGCAGTCATGTTGGAATACATAGCAGTCATGTTAGAATACACATAGCAGTCATGTTAGAATACACATAGCAGTCATGTTAGAATACATAGCAGCCATGTTAGAATACATAGCAGCCATGTTAGAGTACATAGCAGTCATGTTGGAATACATGGCAGTCATGTTAGAATACATAGCAGTCATGTTAGAATACACATAGCAGCCATGTTAGAATACACATAGCAGTCATGTTAGAATACATAGCAGCCATGTTAGAGTACATAGCAGTCATGTTGGAGTACATAGCAGCCATGTTAGAATACATAGCAGCCATGTTAGAGTACATAGCAGCCATGTTAGAATACATAGCAGTCATGTTAGAATACATAGCAGTCATGTTAGAATACACATAGCAGCCATGTTAGAATACATAGCAGTCATGTTAGAATACACATAGCAGCCATGTTAGAATACACATAGCAGTCATGTTAGAATACATAGCAGCCATGTTAGAGTACATAGCAGTCATGTTGGAGTACATAGCAGCCATGTTAGAATACATAGCAGCCATGTTAGAGTACATAGCAGCCATGTTAGAATACATAGCAGTCATGTTAGAATACATGGCAGCCATGTTAGAGTACATAGCAGCCATGTTAGAATACATAGCAGCCATGTTAGAGTACATAGCAGCCATGTTAGAATACATAGCAGCCATGTTAGAGTACATAGCAGCCATGTTAGAGTACATAGCAGTCATGTTGGAATACATGGCAGCCATGTTAGAGTACATAGCAGCCATGTTAGAGTACATAGCAGCCATGTTAGAGTACATAGCAGTCATGTTAGACTGAGTACATAGCAGTCATGTTAGAGTACATAGCAGTCATGTTGGAATACATGGCAGTCATGTTAGAATACATAGCAGCCATGTTAGAATACATAGCAGTCATGTTAGAGTACATAGCAGCCATGTTAGAATACACATAGCAGCCATGTTAGAATACATAGCAGTCATGTTAGCGTATGTAGCAGCCACGTTAGAATACATAGGAGCAGAGGAAATGGAATTAGACACTTAAACCTGCATAGGGACCGGTTCAGGAAGTGACCATGAGCAGTAACATTATATCGTGCAGTATTGAAATATTAGCATTGTATTATTCTGCCCCCCCCCCCCCCCCCCCCCCCTCTGATTAAAATGATATATAAACTCCATGGTGTGTGTGTGCCCTGTGTGCGTGCGTGCGCGCCTGTGCGTGATAAACATAATGAAAGGAATGTGCATGCAGAAAGAATACTACATTTGTAAACAAGAGCTGTCTCTGATTTACATGTGCACGTTTAGAAGGAAAAAAATGAAAAGAAACCCTGAGCCGAGAACAGTGTAAAGTGTGTTGATTTGTTGTGGAAGGTGTTGCTACAAAAGGTTCCCAGGCTGTTGTTGCTGGGGTGGTTGTACTCATTATGGGCCATAACCCATTCTGACCTGAGATCAGATTCATACGAGGTTTCCACGGGACACACACTGGTCTGATGAACCCATTCTGACCTGAGATCAGATTCTAAAAATGTCAGTCGTTCTTCGAATTTTTCAAAAATAGCAGACCTACAAGCTCGTATCGCGCCACTCGGTGGCGCGATATGAGCTTGTAGATCTGCTATTTTTCAATACATAAAGCGTAACATGATGCTAACACCAAAATGGGTGCCCGGTCAGAATGGGATAATGAAGGGCCCCGCTTACCGCTGCGTATCTACTTGGCAACATTTGACGACCTACACACACACATACACACGCGTGCAAAAACACAGGGCAGGCCGCTGCCGTGGCTGTCAAGTCCAAAAATAATTAGGCATCAAAATGAGTTTCCCTGTTGTTTTTTTTTGCCCCCCCCCCCCCCCCTCCCCCAAACCCCACCCCACCACCACCACCCCCCTTCTTCTTGTTCGTTTTATTCATGTGCTGGAACTCGGGAGACTGGCTAATGCAGTTAACATGCTCTCATCATGAATTTTCATTACACCATTACATGGACGCTTTACATGAGCACACAACGCAGCATGTGGGGCTGCTACGATATAGGGATCAACGTCGTGCACGTGTATAGAGGCTGCATGCATCTATACCCACAGACAGAGGCGTGCAGACATAGTGACACACACATACACACAACCGTATATATGCACGGATTGCACACTATACACATGCAAATATATAGATGCATTTATATTCGCGGCCCTCGCGTCATTCAAGATACCGATAGGGGGTTTCGTAATGACCATAGAAAAAATATGGACAAAGCGTTCTCCGGGTCTGATATATGGACGACGTAAGATGAAGCCTGTCAGTCCTTGAATTGTAAATCGCCATCTTTCTTAGATCCGTTTGGGCCCAGCTGCAGGCCATTGGCTGGCCCAGACAACGAGGCGGGACTTCCCCCCCCTTCTTCTTCGTTGGTTTTTATTTTGACTCGAACTGGGGTGGATCCCGATCATAGACTGTAAAGGTAGCCACGCCCCTCAGAACATACTCGACTTTATGGTATTTTTTTTAATAAATGGGACCATCATTTTACAAAAATAATATTCTGACATGAGAAATGAGACTTTAAACTAGTGACTGGAAGCAGAAAGTATTCATGACCATGTTTATTATGGTAATACAGTCTAGGGGAAGTTGGGCCCAAATACATGGACTTCTATGAAGCTATGGGGTTTTTTGGGCCCAATGACAGCGCCACAACAGGCCATTATATGAACTTTCAGGAAGTCAGGATTTCCTACTGGCTTCAGACACTAGATAATATAAGTCAAATGTATTGTGGGAGCTCACGCGAGGCACTCTGTCTGTCTGGACATTGATGTCTTTGCTGCATGGTATCATATATATTAGACCCTTAAATCAAAATGTGTGTGTGTGTGTGTGTGTGTGTGTGTGTGTGTGTGTGTGTGTGTGTGTGTGTGTGTGTGTGTGTGTGTGTGTGTGTGTGTGTGTGTGTGTGTGTGTGTGTGTGTGTGTGTGTGCGTGCGTGTATTTTCGCGCACACAGGTCTATGCTAGCCAGGTTAGCGTAGCGTGGCGCAGGCTTGTGTTTATCACCCTGTAAAATGGGTTTTATATCGTTGCTCTGCTCATGCTCAATTACCCAGAGTCCCCTGGGCTTAGTGAGGGTAAACACACATCATCTGGGCCTGATTTATTTCACTGTCCCACTGCAACCTGGAATTAACGTACCCACGCACTCCCTGCAGAGACACACGCACGCACGCTCACACACACACACACACACACACACACACACACACACACACACACACACACACGTCTTCTTCCTGTGAGAGATGACATGTTAAAGGTACCTTTGTTATCATGCCAAGGCCTTACACATCCCCTGAAGCCTCAACTCAATGCCATCCATGCCCTAGCTCCCTTCCTTCCTCCTTCCCTCTCGACCGGGCAGGTGTGTTCGTGCACGTTGTATAGGCGGTTTGCGCACACGCGCATGATGCCGTGCGTGCACAGCCCCGGCTGCCTGTCGTGCATGCCGCATTTATTGATTCTTATGAATAGACTCTTGACTAGGAGCGTGACCCCATTAGATCATCCTATCTAAAGCCAGTCATGGGACCAGCACACGGGCCTCGGGGGAGAGGCACAAGACACATCCACGCTAATCACATGTAGCCTGCCCACACACAGGTGGATACTGACGAGGAGAGGGGAGGGGAGAGGAGAGGAGAGGAGAGGAGAGGAGGGGAGGGGAGGGGAGGGGAGGGGAGGGGAGGGGAGGGGAGGGGAGGGGAGAGGAGAGGAGAGGAGAGGACCATGTTTAGGTGTGGCAGGTGAAAGCTAGAGAGGAGTGTGTGTGTGTGTGTGTGTGTGTGTGTGTGGGGGGGGGCGGGGGTGCAAATTTTGTTTTTGGCAGCAAATGTCTACTTTTAGTCATAGTCTCTTGAATAGTTTTCATTTAGTTTAAGTCACATTTTATAGTCACCCGGAATGTTTCGGTTTTAGTCTAGTCGACTAAATGTCATAGGATTTTAGTCAACTAAATACAAACAAAATGTATGTATAAATGTATTGCTGCATTTTACACTTTACGCCAATCTACAACGCGTTGTGAGCTCGTAGAGTGGCTATTTTCAGCATGCAACCAAGTGTAAAATGACTTATATTGGATCTCTTGTTCACTAGGCCATTCCTAACATGGTTTTTATTTGTTGACAAAATCGACAGTATAATCAGTCATAGTTTCATAGTCATCATGGCTTATAGTTTTTATTTCGTTTTCATGTCGTTTTTGTCAGTAAAAAAAAAAAAGGGTATAGTCGAAGAACATTTTCCGTCATAGTGTCATTCCTCCTCCCCTTTCCTTTCTTCTCCCCCTCCCTTCCCGTTCGGGCTGTCCTGTGTGATTGTGTGCTTCCACATGTCTGTCAGACGGGACAGGACGGGACAGGACAGTGTATACACGGGGACGGGAACGGGACAGCATGTTGTGGAACCGCCGCTATGCCTTCTCTCCGTTGGTTGTTGGGGCTGCGATGACAACGTCTGCCATGTTTCACTGTGATCTCTCCATCAGTGGGAATAAAGTGTGTTGCCACGCGCTCCCCTCAGACTGTCACTCACTGCTCTGGGGAGACGCTCGCATACCACTCCTTATCCCGTTTAGGCCATGACGTCGAAATTATATTTAAAAAAAAATGTCTGACAGTTTTCTGAAATACCTGGTGTTTCTGTATCAGTGTCCTCATGTCGAGGACCCCAAAAATGATATGTATATAATTGGACGCCGACCCCCCCCATCTGAAAATATGTTATTCCAGGAACCCCTCGGACGCAGAGATTTGAGTTATAAAAACCAATATATATTCAAAGATTTGTGCCGCGTTTTCACGATTTAAAAGAATAGCAGACCGACGAGCTCGTATAGCGCTTGTAGATGTGCTATTTTTCAAAAGCTATAAATAACAAATAACATAACATAACATAATGCTTAAAACAGAAAGAGGGGTATCCGTCATGAATGGGTTATTATCCCTGCGTTAGATGGACGCCTTCAAATGGGAATTGTTGTTGTGGATAGTATTGCGCGCGTCACGCACGCACGCACGCACGCTCACAGTCTCTTACATTGTCCGCAGAACACTGCTATGAACAGCTAACAAACTTCAAACTGCCACACATGTATATGCATATAGTACTGTACACACACTCACATAGGCCTATACACCTCAATTGATTCTCTCAAAAACCATATATGAGCAGCAAGATGAGTGTGCGCACGCACATGTACAGGCATATATGCTTGCACGTGTGTGTGTGTGTGTGTGTGTGTGTGTGTGTGTGTGTGTGTGTGTGTGTGTGTGTGTGCGTGCCATGCGTGCATGCGTGTGTATTCACACCTCATTGGATCAGAAAATCTGGAAAGGAGAGATAGAGAGATGTGACAGATAGGGCCAGGATGTGCACACGTGTGTGTGTGTGTGTGTGTGTGTGTGTGTGTGTGTGTGTGCGTGTGCGTGTGCGTGTGCGTGTGCGTGTGCGTGTGCGTGTGTGTGTGTGTGTGTGTGTGTGTGTGTGTGTGTGTGCGTGTGTGTGTGTGTGTGTGAGAGCTGACCTGTAACAGCGACTCAGCACTGCCTTTGCTAGATCGCTCTGTCTTCGCGTCACATCAAAACACCTCATTACCGCCTCCTCTGTCACTGGAATTCAAGCCGAGTTCTTTTACTATTAACAAACTCAATACTCTCTCTCTCTCTCTCTCTCTAACACACACAAACGCGTGCGCACGCACACACACACACACGCCGCCGCCGAAAGTAACAATTCCTCCCATCTCGTGTCTGCTTCTGAGTTTTAATTTAAATACCTGCCCAGTGGAGGACAGGAGAAGAAAGCAGGCCCACTTGTGCTAATACAGCCTTTCATAATTTGTAAAAGGTAACGCAAAGAATGTGCAACTTTAATTATCCTCGTAATTCTCTCTCTCTCTCTCTCTCTCTCTCTCTCTCTCTCTCTCTCTCTCTCTCTCTCTCTCTCTCCCTCCCTATTGCCCTATCTCTCTTATTAGAGTTATTCTGGGCAGCCACTGGCCAGTCATCAGGTATCCGTGATGACGCCCCAGGTAGTGGCAGCCCACCCATAGGTCATTATGCAACATCCTTCATGGTGGACAGACAGCCCTATAGCTATAGCGCCATCAGGGCACAGACAGACCCAGCTAGATGTGGGCGCTTTGGTGCTGGGACACCACCGCTAGATTCCCTTTATTCAAATCATGTAGTATACAGTAGCAACTGCGCTATACTGTATATAAGCCTCATTGCATGTACAGTATATAGTTATACTCTAGGCGGTATACACAGTACAATTATCAAGATACCTCCAAAGGGGCCATTTGTGTCAATTGTTTCTGTATAGTTATACGCTTACATTAGTGTAGCGTTCAATGTCCTTGTAATGTCAAGAGATGACGGGCAGCGGACCACCGGTGGTTAACCCATTCTGAACGGGAACCCATGTTGGTGTTAGCATCACGTCATGCTTTAGCTATTGAAAAACAGCAGATCTACAAGCTCGTAGCGCGCCACCGAGTGGCACGCTACGAGTGGCACGCTACGAGCTTGTAGGTCTGCTATTTTTGAAAAATCGAAGAACGACTGACATTTTTTTAGAATCTGATCTCAGGTCAGAATGGGTTAATCAGACCAGTGTATGTGTCCAGTGGAAACCTCGTATATGAATCTGATCTCAGGTCAGAATGGGTTAAGGCACCGCATCTTAATGCAGCCTGACAGCGAGGCGCGGATTTGACTCCTGAACCTCACGACCTTTTCCTGCGCGTCACTCTCCGTCTCTCTCTCTCCCCGTTTCCTGTCAGTCTTCACTGTACTATCCAATAAAGCCCCCAAAAAAGATATCTTGTTAAAGGACCACTTCACCACTTTTCAACCTATCTTCATATAATATAGGTCCTCACTAATAATCATGAAAAAATGGCACGATTTTTTTCTACTCAGTCTGTGTCTCATATAGGACGGCTGTGGGCAGTTTTGAAACCGTCTTCCAGTGACATCATCATTAGGCTGTTTTCAAACAATTTTTACAAAAATATTTCGATTTTCATTATCGTGAGAACGATGGCTTTCATTTTCGCATTGCAACTTTTCAGGACTAGAAAGCCTGCAGTTTTCTATTAGCTTGTATTCCCCATCGATGATGTCACTGGAAGACGGTTTCTGAACTGCCCACAGCCCTCCTATGAGTAGAAAAGAATTGCACCGTTTCTTTCATGATTATTAGTGAGGACCTATTATATGAAGATAGGTTGAAAAGTGGTGAAGTGGTCCTTTTTAAAGAGATGTTATTAGCTTTACCTTGTAAATGTATGATCTGTACCCGGTACCTAGATAAGGAAAAGCATATTAATTTAATTAATTCTAGTTACGTATTCAGGGGTGAACGTTCTGCGAAAATATCTGATTGTGCTTCTTCAACAATTGGAAAGTACCTTTCTTGTATGTCCTTGACATTTTTTTAAAGGGACTAATAAAGTAGGCTAGTCAAAAACACTGGTCTACTCACAACGTCATTTTAGGCAAAGAGATATGTGGCCGCTTCTGACCGAGGCTAAGTCATTGAATCATGTCTGAAAGCAGGGAATCATAGCTTCAAATTGACATATTGGTTGTTCAGTTTGACCCACCAGTTTTGCAGATATGGCTTATAGAGTTACAGCGAGTTAGTAAACCTATAGCTACATGTTTAAGCATTTATTTCATATTTATTTATGTCGATTTCAGTTCTGCCATTTGTTTCAGACATGCTCTAGTATGTGAAGAGTCTGCCTGTGCTATTCACTCATTTTGCATTAAAAAAAAAAGAAAATCTGTTTTTCTCCTCTCCTGAACAGTTAGTCTTTCCGCAATGATTGTCTCTGTATCAAAAGGAGCCACATATGGAGGAAAGGGAAAAAAGGAATGGGCCAAGGATAGACCCTGGGGTATACCCCAGTCGGCAGTCAACATAGGGTTTAACTCGTTATCGTAAGGTGTAAATTCTTTGCCTGACCACATCTCAAATGTATAGCGACTGGATGTCAGTGAGGTCAAAGGATTCGTTATCCCGATACAATTTGCATTTGTAAAAGGAGTCGGTGCATGGTGCTCCTAACAATTGACACAGATATACCTACTAGGTTATCCATATAATATTATGTCGTGTACGTCACAGAGGGGGACAACAATTTTTATGATATGCCGTGGGATATTTGTGTATACAGTGTGTGTATACATGTGTATATACACACACACGCACACGCGCACACACACACACACACACACACACACACACACACATCTACAGGATGGAGACTACAGTGACTACAGTTAAAGAGGCCCCCCTGGCCTCTTTAATTACGGCATAATTCAAACAGGAAATAAGAATTACCTGAAACAGGAAGTTCATATTACTGTATGTGCCTGGCTATGTCGGCGGTGATCACTCTCTCCTCATTAGTGTGTTTTTTCACTTCATTGAAACATCTGTACGCACCCACGCACGCACGCACACACACACACACATACACGCACGCACGCACGCACGCGCACACACACACACACACACACACACACACACACACACACACAGCACCTGTAAGGGGCCATAGTTTGCCCAGAGTAATGGATCACTTTTTCCAAGCCCCATTTCACTTAAACAGCTGTGTTTAAGAGGAAGTACATGAAACAGTGACTTCCTGCAGACAGGGCCTTATGCCTTATAGACCAGGGGTGTTCCCAAACTGTGGTGCGTTGCGCCAACAACGCCCTCTATGGGGGGTGCGTGACATGAAAAGGCTAATGGCGGTTTTACGGTGTTATTTAACACAAACGGCAGAATCTGGTAAAACACTATAGTCTGTATAAGGAGATGTATAGAGCAGCTGCGGGAGTATACACAGCAGCTGCATGTCTCTCAGTGCAGTGACATATTCTGTGGTTATACTTGCCATAATGTCACAGTCCGTGACATGTGTTATGTTTTCTAGTGTTCCTTTTAGCTGGTGGTTTACTTTTCTGTTTCCTTTGTGTGCTTTTATTTTGTAGTATTGTTCCTAGTGTTTCCTGTCTGCCTTGTTTGCTGTCACCTGCCTTGTCTCTCACCTCCCTGTATTAGTGTAACCCTAGTCACCTGTGTTCTGTTTGCCTGTTAGCCTATCCTAGTGTTGATTGTCAGTTGTGTTCACCTGTGTCCTGTTTTCCCCTGCCTTTAAATACTCCCCCATGTCTTTCAGTTCCTTTGTCAGATTGTTATTGTAGTCGGCAGTGTCCTGTATGTTCCTGAGTTTTGGTACACATAATCATTAAAAAAAAGTATAATATTTGGCCAAATACAACGAGACATAACGTTGGGGGGGGGGGGGGCACGCACGGCCCAAAACGTTTGGGGACCGCTCGCTCACTCGCTGCTAGACAGAATGTTCCCCTCATATCTCTCTCTCTCTCTCTCTCTGTCTGCCTGCCTGTCTCTCTCTCAGCGTGGAGGATGGAAGTGTGTTCTCCTCCTGTCCGCCTCCCGTCCATGAAGGGCCAAGGCGGTCGCACAGAGGAAAGGTAAGGTGATAACCCTCTTTGTTTAGTCTGCGCTCCATCACAGGGCTCTGTCAGGGCCCACACACACACACACACACACACACGCACACGCATGCACACACACACACGCACACACACACGCGCCATGAGGCCCCCCCTGTGACAGGACAGCTAATCTGACAGCCTCTTGCACATCACACAGCCAAAGGAGCAGCCGTCAAAAACATCAAAGTGGGCGCGGGAAGAAGCGCTCGCAGTGGCGCCAGGGAGAGAGAGATTGACGCCACTTCCTTTCGCTCTGCCATCTCCTCCGCTGCTGTCTTCATAACGCTCCTGTCTTGACACCGCCGCTGTGGCGCCCGGCAAACCCCCCCCCCCCCCCCCCTCAGAAGAGGCATCCAGGTGGGCGAGGGGGGGAGGGAGACCCCCACCCAACCCTGGGACTCCCCCCCGCTGGCTGAGCGGTGAGTTTTGTGTAACCCTGTTTTTTTTTTTTTTAGGCATGTATGTGACACGTGTTACGTTGAGACATGACAGGCCGTTTTAAGTGTGCGTGTTTGTGTGTTTATTTGGTTTTGGCAGCGGTGGGCGGGGCGACGGGGAGATGATGCTATATACAGTATAGGGGTGGGGTTATACTGTTATGCTGTATGCCTTGCATTGGGCAAGGCAGGTGTTGTGAATTATCTCATGCTGTCTGAATGGTGGACATCTCCCATTCCCTGCGTCCATAATGAGACACCTGTTTGCCATCACACCACTCGACTCACTAGCCAATCACAGTTTAGGTGTGCCATTATATAACCAGCAACTCACCCCACACTCCTCACTCACTCAGTCTCCAGCCTTCACACAGGCAACATGCAGAACCTGCTCTCACTGAGTACTCCACACATCACTTCTATGCAGCCGTGCGTTGTAGAAACCACGGTTTCATGGGGAACATAAACGACCACATTGTTGGATTATACTTTGGTGTCAAGAAACCTCTTTTATCTGAGAACCTTGGGTGGTCAGCTCACATTAACCTACTAACAACCAGCAGAGAATATTTATTAGCAGGGGTGGCTCATAACTGCCCAGTGAATGTTAAAAAAATCCCCTCAAACATTATGTTTATTCTGATTCTCAATCCGAATATTTATAATTATCAATTACACTACACACACAGACCCTTATGCTCCGCTACAACATGTTGAAGCATGGCTAAGCTACAGTATATGTATTGCTGCCGAGTCACTGCTGAAGTGTTGCTGAAGCCACTTTGTGTAAATGAAAAGGGCAGAGAACTGGTTAATGACGAGAATGAAACACTGGAAACATTCACAGACAGTTTCTAGATAGAGAAAATGCCTCCTCTCTAATATATATAGGAAGGCCAGCACGGGTTAGTGAGTTGTTTTATGTTGGCATGCATGCCGTTAGTTTAAAACAACCCTTACTCATCAGGCCAACAGAAGTTCATACCATGCACGCAGTAGGATTTAATGTTGTTTGTATAAATAACACTAAACTAAACTGAACTACATTGCAATAGTTCTAATGCAATTTGCATCTGATCTTATCTCTACTGTGTGTTAGTTTAGTTTTGTCCTGAGATGTCTGTATATATTTCTGTTGTGATTATTTGGTCTGGAACATTCTGACCTAAAGTTGGGAAACTTTGCCAGAAGAAGCAGATAGGAATCAGAAACTCTAGACATGCAAGTTCACTTCTATCTATATGTGAAATAGAAGATACTTTATTAATCCCTGTGGGGCAATTCCTCCTCTGCATTTGGCTCATCCCAAGACCAGCTCCAGCTGTTACAGTATCATCCCAAAGTATCATTGATATTGACTGAACATTTAAGGACACGCGATATCATGTGAGTTGTAAAACTGTAAAAGATCAGTGTTTCCAAAACATAGCTTGACCCGTTTTTTAAACCTTTACTAAAAAAAGAGAAAAATCATCATCATCATCATCATAAACAATTTAAAAATGTTGTTTTTTTTACCAAAAACGTTTTAGAAAATATCCTTACAATTTTCGGACATCTTCATCATATTTCTAAAATAGTGAAAATAGCAGATCTATACAATCTCACAACGGTGTCACAATGTGACAGCGTTTATAAGCTATTTTCCATGTCCTTCTATAAATGCTTCAAATCTCTGTATGTGTATGTGTGTGTCATGACTCTCTGCTGTTTGTTGCCTTCAATAATGCCTCTGGGGGCGCCGCCCAGAATGTGGATAACAGGGCTTATCTGACATACCATATAGGACCGACATGCGGAAAACGATCAGATTAAGGTTGGCGAACATGCGTTATGGTTGGCGAACATGCGCTAAGGTTGGCGAACATGCGTTAAGGTTGGCGAACATGCGTTAAGGTTGGCGACCGGATTAAGGTTGGCGAACATGCGTTAAGGTTGGCGAACATACGTTAAGGTTGGCGACCGGATTAAGGTTGGCGAACATGCATTAAAGGACCACTTCACCACTTTTCAACCTATCTTCATATAATAGGTCCTCACTAATAATCATGATAAAATGGCACAATTCTTTTCTACTCAGTCTGTCTCATAGGAGGGCTGTGGGCAGTTTAGAAACCGTCTTCCAGTGACACTATCATCATTAGGCAGATTATCTTTTAAACAATATATTTTTACAAAAATGTTTAGATTTTCATTATCGTGAGAACGATGGCTTCCTTTTTCGCATTGCAACGTTTCAGGACTAGAAAGCCTAAAGCCTAAAACCAAACTTTATTTTTATTATTATTATTATTTTCTTTCGTTATTACATTTTTACAGTACATTACATTACATGTATGTAAGTAAACACACAAAACACACAAACATATACACACAATGCAGATAACTCGGTTGCCGGGGTGGCCGGGAATCGAACCTGTGACCTTCTGCTTCCCCAGGTGGGATCGCCACCCATTCAGCTATATGGGTCGCCCTCTCTGACAATGAGTATACAACGGGTATAGAGGGTATGCGCGTGACATCATCGTACCTGGAAGTTATGCGCGAACGCCCACTGAGTGGCAAAAAACTACTTTCTGGCCTTGACAGCCCATTCATCCAAACAGAAAAGTCCTGTCTGATTGCATTAAACAATGTTAAACTCACCAACATTGCAGCTGTACGAAAAGCTTGAATTATCCTCTTTCTATCTGCAAAGTTTTTGTTTCATAAAAATCCACCATAGGAACATTATGAGCTATACATATAACATATATACATATAAGTGTCAGAGTTTGGAAGTGCTTGTTTTCAACAACACAACACTTCGCTGCCTCCTGCATTATTGTGACATTTAGAAACAGGTGGTATGCAGGACGGTTGAGTGATTTCCAACGAGCGCTTCCAAACTCCAACACTCACCATGCCGCTCAATGTTTTGCCACTCAGTCTAGATGAGGGGGGGGCGTGTCCTGATGGGAAAATCATGCATGTGCATATACTCTCTATTGCATGACTGGGTGCGGCGTGCATTTCCAACTTGCATCGTTCCCAGCAGAGCAGTGCCACGGGGCAACAGCACAGTTCATTTAAATAGCGGGTTTAAGTGGTTCATTCATATTGTATATCTTTGGTATGTTTCAGTAGCAGGGAGACACAATGATATGTATCCATTGAGGTCTCGAACTGAAGAAGTTTGGGAGCCCCTAGAAGGCTATAGAGATGGCAGGGCGCGTGAACTGTACAGGTGGAGAGAGCGAGGTGTGTGTGTGTGTGACGTGTGTGTGTGTGTGTGAGGGGGGGTCTAGAGAGAGAGCGGGGGGTCACGTATCAGATATGTGGGTCACATGTGATCTGCCTCCTCCAGATGGTTTGCCAGATGCGGAGCTGCCAGTCATCTGACAGAGCACTGCACGCCCCAACCTTGCGTACAAAGAACAAACACATTGATTAAAACAAGAGAGTGACGTTCATTGAATAAGGCTGACTCCGAAAGCCTAAAGCCAGTTGTAAGTACTTGATTAAGGAGGAGGAAAAAAAGAAGATTGTTTAACCCATTTTGGGCGGGAACCCCTTTTGGTGTTGGAACTATTGAAAAATAGCAGATCTATACAAGCTTGTATACGTAGGTCTGCATGCTATTTTTGAAAAATCGTGAAAATGTGGCGCAAAACCTTGGAATATTCTTTCAGGGTGACCGATTTTAACTCAAATCTTTGCTTCTGGGGGTGCCACCCTCATGGAACAACGTATTTTGAGATGGGGGTCGGCGGCCAATTGCATTTTTTGGCGTCCTTGACATGAAATTGTTTGAGAACCACTGATATTGAAACATAGGGTTTTCAGAAAACTGTCATGATTTAGAAGACATTTTGTAGAATCTGGTGTTATAGTCCTAAATGGGTTAAAGATGGCATTTCATAATAAAAATAAATGTTTTTGGTTAAAAGGTTGAAGCTCTGTATTCCAGTATAGTACTCATTAGTGTTCAGTAACATCTTGCCAGCTCTATTGGGTAAAGAAAATACTTTTCCAGTTCGGGATACCAATAGAGTGTATATGTGAATGCTTAAAGTGGGTGGCAAAGTGAGTTTAACGTCGTTGAGTACAGACAGGACTTTTCTGTTTTCGATGTATGGGCTGTCAAGGCCAGAAAGGCCTTTTTTTGCCACTCAGTAGGCGTTACCCAAGCTACAGTACGCACTCCAATGTTGAAGCGCTGGGCCCTAGTGGTAAGAGGAAGGACTGCAGGCAGAGGAAACCCCGTGCAGCTGGGGCTTTAACATTGAGCGCTCGGTTGCACTTCCGCATTTGACCTCCACATTTTGGAGGTCAAATGCGGAAATGCGCCCCAAAAAGGCGGAAATAGACGGTCCCTCCGGCGGCTTCAAAACGCCACTGAGCAACTTCCACTGACATGAATAGCGGAGGGGGCGGAGCTTCGCTCCAGTTCAGTCTCTATATCCTTTTAATACTCTATGGCGTTACCGCATAACTTTAACTTCCGGGTATGATGATGATGTCACGCGCAGATACCCTCTATTTGATCCAGTCTCATGCAGGAGAAAGAACTCCACAAATCCTCCGCCATTCATCAGGTTCAATTTGATAGTGTCCAATTTATACATGTGTGTCATTACGTCCAATTACGTCCAATATATCCTGTATGAGTTCTCTCTCCTGATTGGATGCAATTAGTATCCTATAAATTGTATTTTCTGTTTTACTGCATGGACAGAGCCCTGTTACAGAACAAACACTCAAGAATAGAGCGTCGCG